>NC_136261.1:412746906-412911906 GCF_964187855.1 Myxine glutinosa
GCGAGTACGGTAGAACCCCCCCCCCCCCCCTCTTACATGAAATGGTTTGGTCCATTTCCTATCCGTAATGGCGCACGCTCTCACAGGAGCTCCGGAGGGTCGCATATCGCAGTTACGATGAATCGCAAATTAGTTTTAATTAGTTTTAAAACATAGTTTAACGCCAACATAGTTTGCCAACGTGAAATAAATGAATATGCTCTCAAATGTGCCGTCCGAGGCAGAGTCTGTTCGCCACGTTCGGCACACGTGATAGCTCGCTGCTCTCTGATTGGTTTGAATCGTTTTTTTGGACATAGCTCGGTAACTACTTGTCCGATTAATATGAAACCCTTGAAAAGGCACATCCTCAGGTCCCCAGCAATATACCTGGCAAGTTTAAAGTATATCGGACCCGTGGTTGTCGAGAAACAGCGGTCACAGACATACAGAGATTACTGGAATTATAGATAGACTAGGGCATTGCCCGTACGTGGGTGCCCGTTCCTTGCCAAAAAAAAAAAAACGCTACCCGTACGCTCTACCCCGCCCGTACGCCCGTAAACAAAAAAAACAACGCTCTTCGCTTCCGCCCTTCGCTCTGACTGAATTGGGAGAAATAATGCGCATAAGAAATCGAATTACGTACCGTAATGGCGGTCAGCTCGTAACGCGCTCAGCTCCGCTCGTCTCACATCGGCCACGCCTACGCAACAAAGCGTTCTGTGATTGGCTGCCGGAAGTGAAGTCTTGACTGTCCGGAAGTTCGCAAATCGCAGTTACGATGAATCGTTTTAATTTAATCGCAGTTTGAATTCGTTTTAAAACATAGTTTAACGGCAACATAGTTTTCCAACGTGAAATAAATGAATACGCTGTCAAATGTGCCGTCCGAGGCAGAGTCTGATCGCCACGTTCGGCACACGTGATAGCTCGCTGCTCTCTGATTGGTTGAAGCGTTTTTTTGGACATAGCTCGGTAAGTACTTGTCCGATTAATTACAAACCTTGAAAAGGCACATCCTCGGGTCCCCAGCAATATACCTGGCAAGTTTAAAGTATATCGGACCCGTGGTTGTCGAGAAACAGCGGTCACAGACAAACACACAGACACACAGACACACAGACACACAGACACACAGACACACAGAGATTACTGGAATTATAGATAGATTATTGTTTTAAGAAAAAACATAATAAAAGGAAAATCTAATAGTTCATTGTTCATAATAGTGTAAGTGATTAATTTTGAGCATGTACGCTTCGTCGCATATGTCACATCCTGTTTGAAACGGACGTAGCCTGCTCCCATGCGCCTTCTCCCATACGTCACATCCGGCATGTTCAAAACGCTGCCGCCATTTCGTCGTTGGGCGCATGGATTGATCATCGTCAGGAAAACGGGAGAATTAATAATCGAAGTTGGCAAAAAAAAAATTTGGGGGGGGGGGGGGGGGTGCAAGTAGCTGGCCTAGCCTAGGGCGCAAAATAGTGTGGCGCCTGCCCTGGTTCCAGGGCTCTGCTGCTGAGCCCGCAAGGGGAAGCTTAGAGCTCTTTCATATTCCTCTTCAATAGGAATTTCTGACGATGTCAGTACCTGCAGGGGGCGTTATTTTGATCTTCGATTCTGGCCCTTCGAGGTAAAGGATGCATGTGGTTTAATCAACCATGTGCTGCAGCCTAAAAGCTGAGGTGCATGTGGATGCAAATGCTTCCCAGGTTGCAAATGATTCCTGGGAGCGGGAATATTATGACCATCTAAAACATTAGTTGGAATAAACACTCCTCTCTCTCTCCTTCTTTTCTTCTTATTTTTGGCTGTCTGTGTATTATTTTTTTTCCTCTAAATATCTGTCTACTCCTCTATCCAATAGGTATCTGTCGATGTATGCTAGTTTGCGTAATCAGACAAAGAAAATTGCTCTAAACTGCATGTTGCATTTATTCATGCAGTAATAAGTAAATGAAGTGTTGAGTGTTGTGGATGTTGAGGGCTGTCATGTGCTCGGGGTTTGCCTGGAGCTGTGGGTATGCTGGATCTCCCGGCAGAAACGGGGGTGTTTGAAATACCTGGACGGTCAGTATAGTGGATCGGGGGAAGAATCGTGCACTTTTTGATGAAAGCATCAAATTTGGTACATATCATCAGTAGGCCATTACAAGAAAAAATAGATATCGTGCCATCCCAGTTTTGGCCTATGACGACTGTGGTGGCCATTTTGAAAAATAGGTCAAACGAGGTTTAATTGGCGTGAACTGCTCGGTCGTTGGCGTGAACCAGGCCCCAAAACGCCCCCGTTCGCACGCTGCTGGTTCAGCGTACGCTGCAGTTGCAAGCCGCGCTGGTACGCCCATCGCTCACACGGATAACCCAACTCTTCGTGCTTGCTCAACCATCTCTCCACCAACGTCCGAAGGCAGACAATTAAGCAAGGGTCCAAATGGGAAGAGGTCTCATGCAAGAGAAGGCAAGAAGGGAAGAGAGGTCCGGGCAGGAAGAAATCCAAAGACGAGAGAGGGAAATGTCGGCCAGCGAGTAGTTTTACCCGCCGTCTCGTGACGTCAGCTCTCCTCCCCTCCAAACAGTGCATCGCTTCTTGCCTTCCTGAATGTTCTAATCTGCCCATTGCTTCCCATTGGATGAGCGCTTTGTGCCCTTGGTGTCATTGTATCGGTCGGTGGCCAATCAGTATCTCGCTCCTTCCACCTTCCTTCCACCAATCACGGGGAAGCTTTCTGCCACCCCCCCCCCCCCCCCCGACCAATCACAAGTCCTTCCCTACTCTGCCAATTGGTGACCTGCTTCTTACTCGCCCTTTGCCTTGACCAATTGCTGCCTCTGAACGTGTCCATTTCCTGCCTGCTCGATGTGTGCTGCCATGCCAGCTGTCAATGTGGCTGGCTGCGGCTCCATTGGCGGTGCCCCAAACTGGCTTCCTGCGAGTCGTATTGTTATTGTGGCGGAGGGGGAATTTAAGTAGTGTTTGTGTGGTGCGTTGGGCCTAACTTGGGCCTAACTAATGGGCCTAACTAATGTCTATGGTGCGTTGCCATACGGGACACAGGATTGATCACAGGTTTGGCACACCGGGGAATTAGCATAATCCCTACTCTACTTATCACACGATCATCCTTGTATGATCACAGATATACACTTAATCCGACAAACCACCTAAACAGATCCCTGACTTACTGTACATCGAAATGGTGCTTCTTCACGACATCGGAGCACCTACCTATGCAGATCTACCTGAATCTATATATCCCCCTCGAGTCGAGGCGGAGAAATTTGCATAGTCGATTGGGCATACGAAGCGCGATATCGCGTCTTCGGAAAATTGAAATTTTGTTTCCGAGGTGAAAATAAATACGCGCGGGGGGTAACGACCTTCCTCAAAGCGGATGTCGGAAGTTGGTGAAATGGAGGTGCGTAGCAAGGCTTCTGTAAGTTCAGAAGGTGAGCCGGAGGTAGGGGAATTGAAGGTTAGTCCTGAAACCTCCCCCATCCCGAGCACCAACCTATCCCCCGTCCCGAGCACCAACCTATCCCCCGTCCCGAGCACCAACCTATCCCCCTCTCCTACCGGGGAGCCGGGAACAATTTGAGCGGCCCCGATACCCGAGCAGCCATGGGATCGATTATTTAGGGAAATGAGGGGAATGAATGACAAAATAGATGGATTAAGTAAGCAGATGAGGGAAATGATTAACAAAATGGATGCTCGGAGTGAGCAAATGGGAATTAAAATTGATGAATGTACGAGTAAATTGAAGGAAGGACGAACGAATGGGGCCGACGGGGCCCAGGAGGAGCCAAGGGTGGCAGAATTCGAATCGGCACGGGGGAAGCCAAATTGGGAATTGCACCGGGAATGGCAATTAAAGGAAATAGGGAAGGTAGGGAAGGAAATTTACAGATAAATGCAGGCCTGGAGGTTTATCGGGGCTGGGTGGATGCCCCAACGCATCAACAGGGGGTTGAATTTGCAATGGTGCAGCACAAGGGCAGTTGTGCAGTGCAAGAGGGGATAACAATGGAGGCGGGTGGGGGAGTTCGAGTAATGGAACCGGATCGGGTATTTATTGAAGAAGACCTGAGGGGGCCGCAAATTATTGATAAGAATTATGTACATGATTTGACCCAGCGGCTGGGGACCTGGGACATTCCCATAGAAGTAGAGTTTGACCAGGCCCAAAGGAGCTTGGGGGAGGAGGCGAGTCGGTCCGAGGAGGTGGTTGAAGTGACCGAGGCGACCCTCACCATGCACACTAATTGGGTACAAGAGGCTCCGAAATTGGTTAACCAGTTGGGGGATTGTTTTGGCTCTGAGCTGGATTAGGGCGGAGATGAGTCGGGAGATAGAGCCTCAGACAATGTGGTCCCCGTAGGGAATGTGGAACAGCTGCAGGGAGGGGCAGAACAACCTGTGGTAGGGGTTGTTACCCGCAGATGCGGTTTGGGACAGGATACAAATTGTTAAAAGGAAATTTAAAGTTAAATGGAAATGGGAATTTGATCTGGAGCAGCCATGGAGGGAGTTGGTCCCCGGGCTGCGGGATTTTGACCAGGTGAGGTCATTGGTGATGGCCTCGGGGAAAATTTGCCCCTTTGTAAATTTGGGAATGCCAGCCAACTGGGGGGCTGTGCTGGCGAGATTTGGACGTGGGGTCCAGCCATGGTACGACCTGGGCCCCAGGGGGGGGGTCTGGTGGAGTGTGACGTCCCCTGTCTATCGGGGTGCAGCCCGGGCGGGTGGCTCGGGCCAGCAGGGTCACAGGACCCTGGTGGGGGTTAAGACCTTCAGGGGGTCCAATGTGGTTTCTCAAGCCTGGGATGGCGTATATTGAGGACCACTCGGGGGAGGTGTTGTGGGTCGTGCTTTGGTGGTGGAATCGCGGACGGCCAACATGGGCCTGTTGTGGTGACCACCCGGGCATGCGGCCTGACACCCTCTCCCTGAGACAGCCAGCATGTGGTGACCTGCCTGCCATGCTGTTCTGGTCTATGGACGTGGGTCAAACCGAATGGACAGGGATGGACATAGCCTGCCGAACAACCATTGGGGCATCTGTGGAACGTGATGGTGTGAGAGTGATCTTCCACAGATGTTCTGTTATGATTTATGGACTCTCGGTTTGGGAAGAGAGCCATGGGATTGTTGAGTTGGGAATTGGTAACATGCCGAGCATATGGGCCATGCTCGGCTGGCATGTGTATGGAAAAGCATCTTTCTTTGGTGAGGTTAGGAAAATGCAAAAAATATTTGGCATGGGTAATCACCTTGTTTCACCTTGGTTCATCACCTTTTTCTCTCATAAGGCAAGAAATTTCAGAAGATATTTGGGAAATCTCCTATGATCTGGGTGAAACTTTTATAGTTTTGTATCCGCTTCCTGGATTATAACTAAACTTGTTGTTTTTCTCTGTGATATTAAAAAGGGTATTGCAAGTTTCCATAGACAATAACAATGCCTCATATTATTTTGTGTGGTCAAATTGTAGGGGGTAAGGGAATGAAGCTGTGTAATTACTCGTTGTAAAATCAAAAGTAAGGATTGTGCTTCTCATCTTATTTAATATGGTATAAAATATTTTTGTATTGACATTTATTAACATATTTGTATTCACATATTTATTACATTTTCATATTCATCAACTGATCTAAAATGGCCGAGGTTTCATTTAAACAATTGTTGTTTCCATTCTTCTTATTACCTCACAGCAAGAACAATCTATTAAATAATTGTGATGGGTTATTTGGAAGAAAACCAACACCTGAACCAAGCCCAATTAAAACCTCAATATGTTTTTCCTTCTCAGTTTTCCTTTTTTTTTTCTTTTTTTTTACCAACAACAGAAACTCCATAATCAATCGAGTTTAGTAAATCAATATATACCCCTATCATCTTCACTTTGTGTATTCAACGGTTCATCAAAATAACTTGAACTATGGTATCCATCTTTTGTGAGAAGAAACATTAATCTCGGAGTTAGTTTAAGAGGTGCTTGGGTAGAACTTAAGAATATCAATTCATCATTATATATCAATACCTTTTCTTCAACAACATTAAACATCGCCGGTTCTTCTCTTGGAATGAGACCTGCTATGGTTTTTGAATCCACTGAATATTCATTGATTTGAAGAGCCTTCACAACATAAACAGGTTGATTTACATTTTCCAGTCATTGAAATAATCCTTCATCATCATATTGTAATTCTAATTCTCATTTATCTCCAAGTTCTTGCTCTGTCATTTGGCTAAAATCTTTGAGCATTTTAAGTTTTCCAGGAGGGTTTTCCAGTAAGTTTTCCATTGAAAAATATTATTTACTGAATTGTAAAGGTCAATCGAAAAATGTTCCTTTTTTCATAATTTCAGTCGATGTGTTCAAATAAATCCTTTTCTTTAAATATTTTATCAAACTCTTTATTAGCACTAATAACAGTTGTAATTTCTTCTTCACTAATACTGGTATCTCTGCTTTGCATATGTTGGTGTTGAGTTTCTTCTTCAACATCAAAACCGAATGATAAAATCTTAACTCCATCACCACTCAGATGTTGCATAATTTGTCTCATTCCTCCTGGATTCGTTTCTAAAATCCCAAGTCCACCAGATTTTAGTTTATTTAACTCATCTATCTATAATTCCACTAATCTCTGTGTGATGTGTGTGTGTCGTCTGTGTGTGTGTGTGTGTGTGTGTGTGTGTGTGTCTGTGACCGCTGTTTCTCGACAACCACAGGTCCGATATACTTGCAACTTGCCAGGTATATTGCTGGGGACCCGAGGATGTGCCTTTTCAAGGTTTCATATTAATCGGACAAGTAGTTAGCGAGCTATGGCGATTTAGCCGTTCGCCGTTCGATTTGGCTTTACGAATGGACCAAACCATTTCATGTAAATAGAGGGGGGGGGGGGGGGGTTCTGTGGTCGTTACTGGCTTTGCGAATGGACCAAACCATTTCATGTAAATAGAGGGGGGGGATATAATTTTAGATATATATATAGTACGGGCATGCCCTAGTTCTTACAATGTGAATATTTGACCTTCGTTCCTCAATCGCATGTGCTCCTCCATTGAAATAACAGTAATAATCTTCACATTCTACTTCTCCTGGTCGCATTGCTCTGTTTGTTGTAGATACAATACGAATCATAGGGTGTTAAAAAAAAAAATTTACAATCTTTTCAGTTTTACTATTCAAGAGCCTAGATTTATGAAAGTTTTTTTTTTTCTCCTGAAGCAGATTTACCCACAAGATTAATAATAATAGTTGTCATTTATGTGTGTAATTATATAAAAAATAAAATATATATCAGTTAGTATCTCATCTTGTTTCACAACAATATATTTATATTTTACAGTCATGCGTTTCATAAAATCCTCAAATTCCTTTTTACTACATAATGTAGAACAATTGTCTCTCCAAAAATTATTTACATCTATTGAATTTAACTTGAATAAAATAAAAGTTTTGGCATTGTTTCTTATTGAGTAACAAGGGAGTTGAAAGTACTAGGGCGTGCCCGTGCTAGGGCGTGCCCGTGCTAGGGCGTGCCCGTGCTAGGGCGTGCCCGCACGTACGTGCTTGCCCGTACGTGCTTGCCCGTACGTGCGTGCAAAAAAACAACTTTGAAACCACGTGGCAGTAACGACCACAGAACCCCCCCCTCTATTTACATGAAATGGTTTGGTCCATTCGCAAAGGCAAAGCGAACGGCTTGCGAGTACGGTGACCATACCTTGGGAAGCACTTGTCCGATTAATTTCAAACCTTGAAAAGGCACATCCTCGGGTCCCCAGCAATATACCTGGCAAGTTTCAAGTATATCGGACCGGTAGTTGTCGAGAAACAGCGGTCACAGACAAACACACACACACACACACACACACACACACACACACACACACACACACACACACACACACACACACACACACACACACACACACACACACACACAGATTACTGGAATTATAGATAGACTAGGGCGTGCCCGTACGTACGTGCTTGCCCGTACGTGCTTGCCCGTACATGCGTGCAAAAAAAAAGCTTTGAAACCACGTGGCAGTAACGACCACAGAACCCCCCCCCCCCTCTATTTACATGAAATGGTTTGGTCCATTCGCAAAGCCAGTAACGACCACAGAACCCCCCCCTCTATTTACATGAAATGGTTTGGTCCATTCGCAAAGGCAAAGCGAACGGCGAACGGCTAAATCGCCATAGCTCGGTAACTACTTGTCCGATTAATATGAAACCTTGAAAAGGCACATCCTCAGGTCCCCAGCAATCTACCTGGCAAGTTTCAAGTATATCGGACCGGTAGTTGTCGAGAAACAGCGGTCACAGACAAACACACAGACAAACACACAGACAAACACACAGACATACACACACACATACACACAGAGATTACTGGAATTATAGATAGATGATTAACCTGGATAAATACAATTACAAGAAGAATGTCTCCCTCTTGTTTTAGTAGCTATCCATAACCGTTTTGTTTCTCTCCTTAACACAATCATCAAAGATAACAGGGTTCTTTTTTGATTTATCTAAATCTTTGGGTGAAGGTACGTATATCATCTGTATTATCACTGAGCATACAAGTTATGGGTTTTGATTTATTTTTACATTTCTGTGTATCACAAAATAGTTGTATTACATCTTCAATGTTGTAAATATTTAGTTTGTATTGAACTTTAAATAAACCGATTATATCTTATTTTTGAAGACCCGCATTAAAACCTTGTGTGAGTAATTGATACTCGGGTTGAAAACCTGACTTTGTAAAAATTATTAAAATATCATAATCTAAAAAGTTTGGCGTAAGGAGCATCTTTTACAGTAAACAGGTTTTCCCACATTTGCTTGAACAAACTATTAAACATCTTCATGAATTTGGAAGATTTTTATGGTTGTTAAATTTTATCATATTTTCACAAAAGGGAAAAAAAATTATTCATTTATATATTTGGAAAACAGGTCATCCAATTTTTTACAGGCTTTTTTTTTTAGAAACTCTGTTTTATCCTGAGTTCAGGTTTAATTTCAAGATAATCTATTATTTTAGTTATACAATATCTTGTGTTGATATTTCCCTGAAAATGACAATCGTGCATAGCAAATAACATCAATCCTTGAAACATTACCATAATTTCTCAATCTCTTCCATTGTAAGGAAAGGTGTAATATCACCTTCATACTTAACGTTCATTTCTCTTATTAATCTTGCAAAATAATTCATTTTTGGCATAATTTGAAAATAGTTGTGTTTCTTTCGATATTTTTTATCATCATTAATTAAAAGATAATCACAGAATAAACATTATTTTTGGGCTTTTGAGTCTTGTGTTTAATCCCACTCTTTCACAAGCTGGACAATTCTCTAATTTATCATGTGGAGTATCAGGGAATTCAAGAGGCTCAACATCTGGTATATCATTTAGATTCATCATATTTATATAGTAAAACTTTGCTTGAACTAAAATTCATCTTCACTATAATCGGTGCTTTCATAATCATTATCACTGATAAAACTACTTTCATAACTATCGTTTGAACACAAACTCTCAGTATAATAACTGTCTTCTGTTCCAATAGAGATACTATCATCACTATCATAATCCCCAAAATCTTTGGTTGTATAATGGCTCATATATAATTAGTAGAAAAAACATTACCGTGTATATCCATATACTTTTTTTCATTGGAGATAAGACATGATCAAATCTTTATAGGTTCTGTGAGTGAGTTTCTTAAACTTAATCCTTTATAAGAAGTCATATTTTAAAACTTATTTGTTATGATCTCAACTTTAATACTATATAAAAATTTTTATATTTAAATCTACTCTAAAGGGTGAAGCCAGGCCCACGCAGTGGAGTTGGGACATAAAGGAGCTTCTGACATGCTATTTCAGATTGGGACTAAAGACGAGTGATAGTGAGACAAGCAAAGTGAGTTGAACTATTGGGAGTTTTTGGAACCAGTCCCAAATAGTGTGTTAGAAGCTCCTTTATGTCCCTACTAACATCTGACGCTTCCTTTACAGAAGCATATCTCAAAGCTTCTGAGACAGAAGAATCGTTGTTGTTTTGTGTACATTCCACTTTCATTGGATAGACATCACCTGCATACATTTCAGTGTCAATCTTTTGCAGGACACGAAGTTAAAAATTTCCAAATATAAATCAGGTCAAATTATCTTCTCTGCCGGTCCGACAACTGGGTTACTCTCCATGTTGACATCCCATTCATTCTCTGCTTTCAACAGCATTTCCATATATCTCTTCCAGCTTCCTTTATTTCCATCTGGGTCCACAACGATTTTTCCCACTTCATCCTTCAAGCAACCCACCCCCATCACATCACACCTCTCTTTCGCTATCTGCTTTGCAATCCTGAATACAGCTCTCTGACCCTCTTCCAAATCCAAGCGTTCTCCGAACATTTTCCTACATGCCTCCTGCGCCTATGTTACCTCTCTCTTTGCAGCCTTCTTTGCTGCGTTATAACTTTCATGCTCTGCTTTTTCTGCCACAGTACCCTTCGCCTTCTGCCACTCCTTGAATTTATTCCTCTTCTCGTCAATCCTCTTACCAACTTCATCATCCCACCACCATGTTTCTGAGTGCCTCGGTGGTCCTTTTGTCCATCCACATACCTCACCAACGGCTCCCAACATCTTTCATTGACATCCAACCACTTTCAAGCTCAACCACATAATCCTCGACCCTACTCAGCCTCCCTTTTAATGCCACCCTTACTGTCACCTCTTTCAACCTCCACACCTTCATTCTCGGTTCGTACTTCACCCGCCGAGCTCTCCTCGCACCTTTCACCCAAATGTCGCAGACAACCAAGTGGTGCTGTGAAACAGCCTCCTCCCCCGGGATCACCTTTGTGTCCCGGAGGTGCCCCGTATCTCGCCTATGCACCATCAGGTAATCAACGGTTGTCGTCGACCCACCTGACGTGTATGCAACAAGCTTATTATCCTCTTTCTGGAACTGAGTATTACAAATCAAAAAATCAGCTCCATCCGCAAACTCCAAAATCCTTTCACCTTCTCCATTTCTCACATCATATCCATAACCCCTATGAACTCCCTCAAAATCATCCATACTCCTTCCCACTTGTCCATTTACGTCTCCTCCTACCACAACAACTTCCTCATCTTTCACATTTTCCATCAGGTTCTCTATTGCACACCAGAACTTGTCCTCTTCATCGCTCTGACCAACCTGCGGAGCATATCCTGAGATGACGTTCACCAATAGCTTTCCAATCATCATTTTCACCATCATCAACCTATCACTCACTCTAGTCACACTCACCACACGGTCTACAAACTCCTCAGAAAACAGGACACCAATGCCCTCTGGGCACCCTTGCCACATAAACTTGTATTTCTGTCCCTGCCTACCCTTCACCATTCTCACACCACTTCCCTTCCATCTCCTCTCTTGCACACAACATATGTCCACTTTTCTTCTGACCAATACGTCCACCACTTCTCCTGATCTCCCAGTCATTGTCCCTACATTCCATGTTCCAAACTTCAGAAACCGATCTCCACTTCGGGCATCAGACATTTCGTCATCATAAATGGAGTGATTTCCACCCTTGCTTCGATCGGGTTCCCCACCTTGAGTTTTGACGAGAGGGAGTGGGGTCCCCCCACGGGGTACTTCGGGCTGTACCCTGCCCAAATGTAGTTGTAATTGTCATGGTTCCCTTTTTGAGGCAATGTTTTTCTGGCCGGATGCCCTTCCTGATGCCAACCCTTTTAGTCACCTCTTACGACACGCAGGGATACGGTGTACCTATTCTAAACCGGGGTACACACCGGGATACACACACACTGCGACATATGCTCACTGAATGTTTACATTGAATTCCCGTTTCTACCAATACACACTCCAAAGTTAGTCTCAATTCAGGTCAGACAATTACGAACCCCCTTCATTGACGGGTATCTTTCCGAGAATTCCCAATAACACAGACAGTGCATTTGTGCTTTTGAGACCTCTCTTTATTGCAAAACCCTTCACAAATTCAAGTTTAGTAATAGGCAGAAGACTTCTTCTGATGAACAATTTTACAAAAAGGGTGTTCTCCCCATATCACACATGTCAATGAAACATGGACTACAGCAAAGATTTAGCAACAATTGATGTCCAAACTGCCATGGAAAGACAACATCAGAGCATAACCAAAAAGGGACAAGAAAAACAACTAAATCAGAAAGAAAAACAAAATTACAAAACACTGGTCACAATCAAAAACTTCAAATGGAATTTGGCTGGATACATGGCAAGAACAGAAACAAGAATTACGAACTGGCAACCGAAGGAAAACCCTGAAAGAAACACAATGAGATCCAAGATCAGATTGAGAGATCAAGTTATATTGCCATTTGAGTTTGTGGCCTCAATTTTCCAATAATTACCTATTATGAGAATATGGAGAACCAGATTAATAAATTACATTTTTTAAGCTAAAATTTTCTTATCCTCTTAACCTCATTTTTCATATTCTGGTATTTCAGATTTCAGCTCTCTTGTATGGATCTTCATATGTCATTTCAAATTTGTTGTTTGAGAGAAACCTTTGTCACATAGAGCATTTGGAAGGACGCTCTCCTGTATGGATCCTCATATGTTTATTCAAATTGCCTTTTTGAGAGAAACCTTTATCACATATCGAGCATTTGTAAGGTCGCTCTCCTGTATGGATCCTCAGATGTGATTTCAAACTGTTGCGATGAGAAAAACCTTGATCACATATCGAGCATTTGTAAGGTCGCTCTCCTGTATGGATCCTCAGATGTGATTTCAAACCATTGCGACGAGAGAAACCTTTATCACATATCGAGCATTTGTAAGGTCGCTCTCCTGTATGGATCCTCATATGTATTTTCAAACTGCCTTTTTCAGAGAAACCTTTATCACATATCAAGCATTTGTGAGGTTGCTCTCCTGTATGGATGCTCATATGCAATTTCAAACTATTGCAACGAGAGAAACCTTTATCGCATATCGAGCATTTGTAAGGTCGCTCTCCTGTATGGATCCTCATATGTGGTTTGAAATGGTGTTTTCGAGAGAAAGCTTTGTCGCATATCGAGCATTTGTAAGGACGCTCTCCTGTATGGATCCTCATGTGTAATTTTAAATGGCCTTTTAGAGAGAAACCTTTATCACATATCGAGCATTTGTGAGGTTGCTCTCCTGTATGGATCCTCATATGTGATTTCAAACTGTTGCGACAAGAGAAACCTTTATCACATATGGAGCATTTGTGTGGTCGCTCTCCTGTATGGATCTTCATATGCAACTTCAAACTGTTGCTATGAGTAAAACCTTTATCACATATCGAGCATTTGTAAGGTCGCTCTCCTGTATGGATCCTCATATGTAATTTCAAATGGTGTTTCAGAGAGAAACCTTTATCACATATTGAGCATTTGTAAGGCTGCTCTCCTGTATGGATCCTCATATGTAATTTGAAATGGCTGTCACAAGAGAAACCTTTATCACATATCGAGCATTTGTAAGGACGCTCTCCTGTATGGATCCTCATATGTAATTTCAAATGGCATTTTACGGAGAAACCTTTATCACATATTGAGCAATTGTAAGGACGCTCTCCTGTATGGATCCTCATATGTTTATTCAAATCGCCTTTTTGAGAGAAACCTTTATCACATATCGAGCATTTGTAAGGACGCTCTCCTGTATGGATCCTCATATGTAATTTCAAATGGCCTTTTTGAGAGAAATCTTTATGACATATTGAACATTTGTGAGTTTGCCCTCTATGGATCCTCATATGCAATTTCAAATTGCTGCTACGAGAGAAACCTTTATCACATATCGAGCATTGGTGAGGACGCTCTCCTGTATGGATCCTCAAATGTAATTTCAAATGGCTGTTTCGAGAGAAACCTTTATCACATATGAAGCATTTGTGCGGTCTCTCTCCTGTATGGATCATCATATGTATTTTCAAACTGCCTTTTTCAGAGAAACCTTTATCACATATGGAGCATTTGTGAAGTCGCTCTCCTGTGTGGATCATCATATGTAATTTCCTTTGACCGTTTTGAGAGAAACTTTTATCGCATATCGAGCATTTGTAAGGACGCTCTCCTGTATGGATCCTCATATGCAATTTCAAATTGCCGCTACGAGAGAAATCTTTTTCACATATCAAGCATTTGTAAGGATGCTCTCCTGTATGGATTCTAATATGTAATTTCAAATGGCCTTTTTGAGAGAAACCTTTATCACATATCAAGCATTTGTAAGGATGCTCTCCTGTATGGATTCTCATATGTAATTTCAAATGGCCTTTTTGAGAGAAACCTTTATCACATATTGAGCATTTATGAGGTTGCTCACCTGTATGAATCATCACATGTAATTTCAAATTTCTGTTGTTCGAGAAACCTTTATCACAAATCGAGCATTTGTGAGGACGCTCTTCTGTATGGATCTTAATTTGTCCATTCAAATTTCTTTTTGTAAAAAAACCTTCATCACAGACAGAGCACTTGTGGGGGCATTTTTCAGTGTGGATACTCATGTGCATTTTTATGTTACTCATTGTAGCAAAATCCATTCTGCACACAATAAACTTATAACGTATTCACCTTTCTACAACATTTTTGTGTTTATTCAATTTAATATCAATCTGGGTGGACATGCACTTGTATTTTATTCAAAGTGAGTCTTGATTGTGATATTTTTTTCTTCAAAAAAGGTTTTTCTTCACTGTCAAGCTGCAACTGGACCTTATTTGTCCCACATCACTTCTGGATTGTTCTCCAAAAAGAAAGAAGATCGATTTTTTTGGTCAAAATCAAATTTGGAAAATATTTAACACCTTTCTGAAAATTTTATATTTTCTTCACACAAAATATTGGATGTTAATTTCATACGTTTCCATTCACCAGTTGCAAAACAGGAAAAACTTCCGTTTGTCATGTAAATATC
Source organism: Myxine glutinosa (assembly GCF_964187855.1). Lineage (NCBI taxonomy): Eukaryota > Metazoa > Chordata > Myxini > Myxiniformes > Myxinidae > Myxine > Myxine glutinosa. The sequence goes on from NC_136261.1 coordinate 412,761,900, forward strand.
ATCTTAACCTTCCTTTGCAGAAGCACATTTTGAATCTTCTGTGAAAGATGAATCGCCGTGTTGTCTGCTTTCCACATTTACAAGATGGGCATCACCTGTGTACAAATCAGCGTCAGTCTATTGCAGGGAAATGAGAATGAGAACAATCTTGAGAGTTCATGGAACATGTTACACCATGAAATGTATACTCCCATTTAAATATAATAATGAAGATTAAGATTGTTTAAAATAAAAATTCCAGATGTTAAGCGCTATTGAAGTTAAGCGTCTTCGACATCAGCCTTATTCACCACCATATTTAACATGTCCAAGTACTGCTAAACTCGAGGTTATTGGAAGCAACAAGAGGGCAATATGTGTTCAACTGTGTTCAAGTATTTATTTCAATTTAATTAATATAAAGATTGAAAGATTCATCAAAATGCTTCTCAATAATTTACTGGCGTTAAAAAATTCTCTAAATTCCCTTTCACAAAGCTTGGAACAAGTGTCTTTCTACCCTCAGGAGAGCCAGGAAATAGTATCTCTCTACTCTCAAGACTGAACTCTCAAACCTGTCTCCCTCCTCCAAGCCCTGATGGCATCTGGCGTTTGTTCCCCCTCCATCCCCTCCCTTACCTGCAATGGCTACACACATGACACTGCACATGAAAAAGCTGAATGCCTCAACTCTGTGTTTGTCTCGAAATCTTGTGTCCCAAACCCATTGCTTTCTGTACCCACCATAACCAATCATGCGGAGCTGCTCCTGGACTCTGTGTCCTTCTATCCCGACAAGGCGGAGAAGTTTCTGTCAAACCTCGACTCGGATTCCGCAAATGGACCAGACGGCATCAGCCCGCAAGTCCCAAAATGCTGCTCTGCCGCTCTATTCCACCATCCATCTGTTCTCTTCACCCTCTCTTTTGCTCAAGGTCATCTGCCATCTGCTTGGAAATCAAACGTTTCTGCTTTACACAAAAAGGTGCAAAAACAGATCCCTGCAACTACAGACCAATCAGCCTACTCCCAATCATCAGCAAGGTTATGGAATCCATCATCGCTTCTGATATGAAATCCTTCCTCTTCTCTAATGGCTTGAACTCTGATCATCATTTTGGATTCAGACCAGGTCTCTCTAATCTGGACATTCTGCTTCCACTGTCTCAACAATGGATTGAGGTCATCAATGCTAAACAGGAAATGAGAGCCAACTTCCTTGACATTTGTCATGCCTTCGATACGGTTGGGCCCTTGTCACCAAATTTTCCTCTTATGGTATCGATGGAAATCTCCATGCATGGCTTGCGGACTTCCCCTATGGTCGTAATCAATGTGTGGCCCTGAATGGAATTCTCTCATCTCCCCCCCTTCCTGTCCAGGCTGGAGTTCCTTGAGGCAGTGTTCTGGGCCCTGTGCTTCTTCTGGTCTTCATTAATGACCTATCAGACTCTCTGGATTATCCTCTCTATCTATTTGCTGATGACTCCACCCTCTGCCGCTCCATCTCTCAAACCAGAGATCGGCAGAAGCAGCCTCTCTCTTCAATCTCTACAGAGCGGATAAAAATCACAAACCATCAAACAAGTTGAACATGTCATTCAATCCTGACAAATCTCATAACCTCAATATTTCTCTTTCTAAAGACCACTTGGGAAACAATCTGTCACTCAAGCTTTTGTGTCTCACTATCTGCCATTATCTTTCATGGGAAAACCGCATTTCCCAGCTGGCCTCCAAAGGCAGTCGCCTACTGGACATCCTCTGTCGTGCGAAGTCCTTTCTTGGCACTACTGAGCTTCTCACCACATACAAAGCTTTATCCACAGCTTGATGGCATACTACTCACTCCTCTGGGCTGGTGCACCTGCCTCACACTTGGCTCAATTTCATGCTGTCGAAACCAAAGCTTTTAGAATCATTGGTGTCTCCCATGATGAAGCTGATTCTGAAGGCCTTTCACCCTCACAGCAGGCAGGATGGTGGTCTTTGTCTTCCAACAACTCCTCACCAGCCTCACTTACCCTGCTCTGTCTGTGCTCTGCCCCCCAAATATTCCTTCAGGACACACAAGACCTGCCAGGAACCCTCTTTGGTGAAAATGCCAAAAATCAAGACTCTCTGCTCACCTTCACTTTCATTCCACTTTTCTCCCGCCTTTGGAACAAACTCCCACACTCTCTTCAATCCCACTCCCTCTCTCCAGGTCTTTAAAACATCTGTTCACCACCATCTCGTCTTCCCCCATCCAAAACCTTGATCTTTTCCACCCCCGCTAATTCACCCCAGATCCACATTTTTGAAATACTGAATTCCAAGCAGTGTCCTTTTCCCCCCCCCCCCCCCCCTCTCCCAACCCTCCCTTCCACAGATCTCCCGATGTCCCTGTTCTCTACTGTTATTGTGCTTGGGTGCTTCCCTCTCTCCCCCTCTTGTCTCCCGCTCTCTTTACTATACATTTCATGTGTTAGCTGTTACACAAGCCTCGCCTTTGTAAACAAAAAAGAAGAAGTAGCATGGCACTGAGTAGCTCTTCCTTTTGACTTCAAAAATAGTAGGTGGTTGAATCCAATCAGCTGATATGAAACTCACACAAATTTCAAGTCAACCAGATAAAAATTAAAGATTTTAGAAATCTGGGATGGTTGTTGACCTTTGGCCGATGCTGATCTCAAAAATAGTTGGTGGTTGAATTCAGTTAGCTGATATGAAAATCCGTTTCAAGTTTCAAGTCAATCAGATGAAAATTGAGGATTTTAGAAACTGGAGAAAAAGTGGTTGACCTTTGGCCTATGTTGACCTTTTGACCTAAAAAATAAATATGATTCTGTTCGACCATAAACTACCATTTGGTGAAGTTTCGTGAAGATCGGTTTAAAATTGTGACGTGTAGGCAAGTATAAGTGAGCAGACAGACAAACACACAAACCAGAGTGATCAACAAAATCGTCAAACGAAAACGTCAAAAACAAGAATTTTTGCCAAGTAACAAACAGACAGACAGGGGTGAAAACAACCTCTATCCACCTTCAGTGGTGGAGGTAAAGAAACCTGTTTTTCCATAACTTGTTCAGGAACTCAAGTGGAAGCTGAGATTAACTGAGAACGGTCATGTGACATGGCAATGTTAAATGTACTGACACCAGGAGGATCTGTGCTGTGAGTGAACGATGTGAAAAAGAACCCATTTATCTATTTATTACATACCATTAAGTGGAACCCTGAGCGCACAATGGCTCGTAGCACGAGTGATCAGTGAGGAAAAACGTCCTGTCTATCTATTTGTACACACTAAATCAAGCTCTTGAAGGAAATGAAACAAAAATGGACAGGATGGAAAACCATATACCAAAGAAAAGGCAGGTATTTACAAGCACACAAGATTCAATAACAATGGGGCACATCTTTTCAAGCACATCAAACATTAACCGAACATCAAGAAAGGCACAAAAGAGCACATCTTACCTTCAGCACTTATTTCCCCCTGAGGCATTCCTACTTATTTATTGATACACAAGACAATGCTCCAACAGAATCATTAAGGAAAAATAGAGAGGAAGTAAAGAGGATAAAAATGGAGGGCAATCTATATTGAAGACCACTGACTTCACCTCGACACGTGTCGACATACGTGTGCCAATCCCGCAATGGGAAGACAAACAAGGAAAAAGGGAGGGGTAATGAGAGCAAAATGTAGTGAGTGTGAATGGGAACAGTGTGTGCAATGTAAGCTTTAGACATTAGAGGAAGAGTGTGACATGCGAATGTAAACCTCGAACAGACGGTTCAAGAGGCCAATCGTTGATAGCTCTTTCAATCGTGATACTCCTTGTGCGTCTCAATGAGACAAATTAGCGGTTATTTTGAGGAAAGCAAGAGAAGGATCATGTACATCAGTAGTGGGAATATCTTCACACACAAAGGACCATGTGGCTCTCTTGCTCTCATCCTTTGGCCCCATGCTCGACTCCTCACAGCCATCGCCCAGCGCTGTCTGGCTCAGCTATGGAGCAGCTCGTCCCAGCTTAAGCACAATTTATCTTGGCAAATGATCACTCCATAAAGGTAAGCAGGTTCTCCTCGGGTCCCCGGCACGTTCTAACAGCAGAAACGCTGGCATTCCGGCTTTTTAAGCCAATTGGGTTGGGTGGATATACGAGGGAGTAATGTGCCTGGGAAGTGGAGTTCCTGGAAAGAGAGGTCGTGGCATGCCCCTTGACTCAACGCAGCATGTACCAGCTCACTCTCCCACAACAACAATCATTCCGAATGTCCGGCTCGTCCCCAGGGTCGGCCGCACCTCTTGTCATGGTTTTCCCGTACAGCCAACGATCTTTCCCTCCTAGCACTTTTGAGTGAGTGAAGAGTTTTTGTCTGCAATGTAGTTTTGTTTAAAAGATGATAGAGCATCGTGTAAGAGAATTGGAGAGAAGGGAAAAACCTAACTAAACCCACCCAATGCATTTGTCCCATTTTCCTCTGAACAGGTGGAGGTCTATCTGAACACGTAAAGGAACACCATGACCGATTCTAGAAAGTTCTACGTGTTCATAGATGTTCTCACTCCGGGGGAAGGTTTCATAACCATCACAATATTATCGCACTCTCTGTGCATGTGCGGTCGGTAAAAATTCACAGCCAAAGTCCTGTTAAACGACAGGTTTGTTTACCGATTCATGCTCCGATTCGTGTTCAAATTAAAACCTTAAATTTAAATAAGTTGTCCACGTTTGTAGACAGACGTGAACCAATTGCTTAACCCCACCTATCACTTTGAGTTTGCAGGGTAATTAAACAGCTACCTCCAAGCACAACATGGGAATCTAAAAGTCTTTCGTGTCGAAGACACAAGAAATGCCAATATTATGGATTGCATGTTCCAATTTGCAGAAACCTTTGCTGACACCACAGTTAAACTGAGATTTTTCCGTGACTTTTATCCCATCTGAAAGTACAACAAATACAGCGAGCCAGGTTAGATCAGGTATGGCAGCCCATTGCCATGCCCACTTTCTGTGGGTACTCTACAGGGGTATTTAAGCAGTGGAGATGAAGCTTGATACAAGGTGAATGTAGATTACAGACCCAATCAGAGGTGGTTCGTGTCTCTGGAGAACTGTGTGGTTTCCTGGGCATCAATGTGAGAGAGTCGAGGACGATGTGGTTGGTAATTTGAGCGGGACAGAGAGGATAATCAAGGAGCGGAGATGAAGCCCGAAATGAGGCAAATGTGGATTGAAGGCCTGATTCCACCAGAGATGATGCTCAGAGACTGTTCCAGTATCGAGAGGACATCAGGACGACCTGGCTGGGAAGGAAATGCTCAGAATGACAAGGAAAATCACTTCACTGACAGATACAATGGGCGTGGAGGTCTGCGAACCCGGACAAGGCCTTGTGGTTGATTGTGTGCCGCGAACATTATGCAGAGAAGCAATCAGTGAACATAATGTCGAGTCACCAGCTCGGGGATCCCTGAGGTGAGAAACTACTTCCGATGGGCTGAAGGAGGGTGGGCGAAGTGCCGGGGGAAGGTAATAGCCTTCGACAAAGGATAAAGGACAAAGGATGCGTGTTGGAGATAAAGGAAAAGAAAACAACTTATGGGAGGGAGCCAGACCACCGTATGATATTTGTTTATGTGGTGGCACCGAGCTCACTCCAAAGAATGAAGCCTGCATCTCCTCCAGTGGGAACAAACAGCACCTCACAATTGGATAGAGATTTGCACCAAGCAAAGAGGCTGTTTAGGTGCTACCCATCTCAAAAACCAAACTCAAGAAAAGGAACCTTAGAGCAAGGTTCCTTAAGAAAAGGAACCTCCAGCCTGGTGTTGGCGTAGCAGTTAGGGTGCAGGCTTGGGATCCTAGGATCTTGGGTTTGAATCCCGATCGATCGCTGAATTAACGTCAGGGGGGTTGACTCAGCCTGTCATCCTTCCGAGGTCGGCAAATTGAGTACCAGCTTGCTGGGATGAATGATCCCGGTGTGTACCCTGATTTAGAATAGGTACACCGTATCCCTGTGCATCGTAAGAGGCGACCAAGGGTTGGCGTCATGAAGGGCATCCGGCCATAAAAACATTTCCTCAAACAGGGAAGGAACCATGAGGTCATGGGGCCCGCAAGGCTAACCACCGCTCTCGCGGGGGTAAATGGCCTCAAAACGATCATTCATTCATATTCAGAGCAAGGAGGGGAAGTCCATTTACTACTGTAACGTCTATTCAAGACATCAACAGTTGGGGATGGCAAGCAGATGAACTACATTAATGGACCAGCCGAGGAATACCAGATTGACCACCAGAGCAGAGATGGCATCATCCAAAAAAATTGAAAAAGTCGAGTCAACGGCACGTAAATCCGAAAATAAAAAAGGGTTTGGTGAAGGGCAGAGGACAAGCACAAGAAATGAGGAGGATGGGAGCCACATGGTCATCAGAGATGGACAGAGGAGTAGTGCAAAAGCGGCCACAATGGCACGGGTAAGGACTGCGTGATGAAGCAATGGTTTGGAATGAGGAGCATCACTGGGGACCTCGCGGCGAAGGCGTGGTGAGACAGAGGTAGAGGAGACCAAGAACCACTCCAATGGGGAGGGGCAACATACACGACTTACAATTGTGGACTGAGTGAAAACACCAACACAAATTGAATGGGATGAAAATTAAAACGGCGGATGATAACACACAGAAGGAGAGAAGGAACAGGGGATGAAGGAAAGAAGGAACATAAGGATGATGAGGAACAACAAAAACTGGAATAATAACTGGCAAACAAAATAGTGGAGATGAGGTTGCACCATTTTGGGAAAGACCATAACTATACGAGAAAACAACCGACGAACAAAAATGCTGTTTGGGCGACACCCCCCAAAAAAGAAAGAATGTGGAGCAATCCACAAACCCATCTGCAAAAGTCTCAATATCCCAGTTCCAGAAAACTCATGTAAACATTATCCAAAAGCAATAATGGAAAACAATGAAGTAATCCCTGGTTCAGGTATAACCTAATTATCCCAATGAGCACAGAAAACAAAACATTGCGACTATATATCTTTTATATATATATATTGTTGAGGTTTTGAGAATGGTACATATAACATCATCAAAGGTTAAAGGTTTGCCCCCCATAGTTAGTCAACAAGCAACACGTAGGCCCATTAGAATTAGTTATGTCATAGTATGTGTAAGAGTAGGCCATTTCACTCATTACCCCTGCGTTGTGTAAAGAAATAATAAGCTTAGGTCCTTTCATTTTGTGACCGCCCTCCAATTTCCATCATGGGCAAACTCGATCCCGCGCCCCATTTGGCATTCCTCAAGTTTGTTACGCTTTGGCCGCCAGCAGCATACGCTGCCCTTGGTTTCGCTCGAAACTAGTCGGGTAACCACGAGGTAGGCCTGAAAAGAGGGCGGAGCGTGAGGGTCGAGGTGTGGCTGCGTCAAACGGTGCATCAGAGGCGGTGACGGTAAGGGAAACAGCCAACCAGAGCTCGGTGGGCATGGGGTGCTAGGGCGTGGCAAGAAATGTCTGGTGAGTTTGAGAGGGTTCGCTGGCCAAGGCTATATAGGCCAGCGCACAAAGCCCTTAAAAGGTCTGGACTGGCTGGAGTTGAGAGATGAGAAGGGAGAGGCACCGACAAAGTGATATATGAGGACTCGCTGGGTGAATTGCACTTTGTGAGAGGACTGGCTATTAAGTATGCGGCTGAGCCGCAAGTGTAACCGCCAAAGCCAGCCTACCATCCGCCCTATAATAATCCCGTGCACGCCAAACGACATGTGGAGAGCTCCTGGCCATCTGGTTCATCAACTTCGCGGTGCGAGTTGGGGACCGGAGAGCGAGCTGCCTGGACGCCATCATTGGATCATCAACCTGTTCGTCTGCAACCCCGTGCGAGTGTGTCTGAGTGTGACGGGCCCGTTTGTCCAGGGATAATTTAAGACTGTTTAAGGCTGCACTGTGCATTCTTCTTCTTCTTATTGTACAAAGTGTAAATAAATCTGTTATTCCTTTTCTTCCCAAATTCGACCGTTTCCGTGATTTCTCCATTGGGTAAGCATGACACGATTAAGAACCGCTCGGATCGGGATCTAGTCCTTGATAACGGCTCGGGTCACAGGTCGCTACCACTCGGCGTTTCCACTAACACCCGTGATTCGGGCGGGGCTTATTTCCTCATTTCCGGTCAGCGTTAGTACTTAGGTAAGAGCAAATTCCTAGTCCTAAAACCCTATTTAACGCTGTCTGGGAAGGACGTCATAGGTCCCGGGTCCCGTCGGCTAGTAAAAGACAAGGGGACTAATCCCCTCTTGGTAAGGGGAAAGGCCGACGCTGAGATCCGCAACAATTGGTAGTCAGCAGTGGGGATTTGGAACCTGGGACTAAAAAATTTTAGACCAAATTTTGGACACCATTTTTGCATATTGGCTGCAACAATTGGTGTCAGGGAGTTGGGATTTGGAACCCAAACCAAATTGTTTTGGACAAATTTGGCCAAAATTAAGAGCGACCAAAATTTAGTATTAAAAGCCAAATTGTATTCGTGCCATGGCTAGCCAAGACGGTCGGATGCCGGTGGGGGTAGAAGAGGAGATAGATGAGGAGTTAGAATCAATAACCCAGGACCCCCGGGAAGAATGGAAAGAATAGGAGAGCATTAAAGAGGGTGCAGCAGTAGGGGTAGCAGGGGAGTTAAATGGCGGCGCCTCGCACGTGGCCGTGGCAGCCGAGCCCGCTGTGCGACCCGGGTGCAACATTGAATTGTTCCTAATTCAACTAATGGCAAAGATAGACACCCAAAAGGACGAGATGAAAGCTCAGGGTGAGCGATTGGGAAGCAAATTGGACGCCCAGAGCGACAAATCCACCTGGGAAATAAAAGGGCTGGAAAACAAAATGGGTGGCCAAATGAAAGAAATGAAAGACGGGTTAACAGGGTTTGGAAACAGAATAGGTGGCCAAATAAAAAAGATGGGGAAAGACATAGGGCGCAGGTCGAGCAGGAAAGTCGCATTGGTACGCGATGGGGTAATGCGATGTAAGAAACGTGTGGAGAGCAGGGTAGAGCAGAGCACAGTTAAGTGGACTGGGGTAGAAATCGTGACTCGGGGTATGGAAAAGTGGACGGCCGCCAAATTGGAAAATTTTATTTTATGTGCGCCAGCGGTCGTCGAGCTTAATAAAGAAAAAGACATGTGTGTAATGGAAATTGGGGTTGAAGAGACGGGAGAAAAAGTAAATGTATCACGGGAGGTCGAAATGGAATTTGCACAAAGTCTGTGTTGGCATTGTGATGCCGTACTCGCTAATCCCAATAAAGATTTGCATGTGCGGGAGGAGAAGAGAATCCCGAAGGTGAGTAGCGTTGTGTATGGCGCGAAAATGTAATGCGCTTGGGATCGCGATGTCACCCGGGCGCTCGTGGAAGGTCTGTGGTGCGCTGTGTGAAGGTGAATGGCGCGCGTGTGCGATTGGCGCCGGAGCGCAAGTGTGAAACCGAGAGTGAGAGTGAATGTATAACGGAGTGTATGTGGGAAGAGTGTGTTGAAGAAGAGTGTGAAACGGAGTGTGGAACGGAGTGTGACAGAGTGTGCGATGGCTGAGGAGAGTGTGCGGGAGTGCACACCAGAGCGCGTGATTGGGTGTGTGCAGGAGTGCACACCCGTGGGTGTTACAGAGGATGTAATGGGAGGGTGTACGCGAGGGTGTGCGATGGCCAGGTGTGTTACGGAGTGGGTAACAGAGGAGTGTATGATAATGGAGTGTGCGAGTGGCATGAGTGCACCTGGAGGGAATGCACAGAGAGAAAGTGCAATAACGGATTGCTTGGGGTGTATGGGAGGCGCTGGAGCGCCATGTTTTGCGAGTATGGGAAGGGTCGCGTGGTGTGAGAATGCGACTCAAGCATCGACTCAGACCGGGGGGTTAGCGTTTAGGCCAACGTATAGCCGACGTAAGCTCTCGGGGTGTGGTGTGCTTTGTGTGCTGCGGGGACCGGCGGGGATCGTTGCCGCGGCAGTCTCGCAAGGAGCGCCGTGCACGATTTGTGCCAGGCCCCGCCCTGTATGGTTGGTGCTGCGCCTTGGTGAAAGAGGCAAACGGCACAGTTTGAGGGGAGGAAGGAGATGTCGGACCTTCGCCCCCTGGCGGGCGCGGTGCTCCGACCGGGGGAGGTTGGGCCATCGTGCCGGAGACCGAAAGGCTCCACGCAGGGATGCCGCCTGGAACCTCGGCCCAAGTATGCCTCCTCCCCAGAATCGAAAATGCCGGACGGACCCAACCTACAGGAGACCAACCATGCATTGCTCGCATGCATTGCTTGGCTTTTCAAAGCCGAGCTGTGAAAATGTATTACCACACGAAGAGGCTCATAGTTAGTGGATGGATATTAATGGCAGTAGTGTAAGGGAAGACGGGAAAGCACGAGTTTTAGAGGGGAGTAGCTAGTTAGATGATGCTGTGTGTGTGGAGAAATTGTGTGTGAGGATGAGCTTTAGGTGCAAATGAGGAATTGAATGAAATCGTTTGTGGATGAAATTGCGCAAATGAGGCATTGGTCGGGGATGACCAGAGAAAATGTATAAGTGGTGGATTGATGACAAGTGGAATGGTGTTGAGTGAATGGACTTGCATGGTGTGCAAGTGAGGAATATTTGGCGTGGAATGCTTGGTGGGAGTAAATGGTGTGGAATGAGTGGTGTGGAGTGCATGGTGTGAAGGAGTGGATGGGGGAAGATGGACCCCTTCACAAATACCCAGGGAGGGTAGTTTAAAGTTAGGTAGAGGGTTTAGGTAAATTGTTTGGATATTGACACCTGTGGTGCGAGTAGTAGCAAGGTATTGCTTGGATGGATGCGTGAGTCTGTGGAAATGGCTGGGCGTGTGGGCTTAATTGGTGAGTATAGTTATTGGGGCACTCTGCCACTGGTAGTCTGTCGGCCAGGTGAGGCCGCAGGTAGGCTCTGGGAGCCAGTTCGGGTCAGAGTAGTGTTCAGCGTGGCCCAAGGATCCGAGAGAAGGACCCGGGTAGCCCAATGCCAGAGAGGGCATCAGAGGGGTGAGAGAGCCAGGAGGGGCCTTCCCCAACTTAAGGTAGTTGTAAGGAGCATGGTAAGCTCGGGTGGCGACTTCAGTGGCGGAGGTGCGCAGGTAGGTAGACCTGCTAGTAGTGCCACACGACCCAGTCCCGAAATTGTGCGAAGGCACAGGTTGAAAAAATGGGGGAGTGAGAACCCAAATTTGGTAGGGCACCACAGTGTGGGTCAATGGGAATTGATTTTTAGAACCACATAGTGTAAAGAGGCCAATTGCATTGGCAGGGCAAGACCCCAGGTAGTTTAAGAGTTAATGTTATTAGAGTATAGATAGGATGAGAAATCTCTTCACACCATCCGCATTCACTCACCAAGGTGACAGAACTCCACACCAAGTTTTGCAAATGTTTGGAAGGTAAAGACGCATCATGACATGAGTGTGACATTGTGTTTATTCCATCTCATCCTTCTTGGGAGGGATCGGATGACGAATTCGGAGTAGGGGGGTGGGGGAGAAAAGACGAGACGTAGAGACGAATTTGTAAATTGTAAATACGGGGAAGGGTAAGGGTAGTGGAGGCTGACATGGGGGGTTACGAACGGCTAGGGACGAGCTTTCTCTGCTCGCTCTCCCATGCTCCTCGTGTTGCATTGCCTTGTATTGTGTGTACCGTTGCGCCCTTTCCTCAGATAACTCTGCCTTGTCTTTCCTCCCCACCCATGGACCCATTATTTTTGTTGAGGGGAGTGTGCAGGAACCTTGAGCTGTGTGGCTGCACTTTTGCGCTGCACTCTGCTACATCTGGCTGCACCAGTACAACTATGGACCACACGTTCTGTGGCCTGGCATCTTGGCCGAGCAAACATTTGCTGCAAGCGTTATCTTGCCCTGCGGACCACTGATTCTAAGTGCCATAAATGTCATGCAGATGGACCATAAGATGGCCCTGCAAATAATTAAAAAGCGGACACAGTTTGTGCACTTTTTATTTATTCAGGTGTGTCAGGAAGGAAGATCTCAAGTTTTATTATGGCACACCGAAGACGAAGCAGGAAGACGCAAGACACAGCAGCCAAGCAGCAGCCAAGCAGCAGCCAAGCAGCAGCCAAGCAGCAAATGTGCCATTTATTATTGACATTTGTTGTGCATTTTTTTATGATTGTACATGATTGTGCATTTTGGTGCATTTATTATGGTGTATTGGTGCAGTGCATTCTGTTTCTCTCCTTTCAAAAAAATCTCTCCCACAAAAGAACAGGTCCTGGGTTGTAGAACTGTAAATAATTAGTTAGTCTTGTAAATAACATGCTCCCCACCGGCTTTATGTGTAGTTTGAGAATTGTTTCCATAATTCGGTTAGTTGTGGGTGTGAATCTGTTAGTTAGTACACAACACAGTAGATGGGACATACTTAGTGTTGTAAAACTGTCACACACAGGGTGTTAGATTAAATGTAGAGGGAAACCACAACTAAGTGTCACACATAAGTTAAAAAGTAGTCCTGACCCTTGCTAAAAGCCGGTCGTGCTCACTTGTGTGGGTTCGGCTCGGGGACGAGCCTGGCGAAGGAGGGGGGCAGTGTTGAGGTTTTGAGAATGGTACATATAACATCATTAAAGGTTAAAGGTTTGCCCCCGTTAGTCCACAACCAACACGTAGGCCCATTAGAATTAGTTATGTCAAAGGATGTGTAAGAGTAGGCCATTTCACTCGTAACATTTGCATTGTGTAAAGAAATAATAAGCTTAGGTCCTTTCATTTTGCGGCCGTCCTCCAATTTCCATCATGGGCAAACTCGATCCCGCGCCACATTTGGCATCCCTCAAGTTTGTTACGCTTTGGCCGCCAGCAGCGTTCGCTGCCCTTGGTTTCGCTCGAAACAAGTCGGGTAACCACGAGGTAGGCCTGAAAAGAGGGCGGAGCATGAGGGTCGAGGTGTGGTTGCGTCAAACAGTGCGTCAGAGGCGGTGACGGTAAGGGAAACAGCCAACCAGAGCTCGGTGGGCATGGGGTGCTGGGGCATGGCAAGAAACGTCTGGCGAGTTTGAGAGGGTTCGCTGGCCAAGGCTATATAAGCCAGCACACAAAGCCCTTAAAAGGTCTGGACTGGCTGGAGTTGAGAGATGAGAATGGAGAGGCGCTCACGAAGGGATATATGAGCACTCGTTGGGTGAATTGCACTTTTTGAGAGGACTGGCTGGAAGAGGACTGCCATTGAGAGAACTGATCTGGAGCACTCATGCGAGAACTGCAGTAAGAAGACTGGCGTGTGCACAACAGTTTCGAGCCTCGATTGAGAAGCGCATTGCTCGCGTTTATTGAACTATTGTGGCCTGTCCGTTTATTACGTATGCGGCTGAGCCGCTAGTGTAACCACCAAAGCCAGCCTACCGTCCGCCCTATAATAATCCCGCGCACGCCAAACGACACGTGGAGAGCTCCTGGCCATCTGGTTCATCTACTTCATGGTGCGAGTTGGGGACCAGAGCTGTCTGGACGTCATCCTTGGACCATCAACCTGTTCGTCTGCAACCCTGTGTGAGTGTGTCTGAGTGTGACGGGCCCGTTTGTCCAGGGATATGTTAAGACTCTCTAAGGCTGCACTGTGTATTATTATTCTTCTTATTGTACAAAGTGTAAATAAATCTGTTATTCCTTTTCTTCCCAAATTCGACCGTTTCCGTGATTTCTCCATTGGGTAAGCGTGGCACGATTAAGAACCGCTCGGATCGGGATCTGGTCCTTGATAACGGCTCGGGTCACGGGTCATGGGTCGCTACCGCTCGGCGTTTCCACTAACACCGGTGATTCGGGAGGGGCTTATTTCCTCGTTTCCGGTCAGCGTTAGTACTTAGGTAATAGCGAATTCATAGTCCTAAAACACTATTTAACGCTGTCCGGGAAGGACGTCAGTAGGAAATAAATGTTGTTCCTGGACCACCTCTCATTTCTCCATTCACTTACATGTTAATTTTCCTCTCACCCTCATTTCCCCTAAACACCTCTATTTTTCCCACCCTGTTCTTTATGAACCTTTTGGCCTTTTGACATACTAGCTATAGCACCTATCCTCAATGTTGTTCATTAGACCACTCAAACAATGGTCCTACGAATATTTGCTCCCTCTCACCCTCTTAATACCCCTAGTAGACCACTCAAACAATATTCCTACAAATATTTGTTTATGCGTAGGAAAGAATTTAATTTTTTCATTAACTTTTTATTTTTATTTTTACTTTTTTACCATTAACATTAACTTTTTAGATATTACCATTTTTAAACTAAGGCTACCATACGCAAACCGTTTTTATTAAATCTCCTCACTTTTGAGAAATGACACTTGGCATTGTCTAGTTTCCTGATTTTCACCCACACACCCGGAGTTTCTTCGAAATGTTGGCAGTCAGTTCATTTCCTCGAAATATATTTTCTTCATTATATAAAGCTGTGTTGTATTCAGTTTTAAAAATTGTGAACGAAGATGAGCTTGTCAGAATACTCACCAGGACATAGGTAAGTTTCATTCAGCATTAAACACTGTTAATGAGAGCTTTGTATGTGATTAATTATATAACTAATTATTTCTTTTTTCTCCTTATTACAGCAATTCAAATATTGTGAATATCCTGGCTGAATTTAAAATTGTTCCTCAAGAGATTCACAATGAACTGGATACGGGTTTGAACAACCTACCGAGATGGAGGGCTCAGAATGAAAACACAGACAAAATTTTGTCTCTTGTCCAAAACGACCATCAGAGTCTGACCCTGGTAATTCATTATTCATCTCTCTGAATGGCACCAATAAACGGGAACCAATAAACGGGAGCTGATATTTATTTATTTATTGTTAATATGATGCATGTTTTTCTTTCTTTTTTCAAACAGAATACAACACCTGTTGAGAACGATGACCACAACCACGACCACAACTATGAGTGGAATGATTATAATCTCCCAAAGAGTGATTATTTCCTACCAACCTGTGATACCCTAAATTGTCATCTCGACAGCATCGACACCAAACTCAATTTTTTAAGAGGTATGTGTGTGGATGTCTGTGGGCGTGTGTGTGTGTGTGTGTGTGTGTGTGTGTGTGTGTGTGTGTGTGTGTGTGTGTGTGTGTGTGTGTGTGTGTGTGTGTGTGGGGATGTGTGTGTGTGGATGTGTGTATGTGTGTGGATGTGTGTATGTGTATGTATGTGTGTGTGTGTGTGTGTGTGTATGTGTGTGTATGTATGTGGTAGCAATAATTTGAGGACACCCATATATCTCGCAGCTTCTCTTTACAAATACTAAGTATTGGCGTCGCTCATCCTCCCAAACCCCTCGCCAGTCAATCCAAGGCCATAAATGACATTTTCCCTGCTTGCGTTCCAGCCGTGATATGTCACCCCAGCCATGTTATGTTTCTCCCTGTGGCCTTGTTCCCTCAGCCAGGCTCCTCACTGTCTGGACCACCCTTTTGATTTCTCAGTATGGGATGAGGGGAGGGGGGGGGGGCATGTATAATAACTGGTTTGTCAGTGAGAACTTTAAGATTTTTCAGTGGATGGCCTCGAGGCGCTTCCTTGTGCATTGTACGCATCACGACTTGCTTCTTGCTAATGTGGGTCATGCTGCCGTGTGCCGGGCGTGGCCGTCTGAGGTGCATGGACCGAAAAATGTTCCGTGCACGTTAATTAATATCTTCGATAATAAACCTCTTGTATCACAGTTCAAGATGCCTCCAGGGGTTCTTCTTGGGGTCAAGGGGGGCCCGGGGGGCTGATGGTTGCTACCACAGCTGGCGTCATGGACAGGATATTGTCCGGAGGGGAGAGAGATGGTTCTTTGACTCGAAGGCAGCAAGGGTGCAAGGCCCTACTAAAAAAGGTGAGACCTTTCTCGCAGTATCAGTGGCATTTTTTGCTGCCTCTGAGGGAAGGGGCCCATCTTGGCCGATCTCCGGCGCAGATCCAAGAACTAAAAGTAAGGTGAACGAACTGTGAGCAGAATACAGAGGGTTGTTATAGGAGGTAAAAATTGCTCCGGCCTGAGCTGGGAGCGGAGTGTACCAAGACGCAGTGGCTTGGACACTCGACATGTCGTGAACTTTGCACAAGTGGCCGGACACGGCCCACGTTCGGACATGGGTAGGCCCGGCGAGAGTGTTGGGTGGTGGCGTACTTGGCTGCGTGCGCCGAAAACACCTCGTCCATGGTACAAGGGGAAGGAGGCCGACTTCAAAGGAAGTCGGAATGCTCCCTTGGAGGGCCTCGCCCGATGACACAAAGGTATCGTCGGGAAGGGCATCCGTCAGTGGGGAAGACGGGAAAATCGCCACCCGTAGAGCTAACAGTTTGCGGAGCATGGGTAGAGACACCTGAGGGTATTCAGGCTGTGAGAGCCTGGATAACCAGGTCACGGTGCGCTGGGAGCGTTCAGGTGGGGAGTTTTGGGATGCTCGTGCGCCGGGAGGACTTGGGAAAACGGTTCCTCTTGGGAATGACGTGCACCCATCAGTACGGGGGAGCTGAGATAGAGGCACCCCATTTACGCTAACGGGTTGCGAAGGGAGATTAATATATGTCGGTGTGATACTCCAAAAAAAAAATTAGAATGATTTAAAGTCCACCGCGCAGCAACCCCGTCATGCGTGCGGGAACCTGACGCGCAGGCCAGTCGTCATGACGACCGAGCGGGGCCTCGCGAGGCGAGACGAGGGAACACCGAGGGCAGATTCTGTGTGCGGCAATTTGGTGCACGAGGATGGCCGAAGCCAACCCAAAAATAGGATTATAATGGGCCAGATGATTAGAACGAGTGTGTTATGGAAAGAAAATGATGCAGCCAGGCATTGTGGTTGCACCTTTGTGAACAACGCGAGTGATGAGATGGCTTGGAGGATGTGTGCCGAGGTGCATTATGATCATTTAGTGAGAGATGGGCACTTCGACTTTGTACATGATCTTCGCGCACACGCGTGAGAGCGCGAGCCGATATTGCCTTGTCCAGCACAATATTTTCGCAACTATAAAATGTGCTCGAATGCCATGTCGGTGTAATGCGAATGTGATTCCTGCCATGCAATGCCATGAGAAATATGTTGTTTATGATGGGATTATGACGAAAAGTTGAATGAACTGCGTAGTATATAAAATGATTAAATGATAGGCAATTGTTGTGGCAAATGGAGGATTTCAAGAAAGTAATGAATTTCCGGTGCCAACCGGAAACCCGATCTGACAGTAAATGATATACAGTGTGAACGAGGTCACGAAAGTGATGCGGTGGTGGCTGGGAGACGGCAAGTTGCATCGGTGCGTCTGTGTTGATTGAAGCGCGTGACAAAGGTTTTGCGGGCAAGCGATGGTGGTATGGTATAGTTATGAAAATGCATGTGGTTCTGAAGGCAGAAATGCGGGACAAGGTGCCCCACAGGCGGAGGAGGGAGAGTATTGGAAATATGATAATTTGAGAAGAAATGTGGGGTGAACACGCATCCGAGGGATAAAAACGGTCGGGTTTTCAACTGTCGGTATGTGATGTGGCTCATGCCGTGGGAATGATGTATGGATGGGGTGCGTGATGCATCTCGGAGATTGCGTCGAAGCGGAGACGCGAGTGACGGGGGAACGTCGAAGCATCTGGCTTGATGAGATGCCTGCGTTGTGGACAATGTCAGAGGTTGAGGGTTTTGGTCGTGTGACATGTGGGGGGGGGGGGGGGGCGAGGTGGAGTGATGTGTTGAGTGAGCACATGTATGTTGTGCGCCGAGGAGAGGAGGTGCTGCATTGTCAAGCATGCCTCTAAGAATGGCTGTGGGATGCCAGAGTTGGAAGCGCTTTGTTTTGCATTTCGAGGGAGATATCAGTGATTTTAATATTTGGAAATATGAACCTTATGTGATTTTTGGAGAAGGATAAATTGAATTGGAAGAAGAAGAGTAACAGTGCCAACCCCTAACCCCCCCCCTGCCCCCCCACAGAAGAGGGTGCATGAAATGTTGATTGCATTGTTCTGCATTGGGTTTCCGGTATCTCTGAAATGACGTTTTGATTGCTCATAGTGTGGCAATGAGATCTGCAGGTATGGATCAAGGAGGAGGAGCGGTGTCTGCGGTGTCTATTATGGTGCCGAGTGTCATTCACTGTGTCTGCAGATGTGACCGAGTGTGACTATCATGGGGGTGGTGTGTCCCTGTGGGCAGAATCGTGGCAGCCTACAGTGTGGATTGAATGGGCCTCTGTGAGACCTTCCTGTTAGTACGTTGTGGGTTCGTTTATCTGTCTGTCTGTCTGTGTGTTTATCGGGTCACCTGGTGAACGAGTGGGTACCAGGTGGATGAGGTGTTGTTGTCCCCCGTTGAAGGACGCATTGGCTGGTAGTGCTGGCAAGGTCTGGATTTGGATCCGGCCAATTGGTGCGCGTGTGCCCCGTCATACTGCCCAACCCCTCCCCCCCCAGTCCAATTACCCCCCGCCCCCTTTTCCCTGGATGTGTTGACTGGAGTTGAATCAGTCGCGATAGTTCCGTTAGGTCATGGTGACCAAGTCTGTAGATGGGGCCGCGTGAAAGTGGAGGGGTGAGAGAGTGATATGAGAGGAATTGACAATATATTAATTGATTGCCTTAAGGGGAGGCAGTGGGTTTAATCCCCACCGAATGTGAAGTAGGGGTATGGTTTCACCTGTTAGTCTGTCTGCAAACAAGATGTCTCATAGGGTATGAAAATAATTGTTTCTTTAATATCAGTTGAGTGAGATATGTGATTGGATGAGGTGTGGAGGCGAGTTATGACTGCTCCCTGGGAGCAGTCCTGGTGTTAAGTCTCATATAATCGTGGTTAAAGTACATGTGCCGACAAAAGTGGGCTTTGTTTTATATGACTGGAAAAGAAGAGACAAAATGGTTTGCTTTGGAAATGCTGGCCTGTTGAAGAGGGGCCAAGGTCACCTCTCTTTGTTTGTGGTGGCTGGCTTACACTGGTTTGTGTGGGAGAAAAAAAAAGAAAGGACTGATGGCGCTTTGATCTCGCAGCCTGGTGCGGTTGGGGCTGTGGCTGGGGTGAAGGGTATAACCCAGTAGTTTACAATCCTGAGCAGAGTGGATTGCCATTGGGCATGTTTAATGATTTTAACGGAATGAGTTCTGGAGCAGGGGAATGAGTTCTGGGGAAAATGAATTCAATGTTGTATGTATACTGTGTTAGTGTGTTGAGCAAAGCTGTGGGATACCACTCAATACCAGGAGTGGTGGAGAGCTGAAGTGAATTCTGCAATAGGGTGCCAGAATTTGCCCTCTAGTGACAAATGATTTTGTTGGAAAACTGTGTTTGCAAGTTTGGTTGGTACGTGAGCTGGCCAATAAATTATGCAACCTGAAATCTGATGAAGTTGTGTCCTTTGGATGGGAGCTGGAGCCTTGTTTCTGTATTTTGGGTCTTTGGGGTCTTTTGGATCTCCAGGGTATTTTGGGTATTCAGAGTCCTGGGGTGTCTTTTGAGTGCTCGGGATTTTTGGGGTCCTCTTTGTCATTTGGGTCCTTGGGGTTGTTTGAGCTGGAGCCTTGTTGGATTGGGGCTTGTGGCTCGCCATTGTCTGTCTGCCTGTAAAAGGTGGGCAGAGGGCAAATTGAGTAATGATGCTCTAGCCTCCTGCTTGGCAGAAGGTAATTGTGGTCATTGCTGGTTTCACCAGTTGCAGGAGAAGTACATGGAAAAGAGGGAGAAGTTGTTTCTTGGGTTTGTCGATCTGAAGAAAGCAGTCGATAGGGTTCCACGCAAAGTATTGACATGGGCAATGAGGAAGTTAGGAGTGGAGGAATGGTTGATCAGAGCAGTGATGGCAATGTACAAACGAGCGTGCACAGCTGTGAGGGTAAGGACGGGAACAGTGGTGAGTTTGAGGTGAAGGTGGGAGTGCATCAGGGGTCGGTACTAAGTCCACTACTATTTGTAGCCGTGATGGAGGTGCTGGCTCAGAACGTAAAAGAGGGCTTACCGTGGGAGTTGTTGTATGCAGGTGATCTGGTGTTGATTGAAGAGTAATGGAAAGGAATGTAGAAGGAAGTAGAGGACGGGGAAGACCGACAAAGACTTGGCTAAAGATGGTGGAAGAAGAAATGCGGGCAAGGGGGGTTAACCAGGAGAGATGCAGAAAATATGGCAAATTGGAGAAGATTGTCATGGGGGCCGCAAGGCTAACGCCCACCCTTGCAGGGAAAATGGCCTTAAAATGCATGTTGTTGTGTTGTTGTTCACCCCTGTCTGTCTGTCCGATTTGTGTTCATGAAGTCCATGTTGCGAGCTCATGGGCCAAAATTGAGCTCTCGAGAGCTGAGGTGATTTTAACCTGAGGATGCATCTCTCGAGGGACCCCTGGCTGGTCTGAGGTGTGAAATATGGTGATGTTATCTTGTGGACAATTTGTGAATGGCTAGACAGACGCGCCTGATAGGGGAAAAGGGTTTAAAAGGCTGATGGTAAAGGCAGGAAATAAAGAGAAATGGTTATAGACTGTTGTTTTTGAAGTGATAAGAGTGGTTAGGTTGCACTGGGGAAAGTGCACCAATGGATGGAAAGTGGATTTGGTTTAACAGAATTGTGCTAGGTTTCTACATGCAGGTAGATCCCGATCAAAGAGGTGACTGGGTAGTGGTGAAGATCGGATCACAGCTCTACAGACCAGATGAGCAGAACTCCACCAGGTATTTTGGCATCACATCAATTAAATTATTGCTCATAAGGGGAGTATTGGGCAATTTCCCCTCGGAAAATGTGTAAAGAAATGTGTTACTTTACATGGTTGACTCTAGGTTCTAGAACCGAGGGCAAAATGCACAGGAGGGTAGAGTTGGTGATTGCGGACGGAGATTAGCTAGAGAACTTGGAGATGATTTCGTAATTTTCAGATAATTTTTCCAGTGATTTATACTGGTGTGAAATTTGCTTATCCAGGTATTGATAGGATAAGAGAGAGGTTATCAAAGGGAGACACCAGTTGATGTATTTTGATATTTAGCTACCAGCTGCTAATGATGTGAATTGTGATATGGGTCAATGTAAATAAGTTTCTTACACAGGTGAGATGAGATGAGTGAATAATATTAGGTGCAGGCAAATGTATACGAAAATTGTGCTTCAGATTTAATTTGCAGGAATGCGACGCTTCTGGGATGGAAGCAATACAGGATCATGTTTACAAATATTTGTGTTTACAAAAAATGATGTTTGCAATGTAGGAAGACAACAAAGGAGGATGGAGAAAATGTGGTGAGTTTCTCCATTGACTGATTAAAATTGGGGTGGATAATGGTTGGCAAATCATGTATCATTAGATGCAGGGAAGATGATTAAAAGGGAGGTATTTTTGGAAATTGGTGAAAGTAAACATGGCATTTGAATTTCCAGACACGATGCAGGGAAGGCGGCTATAAATAGCCAACCATCTGAGAGATGAGGTAACTAAATGCCAATTGGCGGGGGTGGGGGGCTAGGAATTTGATCTGTGTGTGTCAGTAAAACTTGCAATACAGGTACAGGTGAACAGACCACGGTGGGCCAAGAGCGGGAGGAAGATAACCGAAACGTCCCCATATGCAAATTTCTGTCCCCAACCATAATCATGCGTCCGCAAAGGGGAGAGTCCGGGTTTGCCAACCCCCTTTTCCTGCGGTCCTGGGTGACTCTGAGCTCGCAGGATCGGCGTCAGTGGCTACATTTGCATAGCGTTGAGTTGCGATCCCCAAAAATGCGTGTCCTGTTAGAATGCACAGTCCGGAAGAAAGAAGAGTACGCGTCCCGTTAGAATGCACGGTCTGGAAGAAAGAAGAGTACGTGTTCCGTTAGGGTGCGCGGTCCGAAAAAAAAGAAAAGAAGAGTACACGCTTCCAGTGCATGCACGTTAGTGGCCCACCACCCAACCGCGAGGTGCGGGCCTGGTTCTAATCCTGGGACAATGAGGGTCTTTATTTCTAATTCTGTGGTTTTCTTTGTTATTTTGATGTGATTTCGTTTTTTAAATTTGATTTTCTTTCATTATTTTGTATAACCCGGAGACGGTGAGTTATGTCGACCTTAATTCGGCAATGCAAGTTTCATTATTAATTTTTCTGTGAATTACTCTGTTATTTTCTGCTGTAATTTGAGTTCGATTTTTGATTCATGATGTTATCGCCCGTTGTATAATTCTGAGACAGTGAGTTATGTCGAGTTTTAATTTGGCGATGTAATTTTCATTGTTAATCGGTCTGTGAGGTTCTGTTATCTTCTGCTGTAATTTGAGTTCGATTTTTTATTCATGATGTTATCGCCCGTTGTATAATTCTGAGATGGTGAGTTATGTCGAGTTTTAATTTGGCGATGTAATTTTCATTGTTAATCGGTCTGTGAGGTTCTGTGTTAATTTTCTGCTGTAATTTGAGTTTGATATTTGATTCATGATGTTATCGCCCGTTGTATAATTCTGAGACGGTGAGTTATGTCGACTTTAATTTGGCAATGTAAGTTTCATTGTTAATCATTCTGTGAGTCTCTTTATTAATTTTTCTTTGCGATTTTTACTGTGAGGTGATTCATGATTTCATCTTCCCTTATATTTTCCTGTGATGTTGATTATAGTCTGGTAATGCCATTTTTGCAAAGAGTCCTGTAATGTTGATCCAATCCTTGATTTCCAGGTAGAGCACTGAACCAATGCATGCTCCGTTGGGAAAAATTTCCCCCTAATACAACGATGCGGTAATCTTCCTTTTTCCTCTCTAGGTCTAGTTTGCTCATAAGGGGAGAAGGGGCCCATTGGGGGTACTTGGACTTCGCCCCCACTTTGCTGACCCCACTCCCTGGTAGGTTAGGGTGTGGCCCCAGCCCAGTGCACGTGTCGATGTGCTCTTGACGGAAATAGGAGGACCCACTTCTCTTTCATGTATCATCAGATGGCCAGCTCAGTGTCGTACAGCCATACCCTCGTCTCTGGTCCTACGTCGAAGAGGCCGGCTTCTGAAGGTTGTCTGTATAGGGGGCAGGTGGAAATCATGTGTTTGGCAGTCTGCTCAGGCTCGCCGCACTCGCACGCGGCACTGTCTGCCAGGCCCCACATCTTCAGTGATGATTTGAAGCGGCCGACTCCCTCCCCCCCACCCCCCCTCCCCTCCCCATATGTAGACGGTTCAGCAAGATCCATTGCAGGCATGGTAGGTCTTCTCCTACGACGCCACCTCCTGGGTCCCAAGTACAGCGATGGATGCGAGTGGGCCCAGCCGTTTCCCACACCTGCTTCCATGAGGCCGCCAGCCATGCGCTTCTAGACAGATCCTCGGAGATAGAACTGAACATCTCTTGTGCCGCCTTGTTGTAGGGATGGCGGGACTTGAGTCTGCTTGGAGGCACAACTATCGTTGTGGTGTTGTGCAGTATGTGCCAGTCGGGTTTCTGGGCATTTCTTACCAAGGCGAGGGCAGCAGCCTCCCGTCGGAGGCCGGCCAGGGCAAATCCCACCAGGACTGGCAGGTGGAATGCTGGGGTGGACTTCAAACCACCAGCTACAATGTGGAGGGCGTTGCTAATGGCAACATCAACCTTTCTCACGTGTGGGCTTCTGCTCCAGGCTGGCTGCGGCGCAGTATTGGGCTGCAGAGGAGACCAGGGCTTGCATGGATAGTCGTAGGGTCTTAGCGGAGGCTCCCCCGGACGTACCAGCGAGACATTGGATAAGCGAGACCCTTGATGTCACCTTGGCCTCAGCTTCTTCTGGGTGTTACTGGAAGGACAGTATCCGATCCAGGCATATGCCGAGGTACTTTGGGGCTTGCCGGAACTCCAAGCATTTCTTGTCAACGAACACGCCCAGTTCCCTTTTGGCTTCTCTGGTGTTAAGATGGTATGCCGCTAACACTGTCTTACCAATGCTGAGCTGCAAATGCCACCGGAAGATCCGACGCACCACCATGGTGAACCAGGTAAATGGGGGACAAATGCCAAGTACTCCCAATGGTGTCCCCAGGGGGATCCAGGGTGATAACTAAAACGATCTTGGAGATGTTGTAGTGACAGATGGAGGAGTGTGGTAGCAAGAATTTGAGGACACACATATATCTCGCAGCTTCTCTTTGCAAATACTAAGTATTGGCCCGCTCATCCTCCCAAACCCCTCGCCGGGCAATCCAAGGCCATAAATGACATTTTCCCTGCTTGCGTTCCAGCCGTAATATGTCACCCCAGCCATGTTATGTTTCTCCTTGTGGCCTTGTCCCCTCAGCCAGGCTCCTCACTGTCTGGACCACCCTTTTGATTTCTCAGTATGGGATGAGGGGAGGGGGGGCCATGTATAATAACCGGTTTGTCAGTAAGAACTTTAAGATTTTTCAGTGTATGGCCTCGAGGCGCTTCCTTGTGCATTGTACGCATCACGACTTGCTTCTTGCTAATGTGGGTCGTGCTGCCGTGTGCCGGGCACGGCCGTCTGAGGTGCATGGACCGAAAAATGTTCCGTGCATGTTAATTAATATCTTCTGTAATAAACCTCTTGTATCACAGTTCAAGATGCCTCCAGGGGTTCTTCTTGGGGTCAAGGGGGACCCGGGGGGCCGATGGTTGCTACCACATGTATGTATGTATGTATGTGTATGTGTGTATGTATGTGTGTGTGTGTGTGTGTGTATGTGTGTATGTGTGTATGTGTGTGTGTGTGTGTGTGTGTATGTATGTGTGTGTGTGTGTGTGTGTGTGTGTGTGTGTGTATGTCTGTGGGGGTATGTGTGGATGTGTGTGTGTCTGTGGGGGTGTGTGTATGTGTGTATGTGTGTGTATGTGTGTGTGTGTGTGTGTGTGTGTGTGTGTGTGTGTGTGTGTGTGTGTGTGTGTGTGTGTGTGTATGTCTGTGGGGGTATGTGTGGATGTGTGTGTGTCTGTGGGGGTGTGTGTATGTGTGTATGTGTGTATGTATGTATGTATGTGGGGGTGTGTGGATGTGTGTGGATGTGTGTGGATGTGTGTGGATGTGTGTGGATGTGTGTGGATGTGTGTGGATGTGTGTGGATGTGTGTGGATGTGTGTGGATGTGTGTGGATGTGTGTGGATGTGTGTGTGTGTCGATGTGTGGATGTGTGTGTGTGTGTGTGTGTGTGTGTGTGTGTGTGTGTGTGTGTGTGTGTGTGTGTGTGTGTGTGTGTGTGTGTGTGTGTGTGTCTGTGTTACACTGTTGAGAATAGGTACACCATATCCCTGCACATCGTAAGAGGTGATTCAGGGTTGGCGTCAGGAAGGGCATCCGGAAATAAATATATCATTCATATATTTCTCTCCTTGCTTAACCCCCCCCCCCCTACTCCCCCCCACCCCACCCACTCCCCCCCCCCCCCTCTTGTCTTCAACAGAAAGATTCAGAACCTGGAGACATCTGGTGGCCTTTGACTTGTGCTGGGAAGAAGCTAAATATATAACTCAAGAAAAATGTTTTAATAATATAAAGATTTTAATGTTTTCAATATTTATCTATATTTGTTTTGTCTACAATTATTTAATTCTTACTTACAAAAAGAGAATAAAGGAGGGGGGAACGGGGAGGTGCACCCCTGCCAAAGACCCTTCAACCCCCTCATCCCACCCCTCCCCTCCCCTTGTGTGTGGGGAAGGTGGGGGTGGGATGAGGGGGGTGGAGGGTCAAGGGTGGGGGCGCACAGAGTGGTGGTGTATGATGGGTGTGGCCTGTGTGGGTGTGGTATGTGTGGGCGTGGTCTGTGTGGGCGTGGTCTGTGTGAGCATAGTCTGTGTGGGCGTGCCTTATGATTTTTATTTATTTAATCTTTTTATATTTATTACTACTAATTAAATTAACTAATCTGGGTGGGGCGGATGAAAGTATGGATGGTTGTTGTTTAATGAATTATCAGCATTGTTTTTTGTAATTCCTGTGAATAAAATGACCCTAATATTTCTTCCCCATTCATATCATACAATTTGTCGGTCCAAGGGACTGTATCCATTACATCAACGATTTTAAATAATTCATTCGTCCATTTTTTTGTATAACCGCTCAAAATGACTTTTCCATCTGTATATTCTTACAATATCACCAACTTTGAACTTCAGTTTTCTCAAATTAATCTCCTTTTCATATTCTAATTTTGTAAATGTTTCCGATGGTTTTGATTTTGTTGATGAATGAACTGTATTATTGTAATTATCTACAATATCCTGAATTAAATACACCCATTTTTGAGAACCGAGTTGTGTGAATTTTTTACCTAGTCTCTCTTTCAAAGTACGATTAAAATGCTCAATAACAACTGCCTTTCCTTCATTAAAGGTGCTGTATAATTTAATACCCTCCCCCTTAAGAAATTTCATAAATATTTTGTAATAGAACTCTGTTCCCTCATCGGTCCACAGTTTCTTTGGTTTTCTTTTATCCCTATCAAATATTAGCTTAAAGGCTAACATTAAAGTACCACCCTTTTTATTTTTTAAAGGAACAACCCAGGCAAATCTACTCCTCAAATCAATAACGGTTAAAGCATACCTGTATCCCCTGTCATTATTCAATTCAATTAAATCAGTGGACCATATGTGGTCAGTGTCTTTGGAATAAACCTTCCTTCTTTTAAACTTAGTGATTATAGGTTTGTGTAATTCTTCAGCCAAAAGCTCCTCAGTCTTGATGACATCATTAGAGCCTCATAGTTTTTTGAGGAATAACCAAGCCCAAGTTTAAATTTAGCACTTATCACTTTTTTTCACAATAAACCTGTCAACTTTCTCTCTCAACGTAGGATTTCGTATCAAAGACAAATTATACAACATTTCTCTGTCTGCTTCATGTTTTTCATCCAATGTAGTGGTATTCCCATAAGCAGTATCATGCTTCATACACACTTCATCAACCCTATTTATAGGTTTAGACCAAGTTTAAATTTAGCACTTATCATTTTTTTCACAATAAACCTATCAACTTTCTCTCTCAATGTAGGATTTTGTATCAAAGACAAATTATATAACATTTCTCTGTCTGCTTCATGTTTTTCATCCAATGTAGCGGTTTTCCCATAAGCAATATCATGCTTCATACACACTTCATCAACCCTATTTATAGGCTGAGACCAAGGTTTAGGATTGTCAGCCTCATCTCATCTTTTATCCAAGTTTGTTCCTGGACCACAGAAAGAATATCCAGGTAGATGTAGTTCCCCAGGAATTCCAGTTGTTGTAAATTTACTTCCTGACAGAAACTTTTGTATGTCTCCTCCACTTTTAGGAGAGATGAATTGACACTTTTTAGAGCCACACACTTGACATATTCCTTTTTGATAAACTCTATTATTTTTAGCTTTAACATGAGATCTTTTTAGATTTAGTTTTCTTTTTACATTTGAGACAATAACTCTTATTTATTTATGAGAAAAAGTCCTACATAGTGCCAAAACCTTTTTGGTTTTCAACATATACATTTCTATCTTGATTTTTAAAACATAAAGAATCCATAGGAATGTCTTCACTCTCTCCTCCAATTATTTACAAATAAAACTAACTAAAGTCAATAACACCAACATCATCAACTATATGACCTTTCTCTTCTGCATCACCACTTTCTCGTTTAAACCTCCTCCCTGAAATTGTAGTAAAGGTTGTTTTCATTCTTTCAAATAATATTTTCCTTAGACTTTGAATTTCTTTATTTTCCTCTCCGGTGCGTTGAGATTGATTTATTTGCCGTAATACCTTCAATCCTTCATTAATCTCAGGAATGGTCATATTTTTATATTTTTCCTCCCTCTCTCTTTCCTCCCTTTCCTCCTTCTCCCTCTCCTCCTCCTTTTTCTCACTCTCCTCCTTCTCCTCCCACTCCTCCTTCTCCTTTTCTCCCTTTCCTCCTTCTCCTCCTCCCTCTCTCTTTCCTCCTTCTCTTCTTCAACTCCTTCCTCATCCCTAGCTACCCTTGAGTTTGAGCCCCAAATAATATTATACATATACTCATCTGGATTTTGAGATATTCTTGTATCTATAATTAATTATTTTTCTCATAATAGGATACCAATAAGATTTGTTGATGATTTCTAAAAGAGTTTTATATTTCATAACTTTGAGAAGTTCATTTTTATTTAATATTTTAAACAAGTCTCTATTTGTGGGTTTAGCAATATCAGTATAAGGCCAGTTTTTTATGACAAAATTCCCATGTATATGCTCCAAATCATAAGGTATGTAACACCGAGCACCATTTTCTTGTAGGTATCCCTGAATACAAAAATTATAATTCTCTTGTAGTCTTCTTCCTGCCATTTATGTATCAGAAATATATGTGAGATTAATATTATGACAGGTAATACCACCCCATCTTCCCACTACCAAATCGGTTTGTATTCCTCGGCTTTCTATCCTTATCTCATTATCTTCCTTCTTTATCGTGCAAACCATCGCTATACTATCATATATTTTTCTTTTCTTAAAATCATGTAATTTTTGTTTACTAATTGTACTTCCACATAAATCCTTATCCTCACCAAGCGGATAATATTCTTCTTTACGAGACTGATTAAAATCATGTAGGTCTTCTAGGTTTATTGAAAAAGACCAATTATACCCGAAATCAGGCATATCATACCCCCATTTATTAATTCGCATATTAACTATATGTCCTCCTTTATAAAATTCAATTGTAAGCAGATAGTTAAATTGAATGAGGAAAGGTGTATGGTCAGTATAACCAGGTGTTGTGGTTGTAAATTTTACTTGTTTAACAAAACGTGCTGTTTTATTTGAAGATATATATTGTGATAAATCACTGAATCTAATTAAGTCATTCGCATCTGTAGGGTTTGGATAATTGATTAATTTATAAGTATTCTTCATATTAATATTTTTACTTATACTATATTTTTGTCATTCAGCCTGTGCCTTTGCATAATAATTTGATAAATCAATATCCTGAGAGGATTCTCCAAAGATAGAAACATCTTTTCTAACATAAGTCATTTATATTAGATTTAAAATGACATCATAAAAATTTTCATTATTGTTGAGTTGAAATAATACATATAAACACAATTGGCCACAACATTTAGAATTAATTTCTGGAACTTGAAATGCTTGATAAACATCATTCTGTAAGAATTGTATTACTTCAACAGGTGGTGGCATACCATAACTATCAAAATAATATTTATCCTGACTATTATGAATACAAACCCAATGAAAACCATTCTGTGTGTCTAAATTCATGATAATATTCTTTGTATTCTTGGACAACTTTGTTAATTCATCTCTCATACAAATAACCACTTAATCAATTTTTTTTTTTTACAATACTTAGCAAGTTCAATATTTGACGTTGTATTCTTTCCAAATTGTTTAAACCATTTATCCATTTATTTATGAGAAAGATATAACCCATTACCCCCTTTTAGTTAGTTTAACACCTGCTTGAGCGATAGAGGAAAGCATATCTCCAACCAACAATCTAGCTTTATCAGGTAGACTTTCAAGTTTTTGAGCAAAATCTACAATTACACCACTTCAACTAATTTGTTTCTCCAACTCCTTGTTATGTCTTTCCAATTCTTTTTGAGCTTTTAGTTGTGCCTTCCTTTCGTTAGCCATTTTTACCGCTGCTGAAATACCACCAGTCAATGCTCCCGACACACTTAAACCAGCAAATAAAGGAATTAGAAATGGGAGAAATCCTCCACTTGTTTCCCTTGTTGAATATTTCTTCAACATAGGTTTTGTCATTTTAATTTTAAGTGAACCAGCATCATTTCGTGTTTTTACCTGCTCTCATGTGAGTAAAACATCAATTCTTACTGCTCCTTTTCTTTGAATTGTATTAACATTAATAATACAAGGGTTTTGATTTTGAATACAGGATGTTAATTTATTAAGATTGATTTGATTAACATATACCGGTTCTTTCCTACTCATTTATTTATGAGGAAAAACCTATGTGATATTAATCATAACGCCATTATCTGTATTAATCTGTAATTCTGTTTCCGCCAAAAGCAAACAATAAGCATCAACTTCTTCATTCTCTCCTCTTTCAATGTATAGAGAAGTATCCACTCTATTTGACTTTATAGTTTCCTTTTGAGAACTCAGGTCAATTGCGTAGATTGTATAAAGTTTTTGAAACGCAACCATATCCAAAATTGCATCATTATTACCATTGCTTTCACACACCTTTTGGCAAGACTTGTAGGCTTCTGCACAATCATTTTTTTCCCAATCAATTTCCAATCTATCTCGCGGATAAAATGTGCCATCAAGAGAAACCCGAAGTTGTTTCACCTTAGCATTATCACTCAGCGCATTATTCTTATCAGTACCCCCCTCTCCATCTGGTTTAAAAAAAAATGAGCCAGAGGTATCGTGGCTTTCCTTGAAGAACACCCAAATTCCAAGTGGAGGTAATGTGTTACAGTTTAACGTGTTGACATCTTCTTTTAAGGTATGATACATTTAGCGGTTTCTTTGAGTTAAGTCTTCTATTTAACATCTCTTCCATTTTAAGATTAGGAGTATATTCACTGATATACCAACACAAATCATTAATAACAAATTTATTATCGTCTCCAAAAGCATTTTCAGCCCCAAAAAGCAACCTATTTACATTATCATTCCTTTGGAGTTGAAATCTAATTTTAAGCCCATACAAAACTTTGTCATAATCACAAAATCCAAATATACCTTTCAGAGGTAGTGCTATGGTAAAACTATTCTCTGTTTTTGTTTCATCATTATACATTGCCTTCCTTTGACGATAACCAGGTTCGGCATTTGTTCCTGTTGACATATCAAGTATAAAACCTTCAACAGCTCCCTTACCCATTCTATCACTAAACAAATATAGTGTAAATTTCATCATTTCAGATGTAGCAGAGACATAATCAACCGCTTCAACCTCCTGTGTTCCAATATACAGGTGGACACCATCAAACCTTTTCCAGAAGAAATCATTTACGAGTGTAGCAATAGTATTATTCGCAGCCTTAGTGAATTTAAATTTACACAGCAAGAAACTATCAGCTAGATTCAAGTACGTTTGTTGATTATTTATTTCAAAACTTTTTGTTCCATTTGAATTCCAGTCTGTTCCTGTTATAGCATTTACCTTAAAATAGTCTTCCTTTTTAGTGGAGTTTGAAATGATAATCGTATCATCCAAATCATAGATACTATCAATCGCTTCCATACTTGTATTTATATAGCATTAAAATCGTTGAAACCCGGACCCAAGTATTTTCATGATTTTTTGTCGTTCTTGTGAAGATAGTTGAGTTTTACCTTTTTTAATTTCTTTGATTGCTTGTAATTTATGAGACTCCTTTTGAGCATCTTTTATACTCTTTATAGCACCCGCAACTGAGCCCGCGGCAGAAGCAGTTGAACCAATTAGGTCTTTATGTTTAAGGATGGTTGAACCAATACCCATTAGAGTATCAATTATCCCATCTCCTTTATTTCTAAATTGATGTCCCACACCCCGTTGTCTCTTTGGTTTATAGTATCCTCTACCAAGAAACATACCTTCACCCATATCATATGGTGAAAGGAACATCCAATCCCGTGTAATTATTTTATATTTTCCCAACTCGTGTTTTCTCACAATAACCATTATTTATTTATTGAAAAACTTCACGTAGGTAAATTCTGATGGATATAATTTCATCATTAAAGGATATCATACGATTATCTTGGTCGGTTATCCTAAAATTTACTCTGTATATGGTTTTTCCTGACACAGGTAAATAGACAAGATTTTTTGGTTCCATATTAAATTTATAACCAATCGGGGTTGAGTATGCAATGAATGAAAATATTGTATTTGTTCTTATTCCATCATTATAAGCACCATCAATCAAATCACAATGAATTAATACTGAATGTATACTGGAGGATATTTGAATAACATTATCACTGCAAAACATCCCGTTAGTTTCAATCTTTTTTGAAGAGAAACCCAATAGCTCTCTAAACGATTTTTCAATCGTGAAATCAACTTTATAATTATTTTTAAGTTTAATAGTTTATTTTGAAGTGCGTTTTTGAATATCTATTACCATATTTTTTGGTTCATCACCTTGTTCTTTCACAAGGCGAGAGACTTCAGAAGATATTTGAGAAATCTCGTAAGCTCCGGGTGAAACGGTTATAGTTTTATATCCACTTCCTGGATTATAACTAAATTTGTTGTTTTTCTCTGTGATATTAAACAAGGTATTATAAGTTTCCAGACAATAAAGATTCCTCATATTCTTTTGTGGGGTCAAGTTGTAGTGGGTAAGGAATGATGCTGTGTAATCACTCGTTGTGAAATTAAAACTAAGAATTGTGCTTCTCATCTTAATTAATATCTAATAAAATATCTTTGTATTGACATTTATTAATTATTTTCATATTCATCAACTGGTCTAAAATGGCAGATGTTTCATTAAAACAATTGTTGTTTCCAGCCCACTTACTACCTAACAACAATAATAGCCTATTAACTAATTGTGATGGGTCATTTGGAAGAAAGCTAACACCCCAACCAAGCTTACTTAAAGCATCAATGATATGTTTCTCCTTCTCATTCTTCTTACTTTTACCAGCAACAGAAACTCTATAATCAAGTGCGTTTAGCAACTCAATATACTCTCCATCTTCCTCTCTTTCCATATCAAGTGGTTCCTCAAAATATTTTGAACTGCTGAATCCGGAGTTTGTTCGAAGAAACATTAATCTTGGAGTTAATTCAACATTTGGTTGAGCAGGACTTAACACCAATTTATCATTAAATATCAATAACTTTTCATTCACAAGATGGAACTGTGCTGGTTCTTCTGTTGGAATGAGACCTGCTCTGGTTTTTGAACCGCCGAATATTCATTGTTTTGAAGAGCTTCCACAACATAATTAGGGGGTTGATTTACCTCCTCAAGTTTCCGAAATAATCCCTCATCATCATATTCTAATTCTCCAAGTTCTTGTTCTGTCATTTGACTAAAATCTTTGAGCATTTGAAGTTTTTTCAGAGTAAATTCTACCATGGGAACTGTCGGTGAAATCGTTTGTTGAGTTTTTAAATGTGGTTTAAAAAATTTCTCTTGTTTTCTTTCAAAGGCTTCTTCACCAGTTAGTTTCTGTCTCCGTTTCTTCTTTACCTCTTCCTGTTGCTTTACAACATTTGAAACCAACTCTTGATGTTCTTTAAACTTTCTTGCTCTTTTTTCGGTATTCATTTTCTGTATTTATTTATTGAAAAATATCATTTAATGAATTGTAAAGGTCAATGGGAAAATTTTCCTTTTCTTCGTCGTTATAGTAAATGTGTTGAAATAAATCCTTTTCTTTAAATATTTCATCAAATTCTTTATTGGTATTAATACGAGTTGTTATTTCTTCTTCACTAATACTTGTATCCCTGCTTTTCA
This sequence comes from Myxine glutinosa, assembly GCF_964187855.1. Taxonomy (NCBI): domain Eukaryota; kingdom Metazoa; phylum Chordata; class Myxini; order Myxiniformes; family Myxinidae; genus Myxine; species Myxine glutinosa. The sequence goes on from NC_136261.1 coordinate 412,795,303, forward strand.
TACGTTTGCGTTGAGTCTCATCGATATCAAGACCGAATGATAAAATCTTAACTCCATCACCATGCAAATGTTTAATAATTTGTCTCATTCCTTCAGGATTAGTTTCTAAAATCCCAAGACAGTTAGATTTTACTTTATTTAACTCACTCTTACAATGTGAATATTTTGTAGAACCAAGAGAGACCTCCTCAAATATTTGACCTTCATTCCTCAATCGCATATGTTCCTCCATTGAAATGTAGTAATAATCTTTCCCTTCTACTTCTCCTGGTCGCATTGCTCTGGTTGTAGTACCTACAAAACGAATCATAGGGTGTTTAAAAAAAAAACTTACAATCTTTTCATTTTTACTATTCAAGAGTTTAGATTTATGAAAGTTCTTTCCTGAAGCAGATTTACCCACAAGATTAATAATAATAGTTGTCATTTATGTGTGTAAAATATCAGTTAGTATCTCATCTTGTTTCACAACAATATATTTATATTTTCCAATCGTGTTTCATATAATTTTCAAATTCTTTTTTACTACATAACGTAGAGCAATTATCTCTCCAAAAATTATTTACATCTATTGAATCTAACTTAAATAAAATAAAAGTATTGGCATTGATTCTTATTGAGCATCGAGGGAGTTGAAAATATGACTGACTAAGATAAATACAATTACAAGAAGAATGTCTCCCTCTTATATAGTAGCTATCCATTAGTTTGGTTTCTCTCATTAACACAATCATCAAAGATAACGAGGTTCTTTTTTGATTTATCTAAATCTTGAGGTGAAGGTATATCATCCATATTATCACTGAGAATACAAGTTATGGGTTTTGGTTTCGGTTTCTGTGTATCACAAAATAGTTGTATTATATCCTCAATGTAAAAATCATTTAGTTTGTTTTGAAGTTTAAATAAACCGATTATGTCTTCCTTTTTAAGACCCGAATTAAAACCCTGTGAAGGTAGTTGATACTCAGGTTGAAAACTTGACTTTGTAAAAATTATTAAATTATCATAAGCTAAAAAATTAGGGCTGAGGGGCATCTTTAGAAGCAAACAGGTTTTTCCACATCCGCTTGAACCAACTATTAGACATCTCAATGAATTTGGAAGATTTTTATGGTTATTAAATTTTATCTTATTTTCCCAAACGGGTAAAAAATCATCCATTTATATATTTGGAAAACAAGTCATCTAACTTTTTTTGAGCTATTTTAGAAACTCTATATTTTATCCTGAGTTCAGGTTTAATTTCAAAATAATTCATTATTTCATTTATATAGAATCTTGTATTAACATTTCCATTAAAATTATTTTGAATAATAAATATCATTTAACCCTTATACATTTCCTCAATACAAATAGTCTCATCCCTTGAAAGAAATGGTGTATTATCATCATAATGCTTAACATTCATCTCTCTTATTAATCTTGTAAAGTAATTCATTTTTGGTTCTAATTTAAAAGAGTTATATATTTTTTTCTTTTTTTTATTGTCATTAATTAAAATTTAATCACAGAAAATACATTGTTTATATGACCCCTCATTATTAAGCCCTATTCTAACACAACGGCGGCAGATTTCTAAATTATCATATGGAGAGTCCGGAAATTCTAAATCTCCTTCTATCATATTTAAACAGTAAATTTTTACTTAAACTAAACGTAAGTTTATTAGTTAATAAATACAATGTTTCAAAGCACAAAAGACAAATTTCAATCAATCTCTACTTCTGTGAAAGATATAGAAAAATATGTCAAAGATGTTAAATTGAACAAAGATAAATATGGGAATTTTTGGGTAAAACCAGTTATGGAAAATAACATGAGCCCCGCTATTTCATTTAAAGGAAGAGCTCTAACTATACCTGGAAAGACATCCATTAAAGTAAATCTAACAAAAGTTTCTCCTCTACTCCTGGCAATTTATTCAAAGCTTGAAAAAGTGATTGACCACGATACTTTGAAAAAGAATGATAAGACCAACAACAATACTCGTGGAGAAATTTGTATTTACTTTAATAACCCAAAGGGTGTAGATTTCAGTAAAATGAATGATGTTAATATTTCTGGTGAAATGTCATTTCGTTCTATGATAGTTAGAGATTATTTAAAGATAACTTTTGATATTAAAAATGTGGAGATTGAATCCGTTAATGAAAGAAAGTATATTGGTATAGATGGAAAGGTTTTTTCTGCTAATTAAATACGAGTCATTACAGCAGTGAAGATTTTACTATTTCATTGAACTCAGACTATAGTGATGATAGTATTTCATTGAACTCGGACGATGGTGATGATAGTATTTCATTGAACTCAGATGATAGTTATGATACTAATAGTTTGTGCTCAAATGATAGTTATGAGAGTAGCTTTATTGATGACTCCGAGTGTGATTCTGAGTATTCATGTGGTAGTTATGACTCAGATGATTCTGAATGAAAAAGTGTTTTATTTTAAGGACAGCGATATATATAAAACAGAGCTGTAAAGCTCAAAAGTGATTGATTTTAAGCACAGCAATATATATAAAACACCACGTTTTCTCACGCTATAAATATGGTTTATTGTGATACTTGCGAGAAGGAAGGAAAATATTATAAACAACATATTCTCACCGCAAAACAAACATACAACATTCTTAACAAACTTGCCCCTCTTCCACCTAAAACAAAATATTGTAAGGTCTGTAAAACAACCATCCTCAAGAAGGGGTTTAAAGCCCAGCTTAAAACAAACAAACACTTGTCAAAATTGTTTACTATTAAGAATACTGATGGTGCTTTCAAAAATCATATCAGAATACACACATTTGACTTTCATCCTCCTAGCCCCAACTCAATTGTTGAGGCTGTGGATATCATCAAACCCTCTGTGAATGATTTTATTGAAAAGACTCTTATTGAGTTGAAATCAATCAAATTCTATATGGGTATTAAAATGAAAATCTCAAAAGAAGAACCATTCACTGGTGATGTTTTCACTGATACAGCTTACATGAGAACAGGCACACACTTTATAACAACATACAATCAGGTTAATCCCGTTTATGATGAACTTATCCAGCAAGAACAAGAACTTGAGCATACTATTACTGGAAGTTGTTTCAATATACAGACTTGGCATTTAATATGGAATATATATTTTTTCTTGACTTGGGTTTACTTTCTTAACTCAGTATATCAATCTGGTGAATTCCTTTTACACTTTGGTGATTTATTTGTTAAAAGAACCATGTCACTGATTGTCTGTTGCAGCAAGAAGTCAACAACAGGATTATATCACAGGTGGCGTGGCAAAATGTACTGACAGGTGCATTTGATGATTGGCTTCACATTCGGGTATACAAGGGTTGTTGCGTTCTGTATTAGTGGAAAACAACTGCTGAACGTCTCCAAAAGTTATTGCCGCTTCCTCTGGAGATGGTCCGTCAACTCGACAATGCTGTTTGTCATGGAGTGGTGGCTTTACGAAATTATGGCATGAAACAGCATGCCATTCCTCGGCAGTGTGGCATCACTCAAGGTCAGGTGTCAAAGATCCTGAAACGAAATGCTCAGAGGGGTGTCCCTACTCCAATACCGAGGCCAGGACGTCCCCGCAGAACCACAAGGAGGGATGATCGCCAGCTGCACCGGTTCGTCCACAATGGCCGTACCAAGTCAGCTAATCAGCTTAGGGCTGAGTGGCAGCAACTGACAAATGTGCCTGTATCCAGAAGGCTAGTCAACCAACGACTGGTTCAAGCAGGCAATCTTGCCAGACGTCCCCTGAGAAAGCCATGCCTGACCAGACAACACTGCCAGCGCCGATTGCAATAGGCCAGAGAGCACCGTCAATGGCAGCCAGGACACTGGAATCACGTGACCTTCAGTGACGAGTCTAGATTTCTGGTCTATCGTCAAGATGGCCACGTCCGAGTGCGCAGACAAGTGCATAAAGCCTACAACAAAGATTGTATAGTGCCAAGAGTCCAAGCTGGAGGTGGTGGGGTGACCGTTTGGGCTGCTTTTCATGCAGGGGGCAAAACTGACCTGGTTGTTCTGAATGGAAACCTGAACCAGTTCAAGTACAGGGCCATTGTGGAAGAAACATTGCTTCCATTTGCTCGTGCGCCTTTCGAGGAAACTTTGTCTTCCAAGCTGACAATGCACGGCCTCATCGTGCTCGCATGATCCAACACTTTCTTGCTGACCGTGGTGAAGAGCATATGGAGTGGCCTGCCATGTCCCCGGATATGAATCCGATCGAGAACTTGTGGGCAGAATTAACGCATCAAATCGACCACTTGGACCAGTAGCCGACCTCTGTGCGTGAATTGCAGCAGGCTATTGTCACTGCATTGCAAGCGATTCCTGTCCAAACCCTGGCAAATCTCGTGAACAGCATGCCTCAATGTGTACGTGCTCTCCTGAATGCTCGTGGGGGTTACACGAAGTACTGAACTGTAATTTTACTGTCCGTAATCCCAGTCGTAATTAAACTTTTGTTTTTGTTTAAAAAAGTTTGGGCTAATGTGCAAAATAAAGAGATACTTCTGGAAAACATACAGAAGTTTAACACAGTACTGTCCATGAATTGAGTTCGATATCAGTTTACATCACTTTCAAGGATCAATTTATTTGTTTCGAAATGTCAAATGTGGTTTTTGTTTCTTTTAAAGGTCACATTAACAAAATCTGGAATAATTTCAACATAATTCCAATGAACTTTTGGTTCTAGGACATCTTGAAAAGTAAGTTCACCCCCACAAAAAAAATATTCCATATTAAATGCCAAGTCTGTAGATGGGATACTATTTATTGTCATTCATATTCTTAAATCAAATCCTCTAAACGCTTCTTCTAACATTGATTTACCTAGTGTTATCAAAAATAGAAAAGCAGTTATCACTTATCAATATCCAAAATAAAGACAATAAATGTTTTCTCTGGTCTATTCTAGCACATCTACATCCACAAGATAGTCATGTTGAAAGAGTATCGCATTATAAAAAATATGAGAATACGTTGAATACAAAAGAACTAAATTTTCCAATGACTTTAAATGATATTCCTAAATTTGAAAAGATGAATAATTAATTTATCAGTTAATGTTTATGGTTTGATGGAAACAAACAACATTCAGATTTTATAGCTTTCTGAAAATTATAATCAAACTCATATTAATCTTCTATATTATAATTCAGAGGAAAATTCACATTTTATACATACATCAAAGATAATACAAAATTAATAAAACCACAAGTATGTAAAAGAACAAATAAAATATATATTTGTATGCGTTGTCTTAACTTCTTTCATACACAAGAAAGATTAGATAAACATTCAAATTATTGTGGTGAACATAAATCAACAGTAATGAATATGCCTAAACAAGGCTCAAATATCTCATTCAAAGATGAAAAGAAAACAATAAAACATCCATTTGTTATATATGCTGATTTTTAAAAGTATTCTAGAAAAAATTGATACTGCTTCTCCAAATCCAAAAGAATCATACACAAATAAATATCAAAAACATACTCCTTGTGGTTTTTGTTATTATATCAAATCATCCGTTGGTGATGAATATAACAAGGTAGAGGTGTATAGAGGCTCAAATACCCCAGAGGAGTTTGTGAAACGACTTATACAGAAAAAGACTGTGTTCGATTAACCAAGATAATGAGAGAAACCAATAAACCAATGTCCTTGACGAGTGAAGAGAAAAGGGAATTTAGAAAAAACAATGTCTGTCATATTTGTGAGAAAAAATTGGTAAAGGTCGAAAGGTTAGAGACCATTGTCATCTCACTGGTAAATGTAGGGGTCCGGCTCATCAAAGTTGTAATATTAATTATAAACTCCCCTCTTTCATTCCTGTCTTTCTTCATAACAATGCTAATTATGACACTCATCTATTTATCAAGGAACTCTCAAAGACTTCTGGAAGTATCTCAGCAATTCCAAACACAGACCAAAAATACATTTCATTCACAAAAACTATTTTCACAAATCCATTTACACAGATTAGATTTCTAGACACTTACAAATTCATGGGTTCTCCTCTTGCTGAACTAGTTGAAAAAATGGATAATTTTCCATGTCTTTCTGATTATTTTGAAGATGTTATTCTACTTACACAAAAAGGAATTTATCCATATGATGATATGGATTCATTTGCTAGATTTGATGAAACAAAACTTCCAACTAAAAAGTCTTTCTTTAACAAACTGAATAACAAACACGTATCAGATGATGACTACAAACATGCTAAAAATGTATGGAAACAACATAACACAAAGAACATGGGTGAATATCACGATTTGTACCTAATGACTGATGTTCTTCTTCTTGCTGATGTATTTGAAGCATTTAGAAAAATTTATCATGCTGAATATGGACTTGACCCAGCACACTACGACACCGCTCCAGGACTAGCTTGGAGTGCTATGCTAAAGATGACAAAACAAGAGTTGGATTTGATAACTGACGTTGACATGTTGTTGATGATTGAAAAGGCAAAGAGAAGGGGAATATCACAAGTATGTTCTAGCCGATATGCTAAAGCTAATAACAAGTACACTCAAAATTATGATTCATCTGTAGAGAGCTCCTACTTGATGTATTATGACGCGAATAACTTGTATGGTTGGGCAATGTCTCAGGCTCTTCCATATGGTGGATTGAAATGGGTAAAAGAAAAGGATTACAACAAAGTCTTTGAGAATCTATGTATATCAACACAGGCAGAATTGCATGAAGAAAAAGTTGGTTATTATTTTGAAGTTGATTTGAAATATCCAGAGGAAGTTCATAAATTACATAAAGACCTTCCATACGCATGTGAGAAAGGAATACCTGAGCAAGAGTGATTGAGTGATTATCAAAAGTCATTTAACTCAAAATCAACAGAGAAACTTCTTACTACATTTTATGATAAGAAAAATTATGTTCTTCACCAGAGAAACTTGAGACAGTATCTTTCCGCTGGTCTTCGTGTGAAGAAGACAAATAAAATTCTAAAGTTCAATCAGAGTCATTGGCTAAATAAGTACATTGATTTTAACACAATAAGGAGGAAGGAAACAAAGAATGATTTTTACAAGCTTATGAATAATGCCGTATTTGGAAAAACGATGGAGAATGTGAGAAAACGTCAAAACATTCGTTTGACTACAAGTTGGAAACAAGAATCAAAACTGATTAACCGTCCTAGCTTCACAAAGGCTGAGATTTTCACAGAAAACTTTTGCGCTATACATTTGATGAAAGAGAGTGTTGTAATGGATAAACCAATCTACGTTGGAACTTCAATACTTGACTTGTCAAAATCGTTTATGTATGATTATTTCTATTTAAATCTCAAAAAGAAGTATAATGATGATGTAAAGCTTTTGCATATGGACACCGAAAGCTTAATCTTGGAAATAAAAACTGATGACGTTTATTCTGATATGAAAAGCGACCTTGATGTATATGATACAAATAATTATGCGAAAAAGTGAATTGTTTTCACCAGATAATTATAAGGTGATTGGGAAGTTTAAAGATGAAATAGGTGGGCATATGTTGACAGAGTTTATAGGACTTCGTTCAAAGGCATATGCTTATAAATACATTGTGAATAATGTTGAAAAAGAGGATAAGAAGTTAAAGGGAGTAAAGAAGTCAGTTATTATGGCTTCAATTAATTTTGATGATTATTCTAATTGTTTAACAACAAAGAAAGAAGAGTTTCGAAAGATTAATGGAATAAGAAGTTATAAACATCAATTATATTCAGAAGAGATGAATAAGAAAACATTGGGGGCTTTTGATGATAAGAGGTTTATTTTAGAAAATGGAATTGATAGTCTCCCTTATGGTTATACAAGTATATAAGTGATAAGATATATATAAGTGATAAGATAATGGGGTTAGGGAATTTAAGGGGCTACCGCTGCCTTTTTTATGAATATATAAATGATAGAACCAAGTATAAACCAGACTAAAGAGTGGAGGTGGAATCAACCTGAAAATCCTGAAAATGTCTGCTGCTCTTCTTCTGCTCCAATCGGATCATCTGATCATGTCCGTGTTAAAGTGGACATCTCTCTGACCATCCTCAGGGAGCCTGCTCAGCGTCGACGAGTCTGGCATTTCACTCAGGCCAACTGGCACGGTCTTCAAGCAGCCATCAATCATCTGGACTGGTCTCCCATCTCTACCACCTCTGACATCAACTCATCCTGGGAATTCTTCCAAAGTAAATTGCTCTCTCTCATGCACAGATTTATCCCATCTCATCTTCAGTTGTCATACCCTTCCTCCCATCCATGGTACACGGAATCTTGTGGTGAGGCTGTTGCCCAGAAACAACTTGCCTTCGTCTTCTGGAAAGCAAATCCAACGGAAGGAAATCTCATTTCCTTTCACAAAGCCCGAAACAAGTGTGTGTCCACCCTCAGGAGAGCCAGGAAACAATATCTCTCCGTTCTCAAGACCGAACTCTCTTATCTGTCTCCCTCTTCCAAATCCTGGTGGTGTCTGGTCAAATCCGTTTCTGGTGTTTGTTCCCCCTCCATCCCCTCCCTTACCTCAAATGGCTACATAGCTGACTCCGCACATGAAAAAGCTGAATGCCTCAACTCTGTGTTTGCCTCTAAATCTTGTGTCCCAAACCCATCCCTCCCTGTACCCACCATACCCAGTCGTACCCTGCTGCTCCTGGACTCCGTGTCCTTTCCTCCTGACAAGGTGGAAAAGTTTCTGTCAACCCTCGACTCTGATTCTGCAAATGGACCCGACGGCATCAGCCCACGGGTCCTAAAATCCTGCTCTGCCGATCTATCTCACCCTCTCTCTGTTCTCTTCACCCTCTCTTTTGCTCAAGGTCAACTGCCATCTGCTTGGAAATCAGCCAACATCACCGCTTTGCACAAAAAAGGTGCAAAAACAGATCCTAGCAACTACAGACCAATTAGCCTTCTCCCAATTATCAGCAAAGTCATGGAATCCATCATTGCTTCGGATATGAAATCTTTCCTCTTCTCCAATGGCTTGATCTCTGATCATCAATTTGGTTTCAGACGAGGTCACTCTACTCTGGACATGCTGCTTCTGCTGTCTCAACAATGGATGGAGGTCCTCAATGCCAAACAGGAAATTAGAGCTGTGTCCCTCGACATATCACATGCCTTCGATACGGTCTGGCACCCCGCTCTGCTCACCAAGCCCTCCTCCTTTGGTATCCATGGAAATCTCCACGCATGGCTGGCGGACTTCCTCTGGAGTCGTCGTCGTGTGGCCCTGAATGGGTTTCTCTCATCTCCTCTTCCTGTTCAGGCTGGAGTTCCCCAAGGCAGTGTTCTGGGCCCTGTGCTTTTTCTGGTCTTCATCAATGATCTCTCTGACTCTCTTGAAAATCCTCTCTATCTCTTTGCTGATGACTCCACTCTCTGCCGCTCCATTCCTCTTCCCTCAGATCGGCAGTCTGCAGCCTCCTCACTCTCTGAAGACTTGGACAAAATCACAGACTGGTCAAACAAGTGGAACATGTCTTTCAATCCTGACAAATCTCACACTCTTACTATGTCTCTCCGAAAAGATCGACCGGACAACCCTCCCATCTACTTTCTCAACAATCCTCTCCAAGAAGTTCTGTCGCTCAAGCTTTTGGGTCTCACCATCTGCCATGATCTTTCTTGGGAAAACCACATTTCCAAGCTGGCCTCCAAAGCCAGTCGCCGACTGGGCATCCTCCATCATGCGAAGTCCTTCCTCGGCACACCTGAGCTCGTCACCACATACAAGGCTTTCATCCGCAGCTCAATGGAATACTGTTCTCCCCTATGGGCCGGTGCTCCTGCCTCACACCTAGCTCGGCTTCACGCTGTTGAAACCAAAACTTTCAGAATTATTGGAATATCCCGCGATGAAGCTGTCTCTGAGGGCCTTTCACTCACTCACCGCAGGCAGGTAGGTGGTCTTTCTGTCTTCTACCAACTCCTCTCCGGCCTTGCACCCCCAGCTCTCTCTGTGCTCTGTCCCCCAAATATTCCTACAGGTCGCACAAGATCTGCCAGCAACCCTCTGATGGTTAAACTGCCGAAATCTCGGCTCTCTGCTCACCTTCACTCTTTCATTCCTCTTTTCTCCCGCCTCTGGAACAAACTCCCTCACTCCCTTCAATCCCACTCCTCCCTCCAGGTCTTTAAAACAGCTGTTCACCACCATCTCTTATCTTCCCCCATCCAAAACTGATCTTTTTCTACCCCCGCTAATTCACCCCAGATCCACCTTGTTTGAAATTCCAACTTCTTTCCTGGAAGTTCTGGCAGTGTCCATATGTTTTATACCTCTCCCACCGCCCCCTTCCCATGCCCCCCCCCCCAAAGCCCCCACCCTCTCTCAGATCTCTCGATGTCTCCATGTCTCTCGGTCCCTGCTCTCAAATGTTGTGTTTGTGTCCTTCCCCCTCTCTCCCCATCTCTCCCCATCTCTCCCCATCTTGTCTACCACTCCCGATGTTGTATGTTTTATGTGTCGGTTTGTCTTTCTGTGTGATTAATGTTCGCTCTTTCACGAGCCTCGATCTTGTATACAAAAAACCTTGGTATATAAATGGAAAACATAACGAATGTGAAAAATATCAAATAGGTATAATTGAAAAGGCAACTGGTAAAAAAAATTCACAAAACAAATAAGATAATTAATTTAAATACCAGTGAGTTGGGTAAAAAAGTTGGAAATATTTTTGAGTGGACAGAAAACTTTGATGGTTGTCAGGAAAATATATACATTAATTTTAAAATGGTATGTGGCACTGGAGGCGCTCAAACAAGAACATTGAGGGAGGTTTATCATTTTATATTAGCTCAGTTAAAATATCTTGATAAAGAACCAAACTCAAATATCTTTTTTGTTAAGGTATTAGATGGTGATGATAGTGGTAAGATAATTAAATGATTTCCGAAGCATAAACAAATATTTGTAGGGTCGTTGTTTGAGTGGTCTCATGAAGAACATTAAGGATAGGTGCTATAGCTAGTATGTCAAAAGGCCAAAAGCTTCGTAAAGATTAGGGTGAGAGAAATAGAGGTGTTTAGGGAAAATGAGGGTGAGAGGAAAATTAACATGTAAGTGTATGGAGAAATGATGGGTGGTCCAGGAACAACATTTATTCCCGACTGACGTCAGAGGTACCGTGTCCCGTCGGTTAGTAAAACACAAGGGGACTAATCCCCCCCCTTGGTAAGGGGAAAGGCCGACGCTGAGATCCACAACAATATTATATTTATATATATACATATATATATATATATATATATATATATATATATATATATATATATATATATATATATATATATATATATATATATATACACACACAGACTTGGCATTTAATATGGAATATTTTTTTTTGTGGGGATGAACTTCTTTTCAAGATGACTTAGAACCAAAAGTTCATTGGAATTATGTTGAAATTATTCTAGATTTTGTTAATGTGACCTTTAAAAGATACAAAAACCACATTTGACATTTCGAAGCAAATAAATTGATCCTTGAAAGTGATGTAAACTGATATCGAACTCAATTCACGGACAGTACTGTGTTAAACTTCTGTACGTTTTCCGGAAGTGTCTCTTTATTTTGCACATTAGCCAAAAAAAATTTCAACAAAACCAAAAGCAAAATTATGACTGGGATAACGGACAGTAAAATTACAGTTCAGTACTCCGTGTAACCCCCACAAGCATTCAGCAGAGCACGTACACGTCGAGGCATGCTGTTCATGAAATTTGCCAAGGTTTGGACAGGAATCGCTTGCCATGCAGTGACAATAGTCTGCTGCAATTCACGCACAGAGGTAGCCTGCTGGTCCAAGTTGTCGATTTGACATGTTAATTCTGCCCACAAGTTCTCTATCGGATTAATATCCGGGGACATGGCAGGCCACTCCATATGCTCTACACCACGGTCAGCAAGAAAGTGTTGGATCATGTGAGCACGATGAGGCCGTGCATTGTCATCTTGGAATACAAAGTTTCCTCAAAAGGCTGCACGAGCAAATGGAAGCAATGTTCCTTCCAGAATGACCCTGTACTTGAACTGGTTCAGGTTTCCATTCAGAACAACCAGGTCAGTTTTGCCCCCTGCATGAAAAGCAGCCTAAACGGTCACCCCACCACCTCCAGCTTGGACTCTTGGCACTATACAGTCTTCGTTGTGGGCTTCATGCACTTGTCTGTGCACTCGGACGCGGCCATCTTGACGATAGACCAGAAATCTAGACTCGTCACTGAAGGTCACATGATTCCAGTGTCTTGGCTGCCATTTACGGTGCTCTCTGGCCCACTGAAATCGGCGCTGGCTGTGTTGTCTGGTCAGGCGTGGCTTTCTCAGGGGACGCCTGGCACGATAACCTGCTTGAACCAGTCGTTGGTTGACTAGCCTTCTGGATACAGGCACATTTGTCAGTTGCTGCCACTCAGCCCTAAGCCGATTAGCTGACTTGGTACGGCCATTGCAGACCAACCAGTGCAGCTGGCGATCATCTCTCCTTGTGGTTCTGCGTAGACGTCCTGGCCTCGGTATTGGAGCAGGGCCACCCCTCTCAGCATTTCGTTTCAGGATCTTTGACACCTGACCTTGAGTGATGCCATACTGCCGAGCAATAGCACGCTGTTTCATGCCAGAATTTCGTAAACCCACCACTCCATGACAAACAGCATTGTCAAGTTGACGGACCATCTCCAGAGGAAGCCACAATAACTTTTGTAGACGTACAGCAGTTGTTTTCCACTAATACAGAACGCAACAACCCTTATGTACCCGATTGTGAAGCCAATCGTCAAATGTACCTGTCCTTACATTTTGTCACGCCACCTGTTGATATAATCCTGCTATTGATTTCTTGCTGCGAAAGACAATCAGTGATATGGTTCTTTCAACAAAGACATCACCGAAGGGTAAAAGAAACTCACCAGATTGATATACTGAGTTCAGAAAGTAAACCCAAGTCATGAAAAAAAAAATTCCATATTAAATGCCAAGTCTGTGTGTGAATATATATATATACTGTATATATATATATATATATATATATATATATATACTGTATATATATATATATATATATATATATATATATATATATATATATATATATATATATATATATATATACTATATATACTATATATATATATATATATATATATATATATATATACTATATATATATATATATATATATACACTGTATATATATATATACACTGTATATATATATATATATATATATATATATATATATATATATATATATATATGTATATATATATATATATATATATATATATATATATATATATATACATATACATATATACATATATATATATATATATATATATATATATATATATATATATATATATATATATATATATATATATATATATATATATATATATATATATATATATATATATATATATATATATATATACATATATATATATATATATATATATATATATATATATACATATATACATATATATATATATATATATATATACATATATACATACTGTATATATATATATATACATATATATATATATATATATACATATATACATATATATATATATATATATATATATATATATATATATATATATATATATATATATATATATATACACTAGCTTGGCTCAGCTCCACTGAGGAACGGGCTTATTTTAGCTGAGGATAATGACTGTACCTGAGTTGCTGTGTTGTCATGATTTACACCAATCATAATACAAACAATTATTTTGCACAAATGTATTTGTTGTGTTTGTGATATTACATTTTTATAGGAAATTTAGGTTGAAGATTTAGGTTGAAGATTTAGGTTGAATGTTTTTTTGTTTTTTTCAAGAAAGAACCCCTCAGCACATACAGCGAGCAGGGAGGGGTAGGTGCAGACTGGAAGTTTGGGACGATTCCACCTCACCACCACGTAATTCAAAACGCCTTACCACCAAGTAATTTAAAACACCTCACAGCCATAAAACACGTAATAAAAACACCTTACAGCCATTAAACACGAAATAAAAACACTTCACAGCCATTAAACACGTAATAAAAACACGTCACCACCACGAAATTGAAAACACCTCACAGCCATAAAACACGTAATAAGAACACCTCACCACCACGAAATTAAAAACACCTCACCACCGTGAAATTGAAAACACCTCACAGCCATAAAAACATGTGATAAAACACCTCACAGCCATAAAACACGTAATAAAAACACCTCGCAGCCATAAAACACGAAATAAAAACACCTCACAGCTATAAAACAAAATAAAAACACCTCACAGCCATAAATGACGAAATTAAAGCTCCTCACAGCCATAAACACTGTATAGAAACACCTCACAGCCATAAAACACGAAATAAAAACACCTCACAGCCATAAAACATGTAATAAAAACACCTCACAGCCATAAAACACAAAATAAAAACACCTCACAGCCATAAAACACAATAAAAACACCTCACAGCCATAAAACACGTAATAAAAACACCTCACAGCCATGAAAACACGAAATAAAAACACCTCAGCCATAAAACATGAAATAAAAGCACCTCACAGCCATAAAACACGAAATAAAAACACCTCAGAGCCACAAAAATAAAAACACCTCACCACGTCATTTAGAAACACCTCACCACCAAGTAATTCAAAACACCTCACCACCACATAATTCAAAACACCTCATCATCACCACATAAATAAAACCTCACCACCACGTAATTATAAATACCTCACCACCACGTATTTCAAAACACCTCACCACCATGTGATTTAAAAACACCTCATCACCAACTAATTCAAAATACCTCACCACCACGTGATTCAAAACCACCACAACGTTATTAAAAACACTTCACAACCACGGAAACAAAAGTTTGAGGGAGTCGTCAAGTGACAACACATACACTGCCCAGATGTGTAGATATATAGATTTTGGTACCAAGGTCGATATACTTTGAATGAAGTATGGTCACTGTAATGACATTTGCACTTTGACCTTGAGTCAAGGTCCCTAAAGGTCAACAGAAACAAGCGTTACGCCGAGGTCCCCCGTCGTTACGCCTAGGTCCCCCGTCGGTGAAGTGATGCGAGTTGACAAAGTGGAAGACGCAAGGCGGCCATCTTGGATTTTGATGTGGCGACCCAATTTTCAATAGCGTTCTTCCTTATGCCTAGATACACCCACACATCAGATTAGAAGTTGGTACTTCGCTTATTTTTCAAGATATTCCACTCAGAAGGTCCAGACATACATGGCGGCGGCCATCTTGGATTTTGACGTGGCGACCCGATTTTCAATAGGGTTCTTCCTTATGCCGAGATACACTGACACACCAGATTATAAGTTGGTACTTCGCTTATTTTTCAAGATATTTCGCTCACAATGTTCAGACATATATATGGTGGCGGGCATCTTGGATTTTGACGTGGCGACCCAATTTTCAATAGCGTTCTTCCTTGTGCCTAGATACACCCACACACCAGATTATAAGTTGGTACTTCGCTTATTTTTCAAGATATTCAGCTCATAACGTTCAGACCTCCATGGCATCAGACATACACGGCGGCGGCCATCTTGGATTTTGACGTGGGGTGCACCCACACACCAAATTCGAATGCAGTCCTTCGCTTACGCACGAACACATGCCCACACGCACGCACACCCGCACGCACGCACGGACGGGAAAACCACAGTCCCGCTTTCGCTCCACGGAGCGACGGGGGACAAAAAATGGCGACATCATTTTTCCGATTAGTAGGACCCAGTAGAATACATTTGTTGTGGTTGGCCACAATTAACATGAACTGCAAACGAACTTGAAATTGAGTACATAGGCCCCACCACTATTTTGAGATATCCTGCTCACAGACAAACAGACAGGAGTGAAAACATAACCTCCATCCACCTTTGGTGGCAGAGGTAAAAATAAAAAAAATCAATCACAGAACATAAAGGTTACTTCTTGACATGCGATGTTGTATTTAAAAAAATACGTCACGTAGCAGACTTGGGTGTTAATCTATCATCCTGAAATTGGAGACTGCAGAAATCACCGAGCCCGATTCCACAGAAACCAGAAACGTTTAGTCAGGTTCACTATGTTTTTTCGTTCAAAATCATGGTAGATTAGCAAACCTATACATTTTTGGAAACGTTATTACATGGAAAATCTGAAAATCAATGTTTACATTTGCCGATTCGACCAATTCGACCAATTCGACCAATCGACCAATTCCATTCAACCATTCGACCAATCGCTTCGATCGACCATTCGACCATTCGACCATTTCGATTCGATTCGATTCATCGAATTCGATTCGATCGACCATTCGACCAATTCGATTTGCCAATCAATTTGACAGACCTTTGCTTGTGTGGAACGGACTGTGAAAACGATGCGGACTATATTGTCGGATACGACACACAGGACAGTGATGACGAACTCTAAATGGCATATTCTGTAATCGTGTATGTTTGATGCCATTGACTGCCTGTGTATATTTTGTCATTGACTGCCTGTGTAGATGTGAAGTTATACTGACTGCATGTGTATATATGATTTTGCTGACTGCCTGTGTATGTTTGGTGATATGAATTATTGTGACACATTTTGATGTTATTAACTGCCTGTACAAAATGATAACATGTATTTGATTATGCAACTTATCGCGAATATAAAGACAGTATTTTGCAATTCAAAACCTTTGATTCGTGTCTTACCATTCCCCATAGCACTAATTTGATACTTTCATTGGATTCCTTGTCCCTGAAAATATAGGTTTAGTATATTTTAAAAAGTTTTTAGGGTAATTAGAGGCAGAAATAGAACAAAATATGTATTTTACAGTGGGCATTTTGAAAATCCAAAATGGCCGCCATACAGGTATCTCTCCAAATGTAAACATTGATTTTTAGTTTCCTTATGCTATAACCTTTCCAAAAATGTATAGGTTTGCTAATCTACCATGATTTTGAACGAAATATAATTTATTGACATAGTGAACCTGACTAGTTGTCCCGGTGCACATTTTGAGATCCGAAAATCTTTTCACAGAAACTGGAAAGTTCCAGAAAAATACTCCAAGGTGACGAAAATATTCCCCAATAGAGAAGAAAATGCAATCTGGATATTTTGTGGCTTCGAAAATGAATTCATAAATTTACATAAGTCAGCATACATTGCAAATTGTAATTTTTCTTTGACGAGAGAGAGAAGCTCGGTCTGCAATGGATCTGACTCAGTACAAGCTCGAATAACCTACTGATCCTCAACTCCAAGCTTATCGATCACTGCTTCGGCTGTTTCTGCTCCCAGGCCCTGGGACTTGAGCCATTCCAAGAAGTTTTCCATTTCACCGATGACGTGCCAAGGATACAATGCTTATGTTAATCACAGAAAGGTTATACTGAAGGAACTGCGCTCCAATGCGAGTCAAAAGAATTGACGCGACCAAAGACGGAATTCGTCCGAGTTGCTTTATTGAAACAAAACAGCTCAGGTATTCTAACAAGCCCGTTTATCGGGCAGCAATATACATACACATTTATGTCGGGAAGTTTGCCCGGCAAAAGCTATACCGGGCATGCCCGGCTGTCAAGGGCGAGCCTTGGAAAGGCGAGTCTGGACCTGCCCGGGCGTGTTTGGCTGCGGCCTGGCAAGTCGAGGCTGGGCGTGCCCGGGCGCTCTGGACGAGCACTGGAAAGGCGATAGCGGGCATGCCCGGACGCTCTGGGCGAGCCCTGGAAAGGCGATAGCGGACATGCCCGGACGCTCTGGGCGAGCCCTGGAAAGGCGATAGCGGGCATGCCCGGACGCTCTGGGCGAGCCCTGGAAAGGCGATAGCGGGCATGCCCGGACGCTCTGGGCGAGCCCTGGAAAGGCGAGAGCGGGCGTGCCCGGGAGGTTCGGGCGTGCCCGGGAACAGTGAGTCCGGGCATGCCCGGGAGAGGCGCGTCTGGCCGTGTTCTGGCCGGTGCAAGGCGATTGTGTGCATCCAGCGGTAACCGCTACAATACAAGTTATTTTCTTTGCTCAGTTTGGAATGTTTTGCGAGTTATTATCTTATCCAATTTGATCATGTATCCAGCTAAATGGTGAACATATTACGCTTGATCACCACATTTACAGAGACAGTAAACGTAAAAGACAGCCACGCTCGCCTTTGAGCTGTGAAGCATGGTCCCAAATAAATGATTCGACAGTAGGTTATCCTGATGAGCCCAAAATAAGGCGGGAAGCTGCGTCGGCCACACTAATTCCATGTATTTGTGACCAAAAATCTTTGCCTTTAAAGACCTGAGTAGCACATGGATGTTATCCTAGTTAGAAGGTGATGTGTTGGCCTAAAATAAACATTTAAGCCTTAAATACAGAGTGATGCTTACGTTAGTGAGATACCTGGTTTGCTTTTGAGAACCAATCAGATCAATCTGAGGTGGGAGGGGTGAGAGGCCGACTCGCAGAGAACTCGCAAAGAAGATTGTTTGTGACGTCGGCAAAGTTGCTTTCAGTTTATTCCTGGTCTTTGATTTTGTGCCAGTCACACGTGAAAACCCTGACTCACACTGGTATGTGGTGGTGAAAGGTAACAGGAACTTACTTGACTGCTCTGACTGAATCCCCTTCCACTGTAAATGCAAACTTAATATATCTGGGGTCGTATTTTCTGACGATGCGTTTCACCTCCTTTTAGCAACTCCTGAAGTTTCGTCACAATCATCGGTTTTTCTTTTCAGTTAACGGTGCATGTTTGTTAAAATAAAATGCAGCAAAAGTAAAATACAGCAGCTTACCTTTTGGTGTGAACACGAGATTCCCGAGACGTTTTCCATACCGGAAACACCTTCGATCAACCAAATGCGGTCAATGGCGAAACTGCAAATACCGAAATTCGCGAATGTTACGGATGGAAACCCTCACGCCATTTTCTAATTCACCTTTGAACTCAATCTCTCTACATTTTAATTTGAAACAGCATCATTTCAATCATAAATGAATACAATAGCATTAATATAACTTTTTTTCGAGAGGTAAACGAATCACCTGCCTTCTCAGGTGGGTATGATGTCCGTGGACCACGAGGTTGCACCTTCCGGCCCACTGATGGTCGCGACCCACCGGTTGAGAATCTCTGGTCTAAACGACTTTTCAGAGAAGATAATCCAACTTTAGTTTTGGATGTAGCAGATGGGACCGACATTTTTTTCGATACCAACGCTACATAGATCCCTCATCCATCCATCATCTACAACCTTAATAACACCTCCTCATTTAGAGGTGACATTGGATATACTAGTTAATTATAAAAACTTTCTGCCTGGTTTGTAGTTAAAAGGAAGAATGAGGTTTAACCATCGTTGTATGAAGTTTAGTGATGACGTCATATAAAACAATGCAGTGAATAAAACAAAATGAGTGAAAAACACCTCATTAAATGAACAAACAAATTCCTCAACATTAATTTAATAAAAACTCGTTTAACTTATCTTCATTCCCATCATCAACGAACAGAAAATTATTTTATCTTCAAATGAACGTTTTACAGATCTTTCTCGGGATTAATAATAAAATGAGAATCTCCAACAAACCTCTTCAAATCCGATGACCTCTTTGTCACAATTTCAGCACGAGGTTTGAAAGATCACCCGGAAGTTCTTCAACATTATTAAATACTTCCTGGTTACGCACATCGTACTTCTTCCTCTTTGGATTGTTTGTGACGTCAGCAATTTGTTTGCGCCGCCACATTAAAGTGCGAAAATAAAAGGTAAAGATAAAGAAGAAGCAGGGACTGCTTCCGGGTTAGGAGTGAACCACGTGCGAGTGAATGCTGCTCTGTCCGCAATGACGGATTAACGCACGTGCATAATGGTCACGTGACCAGGGCCCCCAAATTCAATGACGTCAAGCAATCAATGCAACCCGAGATCACAAGAGAGGAGAGATAACGCGAGCCCGATCGTGGTCCACAATGTTTCGAGGTGAGACCGAGGGTGGGTCTCACTTTACCCACAAAACACATCACCTTGTGAGTGGTGATAAACACAGCGTGAAGGGAATGATCCATCTCGAGGAAAGAAAGCATTGTCACGTGATTAATAGATTTAAAAAAACGTTTTTCCCTGATGTTTTCTAGGGGATTGACGGAGATGTTAAAGAAGATAACGATGATGTTAATACACAGTGTATAACATCATGTTAATCTGCTCAGCCAACATGAGTCTGTGTCATTGTATTACAGGGCTACCTTTACTCGTACCTCGCGATCCATGTTAATATACAATATATAACACCATGGTTACCTGCTTTGACAACATGAGTCCGGGTTATTGCATTATAGGGCTACCTTGGCTCATACCACGTGATCGATGTTAATATACAGTATACATTCACGTGAAAAAGTATGTACCCCACATGTAAAGTTTTGACTTTTTCAACATATTTCAACATACAGCTATTTGATCTTCATTTCAACAATATTGATAGATAAAGGGGATATAATATAATATAACAAATATCATGAAACATTTACATTTTGTAGTCCATTGTATAATTTAAATAAACATAAATGCAAATTTTGCATGTGGAAAAAGTAAGTACACTCTTGGCTCTAATAGGTGGTATTGCCCCCTTTGGCAGAAACAACCTCAAGTAGGCATTTCTTATAACTGTCTCCCAGTCTCTGACATCGACTGGGAGAAAATTTTGCCCACTCCTCCATGCAGAATTCTTTCAGCTGTGCGATGTTTGAGGGGTTTCTGGCATGCACAGATCGTTTCAAATCCCCCCCACAACATCTCGATGGGATTTAGATCCGGGCTTTGACTTGGCTATTCCAAAACCCTCCATTTCTTTCTTTTCAGCCATTCCTTGGTGGATTTACTGGTATGTTTAGGGTCATTGTCATGTTGCAAGGTCCACTTTCGGTTGAGCTTCAACTTCCGACAGATGGCCTCACATTATCCTCAAGCACCCTCGGCTACAATGAAGAATTCATCGTGGATTCTATGATTGTGATCTGCCCAGGCCCTGATGCAGCAAAGCTGCCCCAAACCATAATATTTCCACCACCATGCTTTGCAGTTGGTATCAGGTTCCTGTGGTCAAATGCTGTCTTTGGTTTTCGCCAAACATGTCTTCTGGTACTGTGGCCAAATAGCTCTACCTTTGACTCATCTGTCCAGAGCACATTGTTCCAGAAGTGCTGGTCTTTGCCTAGGTGTTCATTGGCAAACTTTAGTCTTGCCCTGATGTTCTTTCTGGACAGCAAAGGTTTCCTCCTGGCACACCTCCAATATAGATCAAATTTGTGCAGCCTCTTTCTAATGGTAGACTCGTGTACTTTGACATCAACAGTGGCAAGAGCTACCTGTATGTCCCGTGATGACATGCTGGGGTTCTTAGAGACTTATTTCAGCATCTTGCGGTCTGCTCTCGGGCTGAACTTGCGGGGGCGGCCTGGCCTGAACAAGTTGGCAGTTGTTTGGAATCTTCTCCACTTGGAGATGATCTTCCGGACAGTCGAATGATTGATTTCAAATTGTTTGGAGATCTTTTTAAATCCCTTCCCAGACTCGTAGGCATCTATAACCTTCTTTCTGAAGGCCTCGGAGAGCTCTTTTGATCTAGGCATGGTGATGCCGCACACTTCAACAACAAAGAGCAAACCAAACGAAATGTCTGAGGTTTAAATAAGGCAGGTTCCTCCAAGATCCTCTCTAACGATGTTCTAATCATTTGCACCTGAGCTGGTGCACCTGAATCTAATTTTAGGTATTTGAAGTAGTGATAAATGTAGGATTGTAGGGGTGTACATACTTTTTCCACATGCGAAATTTGCATTTATGTTTATTTAAATTATACAATGCGCGACAAAATGTAAATGTTTCATGATATTTGTTACATTATATCACCTTTATCTATCAATATTGTTGAAATGAAGATCAAATAGCTGTATGTTGAAATGTGTTGAAAAAGTCAAAACTTTACGTGGGGGGTACTTACTTTTTCACGTGACTGTATAACACCATGTTACCTGCTTCGATAACATGAGTCTGTCATTGTTGTATTAGAGGGCTACCTTTGCTCGAACCAGCTGATCGCCATTCTTCATGAGAACTGATCCACACAGAGCCCCAAACTCTAACGAGTTGGAAACGTACACGCTTTTCTATGACGTCACATCTTCCAAGGTGCAAATACTTTTGAAGATAAAAGATATTCCATGAAATCAGGATATAAAATGGTTGGAAAGTTTGTTTCCCTTCTGGACCTTGTTGTATTTGTATACAAGATCGAGGCTCGTGAAAGAGCGAACATTAATCACACAAAAAGTCAAACCGACATATAAAACACAAAATACGGGGAGCGGTAGACAAGATGAGGAGAGAGGAGGAAGGACACAAAACAACATTTGAGAGCAGGGACATCGAGAGAACCGTGGGAGGGAGATGGCCTGGGGGAAGGTGGGACAGGTATAAAACATATGGACACTGCAAGGACTTCCACGAGAGAAGTTCGAATTTCAAAAAAGTGCATCTGGGGTGAATTAGCGCAGGTAGAAAAGATCAAGGTTTTGGATGGGGGAAGATAAGAGATGGTGGTGAACAGCTGTTTTAAAGACCTGGAGGGAGGAGTGGGATTGAAGGGAGTGGAGGTTTGTTCCAGATACGGGAGAAAAGGGGAATGAAAGAGTGAAGGTGAGCAGAGAGACTAGATTTTGGCAGTTTAACCATAAGAGGGTTGCTGGCAGATCTTGTGCGACCTGTAGGAATATTTGGGGGACTGAGCACAGAAAGAGCTGGGGGAGCAAGGCCAGAGAGGAGTCGGTAGAAGACAGAAAGACCACCAATCTGCCTGCGTTGAGTGAGTGAAAGGCCCTCGGAGTTAGCTTCATCGCAGGAGATTCCAATGATTCTGAAAGCATTGGTTTCAAAAGCGTGAAGCCGGGCTAGGTGTGAGGCATGAGCACCAGCCCAGAGGGGGGAACAGTATTTCATTGAGCTGCGGATGAAAGCCTTATATGTGGTGTGGAGCTCAGGTGTGCCAAGGAAGGACTTCGCACGATGGAGGATGCCTAGTCGGCGTCTGGCTTTGGAGGCCAGCTTGGAAATGTGATTTCCCAAGAAAGATCATGGCAGATAGTGAGAAGCAAAAGCTTGGGCGACAGAACTTCTTGGAGAGGATTGTTGAGAAAGTAGATGGGATGGTTTTCCAGTCGGTCTTTTCGGAGAGACAAAGTAATAGTGTGAGATTTGTCAGGATTGAAAGACATGTTCCACTTGTTTGACCAGTCTGTTATTTTGTCCAGGTCTGCAGAGAGTGAGGAGGCTGCAGATTGCCGATCTGAGGGATGAGGAATGGAGCAGCAGAGATTGGAGTCATCAGCAAACAGATAGAGAGGATTTTCCAGAGAGTCGGAGAGATTATTGATGAAGACCAGAAAAAGCACAGGGCCCAGAACACTACCTTGGGGAACTCCAGCCAGAACAGGAAGGGGAGATGAGAGAAATCCATTCAGGGCTACACGTTGACTACGACCGGAGAGGACGTCTGCAAGCCAAACGTGGAGATTTCCATGGATATCATAGGAGGAGATTTTGGTGAGCAGAGCTGGGTGCCAGACCGTATCGAAGGCACGTGATATGTCAAGTGAGACAGCTCTGATTTCCTGTTTGGCATTGAGGACCTCCATCCATTGCTGAGACAGCAGAAGCAACATGTCCAGAGTAGAATAACCTGGTCTGAATCCAAATTGATGATCAGAGATCAAGCCATTGGAGAAGAGGAAGGATTTGATATCCGAAGCAATGATGGATTCCATGACTTTGCTGATAATTGGAAGCAGGCTGATTGGTCTGTAGTTGCAAGGATCTGTTTTTGCACCTTTTTGTGTAAAGCGGTAATGTTTGCTGATTCCCAAGATGCTGGCAGATAACCTTGAGCAAAAGAGAGGGTGAAAAGAACAGAGAGAGGGTGGGTGAGATAGAGCGGCAGAGCAGGATTTTAGGACCCGTGGGCTGATGCCATCTGGTCCAGTTGCAGAATCAGAGTCGAGGTTTGATAAAAACTTCTCCACCTTGTCAGGAGAGAAGGACACAGAGTCCAGGAGCAGTTGGGTTCGACTGGGAAAGGTGGGAACAGAGAGAGATGGGTTTGTGACACAAGATTTTGAGGCAAACACAGATTTGAGGCATTCGGCTTTGTCGCGTGCGGTGTCAACTGTGTAGCCATTTGAGGTAAGGGAGGGGATGGAGGGGGAACAAACACCAGAAACGGATTTGACCAGACGCCACCAGGATTTCGAGAAAGGAGACAGGTTTGAGAGTTCAATCTTGAGTGTGGAGAGATAGTGCTTCCTGGCACTCCTGAGGGTAGACACACACTTGTTTCGAGCTTGGTGGAAGGAACTGAGATTGCCTTCAGTTGGATTTGCCTTCCAAGAGGCAAAGGCAAGTTGTTTTAGGGCAACTGCCTCACCACAAGATTCAGTGTACCATGGGCGGAGGAAGGGTAAGACAACTGAAGACGAGATGGGATAAATCTGTGCATGAGAGAGAGCAGTTTGCTTTGGAAGAATTCCCAGGAAGAATTGATGTCAGAGGCATTATAGATGGGAGACCAGTCCAGTTGATTGATGGCTGCTTGCAGACCGTGCCAGTCGGCCTGAGTGAAATGCCAGACTCGTCGGCGCTGAGGAGGCTCTCTGAGAATGGCCAGAGAGATGTCCACTTTAACAAGCACATGATCAGAAGAACCGATTGGAGCAGAAGAAGAGCAGCAGACATTTGCAGGGAAGTTAGTCATAACCAAGTCCAGAAGAGAAGATACTCCATTGACTGAGATCCGGGTCGGGAAATTGACAGATTGTGTCAGTCCCAATGAGTCGCAGGAGTCCTTTGCTGAGGTGCCATGGCTGGTGAGAGATGAACCCACACCCAGCCAGCTGGTATGATGACAGTTGAAGTCGCCACATATGAGGAAGAGAGAGTTTGGATGAGTTGATAGAAGTTGGTCCCTGTTGTCCGACAGCGAAATGTAAATGGAGTCATCACTGTTTGGAGGACGGTACAGAACACATATGAACAAAAGGTGGGAGCGGAGAGGAAGCCGTAGCCAGAGGTACTCCTGGGGGTGGGGTGGAGAGAGGGCAGTACAGGGAGAGTGAGGAAGAGAGTTTTTGATAAAGATAGCCACCCCACCACCAGGACGAGGCTCAGGTCTATCGTACCGGAGGAGGGAGTAACCAGGAAGAGATATTAAGGAATCAGAGACATCTTGAAGGAGGAAAGTTTCTGTTAAGCAGATCAAGTCTGGATTGTCAGAAGCAACCTGAATGGAGAGATCAATCAGGTTTGAGCATAGGCCCCGGATGTTTGAGGTCCATACCGTTAATGAGGAGAGAGGAGGAGCATCGGGTGCAGGACAGGGGAGGGGAGGGGAGGAGTAGGGTCAGATGAAGGGTGAGAGGGGGATGTAGGAAGAGCAGTTGATAGTGTGTCAGAGATTACAGAAGAGTTACAAGAAAGGGAAGGATGAGGAGGACGAAAGGTTTTATGGTGATGGGATGAGGCACAGTGAGGGGTTGTTTGAGGGGGGGGGGGGCAGAGGAAAGTAGAATGTTGGGGGAGGTGGAGGTATGACATAGAAGGGAGATGAAGTGGGGGGGAGGCAGGTTTGAGAAGGAGGTGGGAGGAGGGAGAATTTGGGAGGGATGGTTGGGGGGGAGATTTGAAGGGGAGGGGTTGGGGGAGAGTTTTGAATGGGAGGGGCAAGGGGGGAGTTTAGGAGGGGAGGGGCAAGGGGGGAGTTTAGGAGGGGAGGGGCAAGGGGGGAGATTTGGAGGGGAGGGGCAAGGCCCCACATTTGGAGGGGTGGGGCAAGGGGAGAGTTTAGGAGGGGAGGGGCAGGGGGGGAGTTTCGGAGGGGAGGGGCAAGGGGGGAGTTTAGGAGGGGAGGGCCAAGTGGGGAGATTTGGAGGGGAGGGGAAAGGGGGGAGTTTAGAAAGTGGATGATTAATGAAAGATGAACATATATAACAAATTGGGTTTGTTGTGATTTTCAAGTTAGAGAACCATTTAAGAACGATAGAGGAGGGGTGGAATGAATGTGAATTTAGAGCATGTCATGAGTATGAATTATAAGAGATTGATTTTTTTTTTTGAAGCGGAGTGAGTTGAAGAGGAAATTGAAAAGAGCCTTTTAATTAGGAAGAAAAACAGCATGTTGTAATGTACCACTGAATAAAACACTGCAGGGGAAGGTTTAAACATATTTAAACAGAACCGTGAAGAACAATCTAATATTCACAAAATTACCAATGGGGAGAGGGAGCCTAGAGGGACAACCACGAGTCATGTGAACAGGGCAAAAGTTGGAAGGCCGCACACGCAGGGCAAACAGTAATGATTAATTTATTACGAGTTACAGGAAATGTGAAATGATCTGGTTAATGGGGTGAAAATGAGGGTGAAATGGGGGTGAAGTTTTTTTTTTTTTTTTTTTTTTCGTTAAGATTTTGAACAAGGAAGTATGGGGTGAAAAGACTGGTAAAAAAACTGAGAAAACGAGAGTAGATGGACCACAATCGACCACTGAGAAAAAACAAAGCCTCAAGGTAGGAAGCTTCAAGAACTGGTCCGCAAATATTGTGGCACGAAATACTCGACTATTTTATACATGTATGAAAGATTAACATCGAGAATCTTCATAGGAACGCACTATAGGTACACACACGTGAGATAAATACAGTTTCGACAAAGATGCAATTGTGTACAATGACTTAACTTCGAGCGTGCGTGAAGAGCTGGACAGCTTCAAAACAACCGTGACCTCCCCGGCAAGATCTCGCGAGATCAATCATTACACTTATATTGGAATGATAATTTACTGTTCTACAAGATAACAAACTGTTCGCTTAAATAAATTAATATAGTAAATTAAACAAAACTGTCCTCTTCACAACAAATTTACCGGAGGAGAATTCTCTGTACACGTCAGGATGTACACCTGGTGGTAGTGTCATGTCACCTGTGCAAACAAATCACATTAAAGAGATTCTTGTGATGACGTCACCATCGAAAGATAAAATCACGATTCAACAATGGGCATGGTGACGTCACAAAGGTAAAGGTCGCGTCATCATGCGAGGATGGAATCCTGAGAAGGTGCATCTCCATCCTCCATCATGTCCTGTGATGAACAAATCATACTTACCTGTTACCTGGTGGGAGGCAAAACCGTGAACAAACAGGTGGTGCCCGCAGGGCGAGACTTACCCATGGCACTCCAGGTGGGTTACCTGCACTTCGTGCAGGACACCGTGGGATATTTAACGCTAACCAACTAATGCTAGCACACAAGACGTCCGGCTTTACATCCATCCGAGGGACGAAGATGAACACATTGATGAATCACCCTTTTTTTTCTTTCTTGTATACAGAATCGAGGCTCATGAAAGGGCTAACATTTATTTCACAAACAAATCAAACAGACAAATAAAATATATAAAAAGAGGGAGCGGTAGACAAGATGGGGAGAGAATGGGGAGCACACAAACACAACATTTGAGAGCAGGGACATCCGGAGATGTGTGGGAGGGAGAGGGCTTGGGGGGAGGAGGCGTGGGAAGGGGAGGGTGGGAGAAGAATAAAACACAAGGACACCAAGGACTTCCAGGACAGAAGTTGGTATTTCAAAAAAGTGGCTTTGGGGTGAAATAAGCGGGGGTAGAAAAGATCAATGTTTTGGATGGGGGAAGATAAGAGATGGTGGTGAACAGCTGTTTTAAAGACCTGGAGGGAGGAGTGGGATTGAAGAGAGTGAGGGAGTTTGTTCCAGATACGGGAGAAAAGAGGAATGAAGGAGTGAAGGTGAGCAGAGAGTCTTGATTTTGGCAATTTAACCATAATAGGGTTGCAGGCAGATCTTGTGCGACCTGTAGGAATATTTGGGGGACAGAGCCCAGAGAGAGCTGGAGGGGGCAAGGCCGGAGAGGAGTCGGTAGAAGACGGAAAGACCACCAACCTGCCTGCGGTGAGTGAGTGAAGGTCCCTTGGAGTTAGCTACATCGCGGGAGATTCCAATGATTCTGAACGCTTTGGTTTCAACAGCGTGAAGACGAGCTAGGTGTGAGGCAGGAGCACCAGCCCAGAGGGGAGAGCAGTATTCCCTTGAGCTGTGGATGAAAGCCTTGTATGTGGTGAGGAGCTCAGGTGTGCCAAGGAAGGACTTCGCACGACGGAGGATGCCCAGTCGGCGACTGGCTTTGGAGGCCAGATTTGAAATGTGGTTTTCCCAGGAAAGATCATGGCAGATCGTGAGACCCAAAAGCTTGAGTGACAGAACTTCTTGGAGAGGATTATTCAGAAATTGGATTGGAGGGTTATCCAGTCGGTCTTTTCGGAGAGGCATCGTAAGAGTGTGAAATTTGTCAGGATTGAAAGACATGTTCCACTTGTTTGTCCAGTCTGTGATTTTGTTCAGGTCTGCAGGGAGTGAGGAGGCTGCAGACTGCCGATCTCAGGGTTGAGATGTGGAGCAGCAGAGGGTGGAGTCATCAGCAAACAGACAGAGAGGATTTTCAAGAGAGTCAAAGAGATCATTAATAAAGACCAGAAAAGGCACAGTGTCCAGAACACTGCCTCGAGTAACCCCAGCCTGGACAGGAAAGGGAGATGAGAGAATTTAATTCAGGGCCACATGTTGACTGCGACCGGTGAACAAGTCCGCAAGCCATGCGTGGAGATTTCCATGGTTACCATAAGAGAAGAGTTTGGTGAGCAGAGCGGGGTGCCCAACCATATAGAAGGCACGATATATGTCAAGGGAGACGGCTCTCATTTTCCTGTTTGGCATTGAGGACCTCCATCTATTCATAAGACAGCAGAGGCAGAATGTCCATATTGGAGTGGCCTGGTCTGAATCGAAAATGATGATCAGTGATCAAGTCATTGGAGAAGAGGAAGGATTTAACATCAGAAGCGATAATGGATTCCATGACCTTGCTGATGATTGGGATGATGTTCCAGGGATCTGATTTTGCACATTTTTTGTGTAAAGCTGTAATGTTGGCTGAGTTCCAAGCAGATGGATGACCTTGAGCAAAAGAAGGAGTGAAGAGAACAGAGAGGTTTTATAGCACGGCAGAGCAAGATTTTGGAACGGTGGGCTGATGCCATCTCGGCCAGTTGCGGAATTATATTTGAGGATTGACAGAAACTTCTCCACTTGTGGGGAGACAAGGACACAGAGGCCGGGAGCAGCTAGGTATGACTGGTTAAGGTCGGTACAGAGAACGATGGGTTTGGGACACAACATTTTAAGGCAAACATGGAGTTGACAATCAGCTTTTTCACGTGCAGTGTCAGGTGTGTGGCCGTTTGAGGTAAGGGAGGGGATGGAAGGGGAACAATCACCTGAAACTCGGAGAAGGGGAACAATCACCAGAAACTCGGAGACTTGGAGATCTTGCGAGATCTTGGAGACGGCGGCAGCGATTCTCGAAGCTCCACACGGTCTCTACGTTTTCAAAGTTAAGTCTGTTCACAATTGTATTTTGTCGAAACTGTATTTATCCTTTGGTGTGTGAAGTTATAGTGTGCACCTTGGAAGTTTCTCGGTGTTTATCTTTCATAAGTTAATCGTCTGTTTGCCGCGTCGCGAGCAAGGCCTTTGCCGCATCGCGAGCGATTTGAAATCAAAGATAAGTAATTGTTCCCATTTGTATTTTCGTTATAACTGTTTATTTTATGGTGTGTGTACGTATATTGTGTCCCGACGAAGATTTTCGGTGCAAATCTTTCATACCTGTATTGAAAATCGTGTTAATTCGTGTCGTGTCTTGAGGCCTTGTACAGTGTACAACCTTGAGACTTTGTTTTTCTCTCAACGGTCCGTCGTTTGTGATCCAATAACTTTCGTTCTCTGTTTTCCCAGTCTTTTCACCCCATAGCCTACTTCCTTGTGTAAATCTCAACTCACAAAAAACAAAAACAAAAACATTTCCTTCTCTGTTCTCATTCGTTTATTCATTCTTATTCGTTCGTTCGTTCTTCGACCACGTGTTTCTCCCCCATTTCCCCAGATAGTTTTCACTGTTATTAAACTTCAATGTTTACACTTTCCCCTCAAGTTATGTATTCCGTCATATATTATAACACCTTTTTCTTCTTATTCTTTAAAAGGCTGCTTTCGACTTGCTCACTAAATCTATTCATCCCAAAAAAAAATTCCATCTCCTATAGTGCCTTTTTTCTACATTCCCTAAACTCTCCTGCACTCCATCCTCCATCCAGCGTCCTTAAACGTATTTTTAACTCGAAGGTCACAAGAAACTCATTTTGCAATAAATGTTCGTTTCCCATTAATCGTACACTTTCTAAATTCAAATCTCACCCCTCCCCTCCAAATCTTCCCCATAACCCCTCCCCTCCAAATCTTCCCCATCACCCCTCCCCTCCAAATCTTCCCCATCACCCATCCCTTTCAAATCTTCCCCCTTTCCCCTCCCCTCCTAATCCTCCCTATCACCCATCCCTTTCAAATCTCCCCCCTTGCCCCCTCCCTCCTAAACTACCCCCTCACCCCTCCCCTCCAAGACTCCCCCTCGCCCCTCCCCTCCTAGACTCCTCCCTCACCCCTCCCCTCCAAATCTCCCCCATATCCCATACCTTTCAAATCCCTCCCCTTGTCCCTTCCCTCCCAAACTCCCCCCTCGCCCCTCCGCTTCAAATCTCCCCACCCTCATTTCTTCTCAATTTCCCCCCTCTCACTCCC
This sequence comes from Myxine glutinosa, assembly GCF_964187855.1. NCBI lineage: Eukaryota > Metazoa > Chordata > Myxini > Myxiniformes > Myxinidae > Myxine > Myxine glutinosa. The sequence goes on from NC_136261.1 coordinate 412,826,139, forward strand.
CCTCCTCAAAGCGTCCTCCCCACTTCTTCCCCCTTCCAGCTCTCACCTCCATCTCCCCCAACCTTCTGCCTCGCTCTTCCCCCTCCTCAAATAACACCTCATTGTGCCTCACCCAATCACCATCAAACCTTTTGTCCGCCCCATCCTTCCCTTTCTCCGAGCTATTCTGAAATCTCTGACACACCTTCAACAGCTCTCCCTACCTCTTCCACCTCTTCCACATCTTACCCTACCCCTCCTCCTCCCTGTTCTGTATCCGATGCTCCCCCTTCCTCTTCATTAACGGTATGGACCTCAAACATCCGGGGCCTTCGTTCAAACTTAACTGATCTCTCCATACAGGTTGCTTCTGTCAAACCAGACGTGATCTGCTTAACAGAAACTTTCCTCCTTCATGATGTCTCTGATTTCTTAGTATCTCTCCCGGGTTACTCCCTCCTCCGGTATGATAGACCTGAGCCACGTCCTGGAGGTGGGCTTGCTATCTTTATCAAAAACTCTCTTCCTCACTCACCCTGCACTGCACTCTCCACCTCACCCCCAGGAATACCTCTGGCTACGGCTTCCCCTTCGCTCCCACCTCTTGTTCATATGTGTGTTGTACCGTCCACCAAACAGTAATGACTCCATCTACATCTCGCTGTCTGATAATATGGACCAACTTCTATCTACTCATCCCAACTCTCTCTTCCTCATATGTGGTGATTTCAACTGTCATCATGCCAGATGGCTGGGTATGGGTACCTCTCTCACCAGCCATGGCTCCTCAGCAAAGGACTTCTGCGACTCACTGGGACTGACACAATCTGTCAATTTCCCGACCCGGATCTCAGTCAACGGAGCATCTTCTCTTCTGGACTTGGTTATGACTAACTTCCCTGAAAATGTCTGCTGCTCTGCTTCTGCTCCAATCGGATCATCTGATCATGTCCTTGTTAAAGTGGACATCTCTCTGACCATTCTCAGGGAGCCTGCTCAGTGTCGACGAGCCTGGGATTTCACTCAGGCCAACTGGCACGGTCTTCAAGCAGCCATCAATCATCTGGACTGGTCTCCCATCTCTACCACCTCTGACATCAACTCATCCTGGGAATTCTTCCAAATTAAATTGCTCTCTCTCATGCACAGATTTATCCCATCTCGTCTTCAGTTGTCATACCCTTCCTCCCGTCCATGGTACATGGAATCTTGTGGTGAGGCCGTTGCCCAAATACAACTTGCCTTCGTCTCCTGGGAAGCAAATCCAACGGAAGGAAATCTCATTTCCTTTCACAAAACCCGAAACAAGTGTGTGTCCACCCTCAGGAGAGCCAGGAAACAATATCTCTCCGTTCTCAAGACCGAACTCTCTTATCTGTCTCCCTCTTCCAAATCCTGGTGGCATCTGGTCAAATCCATTTCTGGTGTTTGTTCCCCCTCCATCCCCTCCCTTACCTCAAATGGCTACACAGCTGACTCTGCACGTGAAAAAGCTGAATGCCTCAACTCTGTGTTTGCCTCTAAATCTTGTGTCTCAAACCCATCCCTCTCTGTACCCACCATACCCAGTCGTACCCAGCTGCTCCTGGACTCCGTGTCCTTTCCTCCTAACAAGGTGGAAAAGTTTCTGTCAACCCTCGACTCTGATTCTGCAACTGGACCCGACGGCATCAGCCCACGGGTCCTAAAATCCTGCTCTGCCGCTCTATCTCACCCTCTATCTGTTCTCTTCCCCCTCTCTTTTGCTCAAGGTCAACTGCCATCTGCTTGGAAATCAGCCAACATCACCGCTTTGCACAAAAAGGTGCAAAAACAGATCCTAGCAACTACAGACCAATCAGCCTTCTCCCAATTATCAGCAAAGTCATGGAATCCATCATTGCTTCGGATATGAAATCTTTCCTCTTCTCCAATGGCTTGATCTCTGATCATCAATTTGGTTTCAGACCAGGTCACTCCAATATGGAGATGCTGCTTCTGCTGTCTCAACAATGGATAGAGGTCCTCAATGCCAAACAGGAAATTAGAGCTGTCTCCCTCGACATATCACGTGCCTTCGATACGGTCTGGCACCCCGCTCTGCTCACCAAACGCTCCTCCTTTGGTATCCATGGAAATCTCCACGCATGGCTGGCGGGCTTCCTCTCTAGTCGTCGTCAATGTGTGGCCCTGAATGGGTTTCTCTCATCTCCTTTTCCTGTTCAGGCTGGAGTTCCCCAAGGCAGTGTTCTGGGCCCTGTGCTTTTTCTGGTCTTCATCAATGATCTCTCTGACTCTCTTGAAAATCCTCTCTATCTCTTTGCTGATGACTCCACTCTCTGCCGCTCCATTCCTCTTCGCTCAGATCGGCAGTCTGCAGCCTCCTCACTCTCTGAAGACTTGGACAAAATCACAGATTGGTCAAACAAGTGGAACATGTCTTTCAATCCTGACAAATCTCACACTCTTACTATGTCTCTCCGAAAAGATCGACTGGACAACCCTCCCATCTACTTTCTCAACAATCCTCTCCAAGAAGTTCTGTCGCTCAAGCTTTTGGGTCTCACTATCTGCCATGATCTTTCTTGGGAAAACCACATTTCCAAGCTGGCCTCCAAAGCCAGTCGCCGACCCTGAAAGGCACACCTGAACTCCTCACCACATACAAGGCTTTCATCCGCAGCTCAATGGATTACTGTTCTCCCCTATGGGCCGGTGCTCCTGCCTCACACCTAGCTCGGCTTCACGCTGTTGAAACCAAAGCTTTCAGAATTATTGGAATCTCCCGCGATGAAGCTATCTCTGAGGGCCTTTCACTCACTCACCGCAGGCAGGTAGGTGGTCTTTCTGTCTTCTACCGACTCCTCTCCGGCCTTGCACCCCCAGCTCTCTCTGTGCTCTGTCCCCCAAATATTCCTACAGGTCGCACAAGAGCTGCCAGCAACCCTCTGATGGTTAAAATGCCGAAATCTCGGCTCTCTGCTCACCTTCACTCTTTCATTCCTCTTTTCTCCCGCCTCTGGAACAAACTCCCTCACTCCCTTCAATCCCACTCCTCCCTCCAGGTCTTTAAAACAGCTGTTCACCACCATCTCTTATCTTCCCCCATCCAAAACCTTGATCTTTTCTACCCCCGCTAATTCACCCCAGATCCACCTTGTTTGAAATTCCAACTTCTTTCCTGGAAGTCCTGGCAGTGTCCATATGTGTTATACCTCTCCCACCCCCCCCCCCCTTTCCCATGCCCCTCCCCAAAGCCCTCGCCCTCTCTCAGATCTCTCCATGTCTCCATGTCTCTCGGTCCCTGCTCTCAAATGTTGTGTTTGTGTCCTTCCCCCTCTCTCCCCATCTTGTCTACCGCTACCGATGTTATATGTTTTATGTGTCGGTTTGTCTTTATGTGTGATTAATGTTCGCTCTTTCACGAGCCTCGATCTTGTATACAAAAAAAAAAAACAAAAAAAAAAAACGAAATTGACCAGACGCCACCAGGACTTGGAGGAGGGAGACAGGTTTGAGAGTTCAGTCTTGAGAGCAGAGAGATATTAGTTGCTGGCTCTCATCAAGGTGGACACACACTTGTTCCGAGCTTTGTGAAAGGAAATTTTGGGGAATTTTTAACGCCATTAAATTTCAGATTTTTTTTTAGATGAATTTTACAACCTCTATTTCATTGAAATGGATTTAAATACTTGAACACTGTTGAACACAAATGGCCTTCTTGTTACTTCCAATAACCTCCAGTGTAGCAGTACTTGGACATGTTAAATAGGGTGGTGATTAAGGCTGAAGTAGAAGACTGCTTCAATAATGCTTGACATCCGGAATTTTTCTTTTTAACAATCTTTTAATTCATTATTATCTTTAAATTGAAGTATATATTCCATGATGTAACATGTTCTGTGAATCCTCAAGATGTTTTTCAATCTCAAAACCCTGCAAATGGCTGATGCTGATTTGTACACAGGTGATGTCTGTCCTACAAATGTGGAAGGCAGACAACACAACAATGATTCATCTGCCACAGAAGATTCAAAATGTGCTTCTGCAAAGGAAAGTTCAAATGATATTCAAATGACAAACGCAAGTGCTTCCTGTTTTTCTACTGGTGAGTGGAAATGTACAAAATTAACATTCTGCACAATATTTTGTGTTGAGAAAATACATAATTTTCGGAAATTTAATTTGCATTTTGATTTTGAGCAAAAAAATATAATGTTGTGTTCTTTATTTCTGTAGACCAATTCAGAAGCAATATGCGACAAATAAGGTCCAGTTGCAGCTTGACAGTGAAGAAGAAGCCTTGTTTGAAGAAACGATCATGACATCAAGATTCACTTCCTATAAAATACAAGTTCATGTCTGGGCCTCACAACACCAAGATTAATATGAAATTAAACAAACACAAAAAGGTTTTACAAAGGCGAATACGTATTAAGTGTAATGTGTGCAGAATGGATTTTGCTTCAACAAGTAACATCAAAATACACATGAGGATCCACACTGGAAAATGCCCCCACAAGTACTCTGTCGTGATAAAGATTTCTCTAGTAACAGCCATTTGCAAAAACATATGAGGATCCATAGAGGAGAGCACCTGCGCAAATGCTCGATATGTGATAAAGATATCCCTCATAACAATAATTTGAAAATATGATGATTCGTACAAGAGAGCGACCTTACAAATGCTCATTATGTGATGAAGGTTTCCATTGAAAAAGCAGTCTGAAAGTACATTTGATGATCCATACTGGAGACGACCTTACAAATGCTCGATATGTGATAAAGGTTCCTCTCACAACAGCAGTTTGAAATCACACATGAAGATCCATACAGGAGAGCTGAAATCTGAAATATCAGGAAATGAAAAATGAGGTTAAGATTATTTCAAAATTGAAGAAACCTCAAATTGTACCAGTGATAGTCGGAGCAACAGGGAAGCCGGATGATCAAGAAAACCCTAACTTAATAATTAAGAAGCATTCAGGGGAATATCACCACAAACAATCTGCAGGTGGAGGCTGTCAGAGTTTCAGTGAGGATTCCAAAACGAGCCCTCAGGAGAAAGCTATGGGAATGAAGTTTCACAAACTGGTTCATAAATAATAATCTTTGGAGGTGGAAATTTTGAGTTCTGGGAGAACTTACTACCACCTCCTAAAACCCACATAGGGAGATAACAACCAAAGAGAGCATCCTTACAAATGTTGTATTTGTTTCAAGGATTTCATTTCCAAATGGAGCTTGAACTTCCTTAGTGTAATCCACGCTGAAGTGCTCGCACAAAAAGTGCTCTGACTGTGGGAAAAGTTTTGCTGATAAAGGTTTGTTAATTTCACATAGCATTACCCATACCGGGTGTACGTGCCCCACTTGTAAGCGATCCTCAGCAATCGGCAAGGTATTCAGTTAACCAGAAGGAGAAAGCTATTGTGAAAGCATACAGCCTTTTGGGCATCTACCTTGTCAGCACAACGTCTCAGAGTACCATCTGTATCCCGTGGCAACCAACCAGCACCCCGAACCCCTTGATGAAAGCCACACAGCTGGCTGTCACCAGAATGTCCACAACAATGACTGCAAACTGGTGTCAGAAGGCAACAAGAATCTCAAAATGCTAACCCCTTCTGCATCCTCAAACTAGGTTTAAAGAAAGTGACATCTTAAAAAAAAAAGTAAAATTTAATAATTTGTTTCTCCATATTCTCATAATAGAGGATAGTTTAAAAAATGATGCCAAAATCTCAAATGGTAACAGAACTTAATCTCTCAATCTGATCTTGGATCTCATTGTGCTTCTTTCAGGGTCTTCCTTAGGTTGCCAGTTTGTAATTATTGTCTCTGTCCTTGCCATGTATTCAGCCAAGTTCCATTTGAGTTTTTTTTATTATGACCAGTGTTTAGGAATTTTGTTTTCTATCTGATTTAGTTGTTTTTCTTGTCCTTTTTTGGTTTTGCTCAGATGGCATCTTTCCATGGCAGTTTGAACATCAATTTTTACTCGATCTTTCCTGTCGTCCTTGTTTCATTGCCATGTGTGACATGGGGAGAGCACCCTTGTTGTAAATGGTTTAACACAAGAAGACCTCTGCTTATGTTTTTCATGAAACTTGAATTTGTAAAGGGTTTCCCAATAAAGAGAGATCCTCGAAGTACACATGCACTGTCTGTGGATCAAATTCAAATTTGATCAAAGAAAAAAATGTTCAAAAACAGTAGAGTTGGCTTGCAACAAGTTGACTGCGCAAGGTAAGTAATCTATGAATACCATCTAGTTGTGAATAGGTAATGGCACATTATGATCAATTATTATCAGTGAGTGGAGAGTTTGGAGTTGTCCATATCCCTATAAGTAATCCTGATCAAACTGAGAGTTGTTCACCAAACCTGTTGAAAGCCTTGCATCGCATTTACCATCATGACTGCACTTCATGTCATCACTGATTGCTGCCAAGCAGCTCAGTTACACAGTTCCCAATGTGGAAGGCCACATAGCTGGTTGCTTCTACATTTTTCTCAACATCAATGTTAATGCATTGTTGATGGAGGGAATACCTTTAAACACAGACTTTCAAAGAAGTGAAGAGTGGAACGAACCCCTCCTCCTTCCCCTCCCTCTGCCCCCCTCCTCCCCTCCCCCAAAAAGGTTGAGATTTTGGCCAGGATATAATGGCGGGTCAAAAGAAAACAAAAATTCCAAAAACAGATTCTTGCATCTGCAGACCAATCAGCCTGCTCCCAATCATCACCTATGTCATGGAATTCATAATCGCTTATGACATTAAATCCTTCCTCTTCTCCAATGGCTTCATCTTCGATCATCAATTTGGATTCAGACCAGGCCACTCTACTGAGGAAATGCTGCTTTGCCTGTCTCAACAATGGACGGATGTGCTCAACACCAAACAGGAAATCAGAGCTGTCTGGCAGACAGGAAATCGCTTGACATATCTTGTGCCTTTGATTCGGTCTGGCATGCCACACTGCTCACCAAACTCTCCTTATGGTATCCCTGGAAATGTCCATGCATGGCTCATGGATTTGCTCCTGTCATATTCAACGTTTAGCTCTAAATGGAATTCTCTCATCTCCTCTCCCTGACCAGGCTGGAATTACTCAAGGCAGTGTTCTGGGCCCCATGCTTTTTCTCCTCTTCATCAGTGATTTTTCTGACACTGGAAAATCTTTTTGCTGATGACTCCACCCTCTGCCGTTCCGTCTCTCATCCCTCAGATCGACAGTTCTGTGCAAAAAGCAGCCTCTTAACTCTCTGCAGACTTGGATAAAATTATAAGCTGGTCAAACACATGGAAGATGTATTTCAATCCTGAAAAATCTCCCACTCTCACCTTGTCTCTCTGAAAAGACCATCTGGAAAACCCTCACATCTACTTTCCCAACAATCCTCTTTGAAAAAGTTCTGTCTCTCAAGCGTTTGGGTCTCATTATCTGCCGTGGTCTTTCGTGGGAAAACCACATGTCCAAGATGGCCTTCAAAACCAATCGCCAACTGGGCATCCTCCATCTTGCGAAGACCTTCCTTAGCACTGCTGAGCTGCTCACCACCTACAAAGCTTTCATCCTCAATTTGATGGAGTATTGCTCTCCCCTCTGGGCTGGTGCTCCTGCCCCATACCTTGTGCGGCTTCATGCTGTAGAAACCAAGGCTTTTAGAATCATTGGTATCTCCCACGAAGAAGCTGATTATGAGGGCGTTTCACTCTCATCACAGGCAGGTTGGCAGTCATTGTTTCTTCGATCAAGTCCTCTCCGGCCTTGCACCCCATGCTCTGTCTGTGCTCTGTCTCCCAAATATTCCTGCAGTATGCCCATGTTCTGCCAGTAAACCTCTACTGGTGAAACAACCACAATCAAGACTCTCTACTCACCTTCACTCTTTCATTCCTCTTTTTCCGCTTCTGGAACGAACTCCTGCACTCTCTTTAATCCCACTCATCCCGCCAGGTCTTTAAAACAGGTGGTCGCCACCATCTCATATCTTTCTCCATCCAAAACCTTGAACTTTTCTTCCCCTGTTAATCCACCTTAAATCCACCTCCTTCAAATTCCGATTTCTTTCCTGAATAAAACGTCCGTCATGTCCATCTTGTTTATGCCGTATACACCCCCCCCAGCCCTCTCTCTTCCACAGATCTCCCAATGTCCCTGTTCCTTACTGTCGTTGTACTTCCCTCACTCCCCCCCCCCCCCCTTGTTGTCTCCCGCTCCCCTTGTGATTTTGTTACGGTTTTTAGAACCTTCACTTTGTAAATTTTGGTAAATGTTCCCTTATAAATAATCCCCTGTAAATATCCCCATTATTTGGCTAATATTAAAGATCGCACCCTAGTTAGTCCATGTACAACACATAGAACACCATAGGACCTCTCTGTAGTTATCTCATTATTATGTGTTTTAGTTAAGGATCTGTTCCCAATAGTTGAATCTGCGTTGTAATAATCAAATAAGATAGGCCCCTTCAATTATCCCCAATCATCTCTTCAAAGTGCCAGTAGCTGTATAGCAGCGTTCGCTGCCCTTTTTGTTGTTTGCTGGCCCCAAGCCGCCATTACGCACGCGGTAATCTGGAGGAAAAAGGGGAGGAGTGGGTTCGAGTGCCAGGAACGAGGCGTGGCCTGTCAATGTCTCCTCAAGAGGTGGAGCCAGGGAGCCCTCGCCAGCCAACCAGGGCCGAGGTGAGCCGACCAGTAGGCGTGTCCCAGGAGCCGGCGGCTGGATACAAGAATGCCCAATAAAAGCGTCTGGGAGGGACTGCTTCAAGAGATGAGTGCGAAGGTCCGAGATACGAGGTACCAGATGAATATACACCTGAACCATAAGGCAGGAGAGTGGGTCCATTGACGACGACAATACCGCAATATATACACATTGTCCGACCACGTGAAACCGATAAGTGCAGCTGCCGCCGGCTTTCGCCTCAAGCCCGGAGCGTGGACCGGAGCACGACCTGGAGCGGACCTCAACGCTGTGCCATCTGCCCGGACCTTCCTGCCCTGCCATCTGCTTGGACCTTCTCCCGCTTCCAGCCATTCCTTCCTGCCATTCCCTATTCGTGTAAGTCTGTTTGCTCTGTCTGGGCGTATGGTAATATAAGACTGTTTTAAGGCTGCCCTGTGTATCTGCTTCTTCCTCTCCTTGTATATTCCCTTCTTTCGTTTCCTCTTGTAGATAATGAATAAACCTGTGTTCTCTCTTACGCTTTTGGTTTCTTCTTCCCCCGATTGCTTTAGTCCTTTCCCAATTGAGTACCTGTGGCACGATTTGGCCAACACTTGGAATCGGGTTTAGTCTTTTGTTATCGGCCAGAGTCGCAGCTCGCTTCGCTCGGCGCATCCATTCACGCTGTGGCCCGGGTGGGAGTATCTCCTCGCTTACGGCCGGTGGTGGTAGTAAGACGGATTGGGCTTACAACCCTACTCACCACCGACCGGAAGTGACGTCATACTTCCAGGACCGGCGGACGGCCAGCTTAACAGGACAAGGGGACTAACCCCCCCTTGCTAACAGGAGTGCCGTCCCCTGGATCCATAACAATTGGTGTCAGGAGTGGGATTTGGACCCGAACCAAAATTTTAAAACATCTGAGAAATTTAGTCAAAATTTTGAGCGGCCGAAATTTTATTAACACCACTAAATTTAAATCGTGCCATGGATGATCAAGGCGATCGGGTGCCGGTAGGGGAGAATGAGGAGGTAGAGTCGACCCAGGACTGCAGAGAGGAGATGGGAGAGATAGAGGAGGAGGTTGAAGAAGGTGCGGTAGAGGGGGTTGCAGGCGCACAAGCTGGCGGCGCCCTGCACGTGGTTGCGGCAGCACAAGATGGCGGCACCTCGCACATGGCCGTGGTAGCCGCGCCCACTGCACAAATCGGGGGAATGGATGTGCAGGACCTCATGGCGCAGATTCATGCATCCATACTAATGGGGAATATGGGATTGAGAAATGAATTGAGGAATGATATGGGAAGCCAAATTGGGGGATTGAGGAAGGATATGGGAGAAATGAGGGCCGATAGTGAGGGAATGGAAACTAGAATGGGTGAGCAATTGGGAAATGAAATTAGGGGGCTAGACAGCAAAATTTTGGGGCTAGACAGTAAATTCGAGGGGTTGGACAGTAAATTTGAAGGGTTAGATAGTAAATTTGAGGGATTAGACAGCAAATTGGAAGGATTAGACGGCAAATTAGGGGGCCAATTGGAGGACATGGGTAGCCAAATTAGGGAAATGAAGGATGGGTTAACGGGATTGGAAAATAGGATGGCCACCCAGGAGAACCAAATGGAAGGGGTGAAGAATGGGTTAGTGGGGTTAGAAAACAAATGGAAGGCAAATTGAGGGAAATGGGGGAGCAATCCGCTCGGGAAATCAAACAAATGGGGGAGCAGATAGAGGAGGTAAAAATCGGGCTAGAAACCAAATTGGACACCAACAAGGGGGAGCTGGAGCAGATGAGGGTGGCATCCACCATGGAAATAGGAGAGACCGAGGGAGATGAACGAGATCGGCAGAGGCAAGAGAACAGCGCAGAGGCAGCGAATTTAAGAACATTGCACAGAGGATCGTTTGGGACGTTCATTGTCAATACAAACTGCCGTGGTTTTGAGAGCATTCGGCACGCTGAACGTATGCGCATTCCAGCCCCTCGCGTTTGTAAGGTCCGGTCGCGTGTTAAGCTGCCAGCCGTCCTTCACCCGCAGACACGGAGCCTGGATCATCCCCTCGCCTGGAACCATCTGCCTGGACCTTCCTCCCCTACCAGCTACCTTTCGTGTGAGTCTGTTTGTATTGTCAGGGCCATGTTATATAAGAGTGTCTACTGTCTAAGGTTGCCCTATGTCCTTTTGTTTCCTCTCCTTGTATATTCCCTTCTTTCCTTTCCTCTTTTAGATAGTAATAAATCATATTTGTTCTTCCTTTACCCTTCTTATTCTTTGGCTTCCTCTCGTCCGATCGTCTTAGTCTTTTCCCCATTGAGTACCTGTGGCATGATTTGGCCAACCGCTATAATCAGGTTTAGTCCTTTTGTTAACAGCCTGAGTCATGGCTCGCTTTGCTTGGCGTGTCCATTACAGCCGCGGCTCGGGCGAGGCTCATTTCCTCGCTTACCGGAAGGCGCTGGTAATTAGGTAATAGGAACAATTGGCCTACCACCCTATTCAGTGCTGACCAGAAGTGACGTCATAGCTCCAGGACCGGAGACGGCCAGCTTAATAGATGAGGGGATTAACCCCCCCTCGGTAAGGGGAGTGCCGTACTCCGAGATCCGCAACAATTGGTGTCAGGAGTGGGATCGGCGGCAGCTGCACGTATCGGTTTCACGCGGTCGGGCAATGCGAATATATTGTGGTATTGTCGCCGTCAACAGACCCACTCTCCTGCCTTACGACTCGTCGTGTTCATCTGCTGCCTATCTCCCTCTCTTCACTGATCCCAGTGGGATTGGAGTTGGATTTCAAAACATATTTTTGTCTCCCAAAAGACAGGTCCTGGGTTTGCAGTGTACATAAATAGTGTCTTGTAAATATTGCTCCCCACCGGCTTTATGTGTAGTTTGGAAATAATTCCGTGATTCGGTTATCCTGTAGGCGTGAATCTGTTAGGTAGGATGCAACGCAGCAGGGGGACATACTTAATTGCTTTAAAACTGTCGCAATCAGGGTAAGGTTAATAGTACAGGGTTACTACACCTGAGTTTCACATTAAGTTAAAGTTCTTTCGGGCCGGGGCGGCCCGGGAGGAGAGACGGGTGCTGTGTTACGGTTTTTAGAACCTTCACTTTGTAAATTTTGGTAAATGTTCCCTTATAAATAATCCCCTGTAAATATCCCCATTATTTGGTTAATAATAAAGATCGCACCCTAGTTAGTCCATGTACAACACGTAGAACACCATAGGACCTCTCTGTAGTTATCTCATTATTATGTGTTTTAGGTAAGGATCTGTTCCCAATAGTTGAATCTGCGTTGTATTAATCAAATAAGATAGGCCCCTTCAATTATCCCCAATCATCTCTTCAAAGTGCCAGTAGCTGTATTGCAGCGTTCGCTGCCCTTTTGGTTGTTTGCTGGCCCCAAGCCGCCATTACGCACGCGATAATCTGGAGGAAAAAGGGGAGGAGTGGGTTCGAGCACCAGGAACGAGGCGTGGCCTGTCAATGTCTCCTCAAGAGGTGGAGCCAGCGAGCCCTCGCCGGCCAACCAGGGCCGAGGTGAGCCGACCGGTAGGCGTGTCCTAGGAGCCGGCGGCTGGATACAAGAACGCCCAATAAAAGCAGCTGGAAGGGACTGCTTCAAGAGATGAGTGTGAAGGTCTGAGATACGAGGTAACAGATGAATATACAGCTGAATCAAAAGGCAGGAGAGTCGGTCCATTAACAACGACAATACAGCAATACATACGCATTGTCCGACCTCGTGAAACCGATACGTGCAGCTGCCGCCGGGTTTCGCCTCAAGCCCGGAGCATGGACCGGAGCGTGACCTGGAGCGGGCCTCGACGCTGTGCCATCTGCCCGGAACTTCCTGCCCTGCCATCTGCTTGGACCTTCTCCCCCTTCCAGCCATTCCTTCCTGCCATTCCCTATTCGTGTAAGTCTGTTTGTTCTGTCTGTGCGTATGGTAATATAAGACTGTTTTAAGGCTGCCCTGTGTATCTGCTTCTTCCTCTCCTTGTATATTCCCTTCTTTCATTTCCTCTTGTAGATAGTGAATAAACCTGTGTTCTTTCTTACCCTTTTGGTTTCTTCTTCCCCCGATTGCTTTAGTCTTTTCCCTATTGAGTACCTGTGGCACGATTCGGCCAATGCTCGGAATCGGGTTTAGTCTTTTGTTAACGGCCCGAGTCACAGCTCGCTTCGCTCTGCGCATCCATTCACGCTGCGGCCCGGGTGGGAATATCTCCTCGCTTACGGCCGGTGGTGGTAATTAGGTAGTAAGACGGATTGGGCTTACAACCCTACTCACCACCGACCGGAAGTGACGTCATACTTCCAGGACCGGTGGACGGCCAGCTTAACAGGACAAGGGGATTAACACCACCCCCCCCCCCCCTTTGCTAACGGGAGTGTTGTCCCCCGGATCCGTAACAATATGTTCCATGTGTTAGCTCTCATCGCAGCAGAGACTAAGTATACAAAAATGTGTCACTGTCTCCCCTTCTGCCCACCACTGTTCATTGTCAGTTTCTCACATTGTGGGTGTTTTGACTGCGAGTGGAAAAGAACGAACATAAGGGATATTTGTTGTTTTCCCAGGAAGAGTTTGAGTATAGTGACGGCCTGTATACATGGAAACTGGTCCCTCCTCCCGATTTTGCACGGTCTGGGTGACTGTATGTATTTGTGATCGGCTCAGTTCCGGAAACAAAGAAATGAATGACTCAGTGGCACTACTGTATCGTCAGACTTGTCCTTGTTCTGAACCATCAACTCGGAAATGACGTTGAAGACAATTCTTGTGTCTTTCACCGGTCCCTTTCTCACCAAAACAGGGACTAAAACAGACTCTTCTCTGCCACCGTTTTTAAGCTTAAACTCTGCTTCAAAACATCCTTCAAATGGAATGGGGCTTCCATTTTCATCCTTTAATCACAATCCATCCTGTAGGATTTCTTCTACTCGTCATACAACGGTGTCTCGCAGGTTATCTTATAGCCGATCCCTGCTTGCTTTGCTTACCTGGGAACCAGCATCCCAAAGGGCCTGAACCTCAATTCCATTCAGTTTTCAGAGCGTTATGGGTTAACCGTGGTCGTACACTGACGAACATCGACATCATTTAATCCAAACAATGGATGAGTTGGTTAAATCATGCATCAGTTCAACATTAAAGTGAATAATCGTGGAAATAAAAATGGGACTGCGGGTCCTGAAGCTTCCTGGATCAGGAGCAACAGTAACGGAAACCCCACAGATCTCCTCAGACATTGCTTTTTTTTTAACGTCGTGAACAAACTTTGGTTCATCACGGTTGATGAAGGTTGTAGTCAAGTTTCATCGAAATAGTTTGTGTAGTTTCGGAGAAAAAAGTAAATACCTATTTTGGGTCGAGGCAAACCTCCCATCCACCTCCCCCTCCCCCTCCAGGAGGCGCCCCCAATGAGCGCAGATTTTGATGCGGTCAATCAATCCACCTTTATTAGGGATCAGGTATGCATCTTGTGGTCAGGTTGGTCAAAATCGTGTGTTTGGTTCAAGTAGTAATGATTGAAGTGTTTGTGGACTCACTCACTCACTCACTGACGCGCACACACACACACACACACACACACACACACACACACACACGCACACACACACACACACACAGACACACACAGTCTCTCTCAGTCACTTATTTACCCTGGACACTGCTTGATCGATAAATTTACCGGACTAAGGTCCAGGTGAGCTAAAATCGAGTTTGTTACTTGGTAAAAAGTGAAACAACTTTTAGGAATCCTTTTTAACATCACACGAATGTAAATCCACGTGGGCATCGTGGGGAGTGACACATTTATTTTATATCAATAGATAATAAAAAATGGGGAATATCAATTAAATATTTTAATTATAAAAGGGGGAAATATCAATTAATTATTTTAATTATAAAAAGGGGAAATATCAATTAATTATTTTAAGTATAAAAAGGGGAAATATCAATTAATGATCTCAAAATTTTTACCTCAAATTTAGTGTTACGTCACACAATGTCAGATATGATTTTACATTGATAATTTCACAGGGATTCATTAGATATTATTGGTATCGATGAAACCTGTGTTATAATGCAAATGTACAATGCATTATGCAAATATGCAATGTATTATGCAAATGCACATTGTATTATGCAAGGGGCTATGTATTATGCAAATGTAAAAATGTATTATGCAAATGTACAATGTATTATGCAAATGTACATTATGCAAGTATACTTGATGCATGTGTATGTTATGCGCCATCATTGGACTTGCGCTATCGATCGACCGATCGTGCTGCGCTATCAATGGATCCATCGTTCGCGCAGGCATCGATCGATCGCGCATATCAGTACCACTCTTGGCATTGCTCACCTTCGATCAATAAATTTGACGTCATCTGAGCAGCAGCGTGTGTAATTTCTCCCCATTACCTTTTCATTTAAACTTGCTTTTTGTCATCATATAAAAATGGTTTTAAGTAAGGAACGAATCAGAAGACATTTTATATAGAAACGATTATAAAATAATAGAACGTTGAAAGGAATATTAAATGAAGAAACAGAGTTTCGCTTTGGTTTTTACCAACGCGCCTTCCAACTTCCAAGCCGATTTAAACATCCGTGTGCCGAATCCCCAATGTGATCGCCAAGGTATTTCTCCAGGTACACTGTGGTATTTTCATGTTTTCCCATGTATTACTTCAGCTCATGATTGTGGCTGACGTGGATTTGTGTTCCATATAAAACGAATTGTTCCTTCCCTTCCTCACGTGAGTAAAGTTGCACATTTATTAATACTGGCAGAATACCCGCCCTACGAGCGAACCTATGGGCGATCTTGTTCCAAGCATACAACACATTTTTTGCTGATGCAACTTAGTCCATGGGCTGAGTCGGGTTTACATGCACCCCCCCCCCCCCCCCACAACTTAACTTCCTGGGTATGTCCATGTACCCCCCACCCTAGGGGTTAGGAAAAACCATGTTAACAGAAACAAGTACAAAAAGTTTTAATTAAAACAAAAGCCGCGTCGATGTTACACAATGCCTAGATGCAGCTGTGCCTATAACGTCGATGTTATAGGCACAGGACATTCCTATTGATTCGATTACTTGATGTTATTTTTGTGCAAAGCGAAAATATATCTCGGCAATTTCCCGTGTGTGGCGACGAATTTTTAATATATCTCGGAATTTTCCCGTCTGTTATTTCAGGCGGTGTATGACTGACCATGCCGCGATTTAAAAAAAATATATCTCGGCAATTTCCCGTGTGTGGCGACACGTGAACGAAGCTATGCTCCTCTCTCCACATTATTGTGACGACGTATAAATTAAATATTTCATCGTGACGATTGTCATCAAATGGACGAATTTTTAATATATCTCGGCATTTTCCCGTCTGTTATTTCGGGCGGTGTATGACTGACCATGCCGCGATTTAAACAAAATATATATATCTCGGCATTATCCCGTCTCTTATTTCGGGCGGTGTATGACTGACCATGCCGCGATTTAAAAAAAAAATATCTCAATGGACTTGAAGTTACAGGCCTTTGAGAATTCATTTCGTTCTATAAAGGGCAACTTTCATCGGATTTTCTTCCCGTTTTTTTTCAACCGAGTCTAAAACTATGTTAGCGACTGTGAAAAATGAAATGATATATCGAATTTGATTTGAAATAAAACTGTGTGAGAGAGGAAGACACCACGGGCCTACAAAACAGGCCTCAAAGCTATGCGAGTTAATAAAATGGTGGATATTTGTTTATATGAAGGCTCTCCCAGAATGGGTGGAGCTATGGTTCCCAGAATGGGTGGAGCTTTGAGGTTTTGTCTTCTCTGCAAGAACAAGAAGAACAAGAAGAAGAAGAACAACAACAACAACAGCAGAGGGCACTCTATGAGCAGCATCTGCAACGCGGCTAAAAAAACTCATTCCCAAGGTACCTCCCACGCATATTTTGATGTTACCCCCCCTGTGTCAGTGATTTCCGAAAATTAGGGGTAGGCGAAATTCAAATGGCCATAACTTTTTACCGAGTCATCCTATGGTTGCATATGACCCCTCAAAATGTTTGTCCTGGGACACTCTTTACAATGATATGTGTTATATGCAAATGAGGTCACTAATGAGGTCACCAGAGGTCAGACTATGAGGGAATGAGTTTTTTTCTGTTAACATGGTTTTTCCTAACCCCTAGGGTGGGGGGTACATGGACATACCCGGGAAGTTAAGTTGTGGGGGGGGGGGGGGGGGGGGGGTGCATGTAAACCCTACTGAGCCCACGGACTAACTGCTTTGAATTGGGTTTCTTGATTATTTCCTTTGGTAATATTGCTGGATTTCTGTTCAAATCAGGTGGCCTAGGTTTTTGAGGCATCTCAATTTTCCAGAAAAAAACAAACATCAGCCATCCCCATAGCTAACCACACCCACGACCAAACCACACTCACCTGTTCACCCCTCCTCACTTCCACCATCTCCTCAAAATCCCCCTTCAACCGTCACCCAAGCCAACAATACGCACAAACAACCCACACCATCCCCCAGCAAACATCACCCTAGCTAACAATACCAATGACCAACCCACACACCCTCACCCCCTCCAACATTCCCAATCATTATCAGAATCCGAGTAGCTCGGAATGCACTGTCTCTATGTACTGTCGCTAGCAGGATCACAGTGAGATCACAATGTGATGTCACTGGCATATTCGAAAATCGACACTCTATGGCTTTTTTTCGGCACTTTATGATTCACAAATGAAATAAAAGAAAACCCCCTTCAAATTAGACTGATTAATGATTGTCAATGGTTTTCAGAAAGAAAAAAAATTGCATTTGGGTTTCCCTTCAAGTGTATTTTGGGTCTTTGGTGTCTTTTCAGTATTTTGGTTATTTTTGATATTTTGAATGTTTTTTGTCTTCAGTGTCCTTAAGGATAATTTGGGTCTTCAGGGTATTTGGGTCTTTGGTGTCCATTGGGTCTCTGGGGTATTTTGGGTATTCAGGGTCTTTTGCGTATTCGGGGTATTTTTGTTGTTCGGGGTTTTTTGGGATCTTTGGGTTTTTTGGGGGTCTTTGGAATATTTTGGGTCTTCGGGGTCCTTTCAATATTTGAGGTCGACGGGGTATTCTGGGTCATCAGGGTCTTTTCGGTGTTCGGTGTATTTTTGCTCCGGGGTATTTTCGCTGTTCGGGGTATTTTTGGTGTTCAGGGTATTTTTGGTGTTCGGGGTCTTTTCGGTGTTCGGGGTCTTTTCGGTGTTTGGTGTCTTTTCGGTGTTTGGGGTCTTTTCGGTGTTCGGTGTCTTTTCGGTGTTCGGTGTCTTTTCGGTGTTCGGGGTCTTTTCGGTGTTCGGGATCTTCAGGGTCTTTTCAGTCTTTTGGGTCTTTGGGGTATTTTGGGTCTTCAGAGTCATTGGGGTCTTCTGGGTCCTTCTGGGTCCTCTTTGTCATTTGGGTCCTTAGGGTTGTTTGGGTCTTTTGGTTCCTCTGGGTCTTTTGATCCTCGGGGTCTTTTGGGTCTTTTGGGTCCATTGTGTCTACATGGTCTTTTCAGTCTTTTGGATGTTTAACAGTCTATAGGGTATTTTGGGTCTTTGGGGTCCATTGGGTCTTTAGGGTCTTTTCAGTTTTTTGGGTCTTTGGGGTATTTTGGATCTTCAGAGTCCTTGGGGGTCTGCTGAGTCCCTTGGGGTATTTTGGGTCCTCTTTGTCATTTCAGTCCTTGGGGACCTTGGACCTTGGGGACATTCGGTCCTTGGGGACCTGTTTATACAACGACAGGCCTACTCTTGGACCATGATCCTTTGTGTCTTTAACAGACTACTGAGTATTTTGGGTCCTCTGGGTCCTTGGGGTCTTTTGGGTTCTCAGGCTTTTAGTTATTTTAACCGGTTGACACAGTCGTGTTCAAAGATTTCCCATTTAACCCCCCCCCCCGGCCCCCTTCAAATCCCTCCAAAAGCACTATTCAAAGCCTTTAAAGCCGACCCTTATGAAGGGACACACACACACACACACACACACACACACACACACACACACACACATTGTGTTATACATTGTAGATTATCTTATTGAAGAGCAACGAGTTTCCAAAGTTCCAGACAACCGCGGGCGGCTGGGTTCGTATCCCGACCCGGGTATAAACTGCCGTCCAGGTGCTTCGCAAGCAGGTGATTCATCAATGTGTTCACCGTCGTCCCTCGGATGGACGTGAAGCTGGACGTCCTGTGTGCTCGCATTACTTGGTGAATGTTAAAGATCCCACGGTCTCCTTCGCGAAGAGTAGGCAAGCTATCGCCGGCATCCTGAACGAATTACACATTCCTGCTGAAACCCACGAGGCACTCCTGTAAACAAGGTAAAGGTACGACGAGCATTTGTTAGATTATCGGGAACACGTGACACCAGGATAGTTCCACCGACGTATTACGTCATCGTACACGCACCAACGTAATAAAACGTCATCACGACATAGAGTATTAAGGTGTGATTGAAAACCCGATCCACACCAGGTAACCCGGTTTGTAACGCGTGTCCCATCGTTTCTGAGTCGATTCCTCGAGCGAAGTGAATCACGTTCAAAGACCATTGTTGGATACCTGGTTTAAACGTGTACACCGGACAATGGCTGAAGTGTAACCTGGAGTCCCGATTCCCTGTCCTTGTACAACTCAATGTTCGATCGAACGAACTTTATAACAATCGGTACACGTGATCTTGTCTCCCAGGAGGAATGTCTTGGGGGTTGTCGGTGGATTGTGTCATCATAATGCGCTGTGACGTCACAGACGGGTGTTTCAACAGTTCGTTTCACGACTCGATAACAATCAGTAAACGTGATCTTGTCTCCCAGGAGGAATGTCTTGGTGGTTGTCGGTGGAATCTTTAGCTCATTACAATTTACCTGGAGCTTGATACAGTATTCGTTCGTTTATAAAGAACAACCTTCGATTTGAACACCTGGAAGCACCTGTACAGGTAAGAAATGGGGATTGGTGTGAGGGAGAGCAATGGGAATGTCATGTACTTCACCTGGACATTTACCATCATGGCTAAAATGATCCTTCTTTACCGACGATATTGAACATGTCCGGGTTCGAATCCAGACCCAGGTATAAACTGCAGTCCAGGTGTTTCACGGTCTGGGAATAATTTGTGTTCTCCTAAAATTAATTGCGAGTAATTGCGAAACAGGTAAACAAAACCGAATACCTGTATCGATTATTATGAATGTTTAATTGTCCTGGAGAGATGATTTTACCTTCAAGTGAAATTACCTTCAGTACAAGAACTCCATGTTTTTAATAACCAAAAATACCTGTTCAGGGATTGTACCAAGGAAGGTATTTTATCTCTCCTGAGGGAATGTGCTCATTCTGGGTTATGATTACCTGGACTCGGCTAAGACCATTAATCGAATTCCTTATCCTAAAAATCGGAAATTGCATGCACATGATCTATGACCCATTTGTATTGAAATATTAAATTTATGACATCATAGGTCACATGGTTTGGCAGCCATATTGGATAGAAAAACTAACCTTATCCGATCAACACAAAACTTCACAAACGTGATCCCCGACCCATACATATACAGATTGTACATTTTCCAGGTCATATGTCATGTGGTGCAGCAGCCATATTAGCTTGAAAGCCGATATTTAAAAAAGAAAAAAATTATGAATTTAATTAAAATTAAATTTATTGAAAATTAAATTGTAAATTTAATCATAAAAAAACTTAGGGTGGGGGGGGGGGGGGGAAATGCTAGACATCGCCTTACCCTCCTCTTGGGGTGGGGGAGATGCTAGATATCGCCTTACCCTCCTCTTAGGGTGGGGGTGGGGGGATGCTCGAGGTCGCCTTCCCCTACTCTTGGGGTGGGGGAGAGGGGGGAGGTGGTGGGGTTGGGGGAGGATGCTAGAGATCGCCTTACACTCCTCTTGGGGTGTGGGTGGGGGGATGCTCGAGATCGCCTTCCCCTACTCTTGGGGTGGGGAGTGGGGGGGGGGGGGGGATGCTGGAGACCACCTTGCCTTCCTGTTAGTGGAGTGGGGGGTGAGGGGTAATTCTAAAGATATATTTGTCCTGTTGGGGAGAGGGGGAGGGACATGTTAGACATCGCGTTACCCTCCTCTTGGGGTGGGGGTGGGGGGGGGGGTATGCTAGAGACCACCTTCCCCAATATTTGGGTGGGGAGGGGGAGGGGTGGGGGTGGGGAGGGGGATGCTAGAGATCGCCTTCCCCTACTCTTGGGGTGGGGGAGGGGGGGAGGGTGAGGGGTGGGGGGGAGTGTATGCTAGAGACCGCCTTCCCCAATATTTGGGTGGGGAGGGGGAGGGGTGGGGGTGGGGAGGGGGATGCTAGAGATCGCCTTTCCCTACTCCTGGGGTGGGGTGGGGGGGGGGGGGGGAGATGCTGGAGACCACCTTGTGCTCCTGTTAGTGGAGTGGGGGTTAGGGGTAATTCTAAAGATGTCTTTGTCCTGTTGGGCAGAGGGGGAGGGGGAGGGACATGCTAATGTTACAATGCTCTCTTTTCAACATGCGATGTTTAAACAAATTTCTGTCCTCACCTCTAATCCTTCCCAGGGAAACTCTCATTTCCTGCACTGCATTAATGTATTATTTATTGCAAATAATCCATCGGACATAATCCATAACTGTATTTATTGTAATCCTCTGTGTTGTTTATTTTTGTGCACCCGTCTTTTTGACAGACTTTCCCCCGAGCTGGTATCGTAAAGGAGAAAACAAAAATAAAAATGTGCTGTTTGTGTAGGGTCATAGATCTACCAGGATTTCGGTTTCGGTGTTTCCAAGAACAGTCGGATCGAGGATTACAATCCAGGAGGAGAGGGACGGGACGGGACGGGACGAGCCGGGGCGGGACGGGACGGGGCGGGCGTGAGAGGCGAGTGGCACTCCGAAGGGCGCGGCATGCTGGAGAAGGTTCTGATTTTTCTCTCGTTCACTACTAGGTCAATATAAGGGGTTCTGTGCAACTACAAACTTCGTGCCAAGTCCACGATTGAAAAACAACGGAACTAAATGTAATTATTCTCATGCACCATGAACGGGAGTGGTAAAATGGCCGATCTGTGGCTTCAGTTCTTTATCTGACGCCAATTGGCCAATGAGCCATCAACGACCACGTGATGGATATCGGTGATTCTGAGGAGGAGGAAGAAGAAGAATGACTTGCGTTCACAGGAAGGATTCAACAACGACGAGAACCTCCGGGTGATCTTGTAAACGTTGAACTGTAACTGTGACGAAGAGTCGAAGATCCCCGCGATCGGATCGGATTGAGCCGTGTCCTTTTGTCCTCCATGCTCGGCTCCGCGTCCTTTTGTCCTCCGTGCTCGGCTCCGTGTCCTTTTGTCCTCCGTGCTCCAATCCTTGTCCTTTTGTCCTCCGTGCTCGGCTTCTTGGCCTTTTGTCCTCCGTGCTCGGCTCCTTTTCTCCTCCGTGCTCGGCTCCTTTTCCTTTTGTCCTCCGCGCTCGGCTCTTTTTCCTTTTGTCCTCCGTGCTCGGCTCCGTGTCCTTTTGTCCTCCGTGCTCGCCTCCTTGTCATTTTGTCCTCCGTGCTTGGCTCCGTGTCCTTTTGTCCTCCGTGCTCCGCTCCGTGTCCTTTTGTCCTCCGTGTCCTTTTGTCCTCCGTGCTCCGCTCCATGTCCTTTTGTCCTCCGTGCTCGGCGCCGTGTCCTTTTGTCCTCCGTGCTCGGCTCCGTGTCCTTTTGTCCTCCGTGTCTTTTTCCACAAGCGGCTGAAACAGTGATCGGTTCGGATCTTCTGAGGAAAAGGTTTGTTCGGAGATTCTCATTTTATTATTAATACTGAGAAAGATATTCTGTAATACGATCATTTGAAGTGATTATTTATAATATTAATAGAGAGATAGGGCGAACATTATGATTATACATAGCACGATATGACAAAGAGTTGTGGATGGATTATCATTATGACGAAACTCGTGGGATGAGATGGGTTTTTTGAGAAGAAGAAGAAGCTGATTCGATTTAGGTTCAGGTCTGAATCCAGATCCGGTCTGTCAGTGGATACAAAACGTTACCTGTTTATCCTGGTGGAGGTTTGTGCGATACAGAGTGACGTTCGATCACGTGACATAAATTATCAATTTTTTTTAGATATTGTTGCGGTTTTTAGAACCTTCACATGTAAATTTAGTATTAAATTCCCTCAGGCCACATAAAAAGAAAAAGTTGTTGAGCGTCCTTTTTTCTCAAAAGTTCGGGTAGGGAGGGAGGTTTTTTTTTTTTTTTTTTTTTTTTTTTTTTTTTTCCTACTTTCCATTGAGTTTTGTTGACATGGAAAAATATGAAATAGACTCCTTTCTCCTCAAAATGATTTCATTTCTTCATTCATCGGGTTCCATCCTGTGATCCGTGGCCGTGTCTGCAGCCAACACAAATTTGAGAAATGAGCCAAGAGTCATTGTCACATCAGAAAGTTTGCAAGCTGGTGAAACTTTCGTCATGTCAGTTTTACTGGGGCCGGCGAATACTTTGACAAAAGTACCGCGTGTATGGTCAGGCAATGGCTCCCTATCCCCATCATACTTGCCGTCTGAGAACTCTGCATAGACGTCCGAGATTGTAACATCCAACTCGATATTGCACGCAAACCAGTCCTTCACCGTCTTGGAAGAGCCCTCATGGGCTATTGATGCGATCACAATAGGCATTTCAAGCCGAATCTAGCACGAATCAATACAGATTTCAGCGGGAAAAATCTCACACAATAGCCGCCATGAATGGCCAACGTAAAATGGGTGAAGTTGCCCGAGGCACATGCGACGCTCTGCGCAGCACGCACTGCGCATGCGGTGCAGAACGGCGCCAAATTTGAATGTGAAAAGATCGTTTTTTATGATTTTTTTCAAAATAAAAAATAAAAAAAGTTTCGGGTCGGGTGTGTTTCGTAGGGTCGGGCGGGGACGATCAACAACTCTTTTTTTATCTGGCCTTATAAATAAACCACTGTGTACATTTCCCCTTAATTGGCTGTTAATTGAAATAATTGCACCTTAGTTAGTCCACATTGCAACACGTAGCAAATCATAGGACCTCTCTATAGTTTTATCGTTATTCTGTTTCAGGTAAGGTCATGTTTCCCATAGTTGAATCTGCGTTGCATCAATCAAATAAGATAGATCCCTTTCGTTCCCTTCAACAGGGTGCGAGTGGTTTTCCATTCCTGCAAGCCGCCATTGCCATGTGCTCATCTCGGGGAAGAAGGGGGGCGTGGCACCTCATCGTCATCAGAGGTGGTGTCAGCCAGCCCTAACAGCCAATCAGCACCGCGGTGAGCGACCAGGTAGGCGTGCCCTCGTAGCCCGCGGCTGGATTTCGGGGAGGGCAATAAAAAGAGGAGTGAGGGACTGCTTATGCAGTTGAGTGAGGGAGCACGAACCAAGCAGTTATGTGGAGGGAGGCGCTTGAGTGATGACCAAGTTCGGAGTTCTGTGGAGTGAGGTACGAGAGAGTGACGCTGCTTCAAACACTCCCCCCACCCCCCCGCCGCGTGAAGCTTTAACACCCTGCCGCAAGCAACCCCGCCGTGTGAACCAGAGTGCGGGGAGTCGGCAGCCGCTCACCTCCAGCCCTGCCGTTCTGCACGGACCTGAACCTCATCCTTCCAGCCCGGTTGTCCCACCTGAACCTCACTCTTCCCTCCATTAAATTCCTGCCTGCAATTCCCCATTGGTATACGTGAGTTTGTCTTGTTTTGTCTTGTCCTGGGGTTCCATAAGTAAGCTTGTTTAAGGAATTGCTCTGTGTCCTTCTGCTCCTTCCATTTCCTGTATATTACTTTTATTTCTGCTCTTCTTCTTTGGTTTTGTAAATAATTAATAAATGTCTGTTATTTCTTACCCGTTTGGTTTCCTTCTCATCCGATCGCTTTCGTGATTTCCCCATTGAGTTCCTGTGGCGCAATTTCGGCCAATGCTTTATAATCGGGTTAGTCATTGATAACGGCCTGCGTCGCAGCTCGCTTCGCTCGGCGCAATCAATCAATTACGCTGCGGCACGGGCGGGAGTATTTCCTCGCATACCGGAAGGCGCTGGTACTTAGGTCATAGGAAGGATAGGCCCAATACCCTATTCAGCGCTGACCGGGCGTGACGTCATACTTCCAGGACCGGCGGAGATGGCCAGCTTAACAGGACAAGGGGATTAACCCCCCTTGCTAACGGGAGTGCCGTCCCCCAGTTCCATAACAATATATATTGGGGGAAATGCCAGGGGCAAAGAAAAGGCCCCTTTATATGGTATGTGCGTATGAGATGGGGGGGGGGGGGGGGGATGTCAATAACTTCCAAGTTCCAAGAATAAGAACCAAGTTCCAGAGGGGGAACCAAGTAATGCTCTTCAAAAGTTTATATAAAGGGGTGCCCAACATCTGGCAAATAAAATACATTTACTTCTTCATGCAGCTGTGTGAATGAAATTGGCATTTTCCCCAAGAATGTCCCTTCTTTTCTATAGTTTGCCACATGGCACATACCATATAAAGGGGCCTTTTCCATGCCCCTGGCATTTTCCACAATAATTAATGCTAACAGACTGGACAGCCAGCTTATCGTGCATCCGAGGGCCCAGACTAGACAGCTTAAAGGTGAGTGCACATACCTGTAGACAATACTACAAGCCCTTCCCACATTGGACTAAATAAATAAATACATAAACTTCTCTCTTTCTTAAAATACACAGTTTTGTTGAAAAAACCGAAAAAGGGTGACTTTTTAAGAAAAAGGGGATTTTGTTGTGTGTGTGTGTGTGTGTGTGTGTGTGTGTGTGTGTGTGTGTGTGTGTGTGTGTGTGTGTGTGTGTGTGTGTGTGTGTGTGTGTGTGTGTGTTGTGTGTGCACCTTCATCATCTATGCTTTTCCATTCCACATTGTCCGAATGCCTTTCTTAGACAGCAACATTCCTAAAAAGCTATTTTATGGTACGGTTGCAGGTGAAATAATTAGGACTGTGAGAGCAACCACACAGCTCGGAGCTTGTCAATAAATTACAACAACTAGTCAGACGTATGTTAGCGCAGGGAGCTACAGTTGGTAGATTAAAAACAAGTTTTCTTTAATATCACAAAAAGGCACTAAATCGAATTAGTAAAATACAATACGAATTGTAAAAATATTATTCACGAGATATTTATGTAAATACAGTACAATATAAGAATTAAATATACTACAAATCAATGTTGCTAGGAATCGGTTGTTGCTAGGATACAGCAGCATGCCAAAAACCGTTATAGGTGACAGTTTCAATATTCGAAATACAGTTTGATCCAGATGTAGGTGGTGTGGCCGTGCTGGTTGGTAGATATGGTGTATTTAAGGTAAGATGTGCATGATTTAATGATATCATATAATTTAGTGTGTAAGGAAAGTTATACATATACCAGTGGGGTCACCCGTGGGAATCCCATGGGCATGGACTTGTGTGACATTTGGATATCTTGATTTAGATGCTGCACATTAAATTTTACAAAATGGTTACTGGCAATTCATCAGATCTGGAAATGGTGTAATGAATACAATTTATTTATTTCACATAATATGTGACCCCTCACTCCTCTCCACCTGACACTCTCCTCTCTCCACCCCCATGCCTCTCCAATCCCACTCCTCCTCACACTCCCCTCCAATACCTCCTCACACTCCTCTCCAATACTTCCTCACACTCCTCTCCAATCCCTCACACTCCTCTCCAATCCCTCACACTCCTCTCCAATCCCTCACACTCCTCTCCAATCCCTCACACTCCTCTCCAATCCAATCCCTCACACTCCTGTCCAAATCCTCACACTCCCCTCCAATCGCTCCTCACTCTCCTCTCCAATCGCTCCTCACTCCCCTCTCCAATCGCTCCTCACTCCCCTCTCCAATCGCTCCTCACTCTCCTCTCCAACACCTAGCTCCTCACTCTCCAACCCATAGCTCCTCGCTCTCCAACACCTCGCTCCTCGCTCTCCAACCCCTAGCTCCTCATTCTCCACCCTCTAGCTCCTCACTCTCCAACTCCTTGCTCCTCACTCTCCAACTCCTCGCTCCTCACTCTCCAACTCCTCGCTCCTCACTCTCCAACTCCTCGCTCCTCACTCTCCAACCCCTTTCACCTCACTCTCCAACTCCTCGCTCCCCACTCTCCAACTCGTTGCTCCTCACTCTCCAACCCCTCACTCCTCTCCAATTTCTCTCTCCTCTCCAATCCTCCTCATCGTTGTTTCAGCAGCATCCTGTGTGAGTCTGTGATCACGTCGAGGGTCTCGTTCTCCCGTCTCGTTCTTTTTCTTGCTGCAGTCTAGTGGAGTCACCCATGGGAATCCCACGGGCATGGACGTGTGTGACATTTTGACATCTTGATTGAGATGCTGCATATTAAATTTTACAAAATGGTTACTGGCAATTCATCAGATCCAGAAATGGTGTAATGAACACAATTTATTTATTTCACATAATATGTGACCCCTCACTCCTCTCCACCTGACACTCTCCTCTCTCCACCCGCACGCCACTCCAATCCCACTCCTCCTCATACTCCCCTCCAATACCTCCTCATACTCCCCTCCAATACCTCCTCACACTCCTCTCCAATACTTCCTCACACTCCTCTCCAATCCCTCTCCAATCCCTCACACTCCTCTCCAATTCCTCACACTCCCCTCCAATCGCCCCTCACTCTCCTCTCCAATCGCTCCTCACTCTCCTCTCCAATCGCTCCTCACTCTCCTCTCCAATCGCTCCTCACTCTCTGCTCCAATCAGCCCTCACTCTCCAACTCCTTGCTCCTCACTCTCCAGCCCCTCGCTCCCCACTCTCCAACACCTAGCTCCTCGCTCTCCAACCCCTCGCTCCTCGCTCTCCAACCCCTAGCTCCTCGCTCTCCAACCCCTAGCTCTTCGCTCTCCAATGCCTCGCTCCTTGCTCACCAACCCCAAGCTCCTCGCTCTCCAACCCCTCGCTCCTCAACCGCCTTGCTCTCCAACCCCTAGCTCCTTGCTCTCCAACCCCTCGCTCCTCGCTCTCCAACTCCTCGCTCTCCAACCCCTTGCTCCTCGCTCTCCAACCCCTTGCTCCTCGCTCTCCATCCCTTCGCTCCACCCTCTCCAACCCCTCGCTCCTCGCTCTCCAACCCCTCGCTCCTCGCTCTCCAACCCCTCGCTCCTCGCTCTCCAACCCCTCACTCCTCGCTCTCCAATCCCTCGCTCCTCGCTCTCCAACCCCTCGCTCCTCGCTCTCCAACCCCTCGCGCCTTGCTCTCCAATGCCTCGCACCTCGCTCTCCAACCCCTCACGCCTCGCTCTCCAACCCCTCTCTCCTTGCTCTCCAACCCCTCCCTCCTCGCTCTCCGTCTCCTCGCTCCTCACTCACAAACCCCTCGCTCCTCACTCACAAACCCATCGCTCCTCACTCGCAAACCCCTCGCTCCTCACTCTCCAACTCCTCGCTCCTCACTCTACAACCCCTTGCTCCTCTCCAACCCCTAGCTCCTCACTCTCCAACCCCTAGCTCCTCACTCTCCAACCCCTAGCTCCTCACTCTCCAACCCCAAGCTCCTCACTCTCCAACCCCTAGTTCCTCACTCTCCAACCCCGAGCTCCACACTCTCCAACCCCTAGCTCCTCACTCTCCAACCCCTTACTCCTCGCTCTCCAACCCCTCGCTCCTCTCCAACCCCTAGCTCCTCACTCTCCAACCCCTAGCTCGTCACTCTCCAAACCCTAGCTCCTCACTCTCCAACCCCTAGCTCCTCTCTCCAACCCCTAGCTCCTCACTCTCCAACCCCTATCTCCTCTCCAACCCCTATCTCCTCTCCAACTCCTTGCTCCTCTCCAACCCTCCTCATCGTTGTTGCAGCAGCATCCTGTGCAGTTCTCCCATCTCATTTGTTTTCTTGCTGCATCCTGTTCAAGTCTGCGTTCTTCATCGACCGTCTCATTCATTTTGGAAATGGAAGTTTCCATGCAACGCATGAATTGCACAACGCAATACCTCTTCACACTCCTCTCCAATACCTCCTTACACTCCTCTCCAATACCTCCTCACACTCCTCTCCAATACCTCCTCACACTCCTCTCCAATACCTCCTCACACTCCTCTCCAATACCTCCTCACACTCCTCTCCAATACCTCCTCACACTCCTCTCCAATACCTCCTCACACTCCTCTCCAATACCTCATCACACGCCTCTCCAATACCTCCTCTCATACCTCTCCAATACCTCCTCACACACCTCTCCAATACCTCCTCTCACACCTCTCCAATACCTCCTCACACTCCTCTCCAATACCTCCTCACACTCCTCTCCAACATCTCACACTCCTCTCCAACATCTCACACTCCTCTCCAACACCTCCTCACACTCCTCTCCAATCCCTCCTCACACTCCTCTCCAATCCCTCCTCACACTCCTCTCCAATCCCTCACACACCTCTCCAATCCCTCACACACACCTCCTCTCCAATCCCTCACACACACCTCCTCTCCAATCCCTCACACACATCTTCTCTCCAATCCCTCACACTCCTCTCCTCTCCAATCCCTCACACTCATCTCCTCTCCAATCCCTCACACTCCTCTCCTCTCCAATCCCTCACACTCCTCTCCTCTCCAATCCCTCACACTCCTCTCCTCTCCAATCCGTCACACTCCTCTCCTCTCCAATCCCCCACACCCCTCTCCAATCACGCCTCACTCTCCTCTCCAATACCGCCTCACACTCCTCTCCAATACCTCCTCACACTCCTCTCCAATAACTCCTCACACTCCTCTCCAATAGCACCTCACACTCCTCCCCAACACCGCCTCACACTCCTCTCCAATACCTCCTCACACTCCTCTCCAATACCTCCTCACACTCCTCTCCAATAGCTCCTCACACTCCTCTCCAATAGCTCCTCACACTCCTCTCCAATAGCTCCTCACACTCCTCTCCAATCGTGCCTCACACTCCTCTCCAATCGCGCCTCAAACTCCTCTCCAATCGCGCCTCACACTCCTCTCCAATCACGCCTCACACTCCTCTCCAATCGCGCCTCACATGCCTCTCCAATCGCGCCTCACACCCCTCTCCAATCGCGCCTCACACGCCTCTCCAATCGCGCCACACTCCTCTCCAATCGCCCCTCACACTCCTCTCCAATCGCGCCTCACACTCCTCTCCAATCGCGCCTCACACTCCCCTCCAATTGCGCCTCACACTTTCCTCCAATCGCGCCTCACACTCCCCTCCAATCGCACCTCACACCCCCTCCAATCGCGCCTCACACCCCCTCCAATCGCACCTCACACTCCCCTCCAATCGCGCCTCACTCTCCTCTCCAATCGCGCCTCACTCTCCTCTCCAATTGCTCCTCACTCGCCTCTCCAATCGGCTTTCCCACGTCTTGTTTCTCTCGTTTTTCTCCCGTCTCGTTCTTTTTCTTGCTCCATCATGTTCAAGTTTGCATTGACGTTCGTCGATGGACTCGTTCGCCCGTCTCATTCGTTTTCTTGCTGCATCCTGTTCAAGTCTGCGTTCTTCATCGAGCATCTCATTCATTTTGGAAATAGAAGTTTCCATGCAACGCATGAATTGTCACGATCCTCACGAGAAATCTCGTAATCATCAAATGACAAATGGCAAGTAAATTATATTGTGGAAAATTGAAGATTTCAAATAAATCTCTTTAAAGTGTATGCGCACATAACTAATAAAAAAAAACGAAGAAATATCTCTCGGTAATTTCCTGAAACATATTTTACTTCCGGATAATAATGTTGAATGAAATAAAAACGAAGAAATATATGTCGGCATCATTGTTGACGTTTTTGTGACTACTGTCATCAAACGAAAAAGTAATATATCTTAACAGAAAAGAAAAAGCGAATTTTTAATATATGTCGACACGTTGCCGTCGGTGTCATGTTGGGCAACGACAACGTATGATACATCATGACGTGATTTTTAAAAATATATCTGCATTTTCCCGCATGTGTGTGAATGTTCTCAATTATTGCTGACACCGAGTCTAAAACCATCGATAAAAATGAAATCAGATGGTGAGTTAGATTGGAGATAAAGGCATGAGAGAGACTCAATGGCCTTGAAGTTACAGGCCTTTGAGAATTCATTTCGTTCTATAAACGGAAACTTTCATCGGATTTTCTTCCCGTTTTTTTTCAATCGAGTCTAAAACTATGTTAGCGACTGTGAAAAATGAAATGATATATCGAATTTGATTTGAAATAAAACTGGGAGAGAGAGCAAGACACCACAGGCCTACAAAACAGGCCTCAGAGCTATGCGAGTTAATAAAATGGTGGATATTTGTTTATTTGAAGCCTCTCCTAGAATGGGTGGAGCTACTCTCTCAACGGAGTAAGCCACACCCCCGGACAGACGGACAGAATCACCGTAGCCTATTATAATATAGATGATAATACATTAAATCCTATTGCGAGTGAAGTTGGAATAAATGATGTTTCATTAATGAGTTGACTGACTGCCTGGATGCAACTGAGGTTGTGGATCTACTGATGTAGCATCTATTGATGTGGATCCATGATTGAGGTTGTGGATCTACTGATGTACCATCTATTGATGTGGATCCATGATCGAGGTTGTGGATCCGCCGTTTGGAGACGTTCTGGACTGAAAGGATCGAAACCTCGAGGAAGAACGGTGCCCATCTGATGATCCATGCAGTCGGGAAACTAGTCAATTTCACACAGGTTAAGGTTCTTGGTTTAAGTAAGGGAACTATGTTTTGAGGTTTAGAATTTAAATAAAGTTGATATGGGATGTTGTGAAATTAGCATCATTTTCAGCAATTCTTTCAATTATTTATATGTAAGTTTAGGAACAACCAATACTGTACAATTAATTAAATGCATTTTTAAATAAGAACTGAATAAAATAAATAAGAATTGAAAATCATAAGAGATAGAATTGTGAGAAACAAATTTTTTTTTAAAACAAGGTGTGTGTGTGTGTGTGTGTGTGTGTGTGTGTGTGTGTGTGTGTGTGTGTGTGTGTTAAAATTGGCATATCATTTATTTATCATGGTAAAAGGTACATATTTCATTTTCTCGCTCATTTTGGGAGCTCAAATAGTTTGTCATGTTCAAATTTGATGTGATGGTAGATAAGATCTGGTGATGATGTCACGGCCAACACATTTTTGAATGGCTCCGGTACCTCAAAATTTGGCACAATACCACTGTGGACATTTCTCATAATGATGCTGAAAATCAGGTTTAAGAATGAATACGTTTTAAAGACGAACAAATTGCATTTTGTTCATCGCACAAAACTTTATTCAAGACTATATAAAAGATTTGAAAAGAAAGAAGGAAAAAAATATTCAACCCAGATGGGGCTTGAACCCACAATCCCCAGCTTGGAAGTCTGATGCCTCACTCATTAGGCCAATAAAGGGGCGCCATTAAATTATCCACAACATATTTCCATAGAAGATGTCACCAAAAACATTCTGCCATGGCCTGCTTCCATGTGAAATCCCCATTCACATTAAGATTTCCAAACACATCACAATAATAACTCAATCACAGTTCATTTCCAACCTCACGACCACAAAAAACACAATACCTTTACACTTTACATAAGAAGAAGTAGATGTATTTTATATGCCAGACGTAGGGCACCCCTTTATATGAACTTTTCTAGAGCATTGCTTGGTTCTTCCTAAGAACACGAGGGCAGTCCAGCATGCACACACAATTTTTTGAATGTCCCTTATTTTCTGTTTGGCATTTTCTACAAGCTATGGAATGTCCCTTCTTTTCTATACTTTGCCACATGGCACATACCCTATAAAGGGGCCTTTTCTATGCCGATGGCATTTCCCCCAAGAATGCCCCTTCCTGTAACATGCATTAGAAAGGAGGCGGTTATGATTGGATATGATAGATGTTTAAGATATGAAGGGCATAGACAAATTAAGTGCAGAATAATTATTCAGCAGAGATAGAGACAGGACCAGGGGCCGTAGCCTCATAAAGAAAAGAAGAGTTAATACAGTCGTAAGGTAATAGTCAGGCAGCTCAGCAAATGGATGTCTATGTTCTGGACAAAAGCACTAAATTTTCCCCACATGCTGCCCATAGCTTTAGCTTTCCATTTTTGGTAGGAACCACTTCCTCCGAATACATTATTTTTTTGCAGTATTTTCAGTGACTATAGCACATTAACAGTATTCCGTTTTAATTTTTTTTTCAAGTTTGATGTTCAGTTTCTTTTTTGTGTTACTAAAAATCGTCTGGTACTTTTCTAAATGGTATAGTTGTAAACCTTGGCTCAGAAAATTGATGTTTAGACATCAAGATTGTGATCCTAAGTGGCCTAGAAGCTGAGATATTGGTAGACATAGGTTTTTTACGTGTCAGCGATCTTGGAAATCCAAGATGGCCTCCATATTGTATTCGGAGGAAGTGGTACCTATCAAAAATGGAAAGCTAAGTTAATTGGTAACAAGTGGGAAAAGTTAACGCTTTTGTCCGGAACGTCCATATCCATCTCAAATCCGGTCCTAATCTGCCTGACTATAAGGCTCTTTCACTCATTGAGTAGTTAATGCATGGTATGGTCTCCGAGAAAGGCAGTGACAACAGAACCAATAAATAAGTTTAAATTCGGATTAGATAGATACCTGGAAGCTTTAGAGATAGAAGAGTATCGGGATATTGGCAAGACGTTTGTGTCTTGAGTATGGATTGGGTGATTGTGTGCATCTGAGTGAAGTGAATTGGAGTGGAGTGGAGTGTCGTGTCTGTGGGGGATCTCGTCAAAGGGTAGTGTGTGGTTGATGCTGTGTGTTTTTTTTTCATCCAAGAACTGCCATCGCCCAAACGTATCCCCTCCCCCCACCCCACCCACCTCTGAAAAAATAACACAAAAGATTGCTTTTTCTCATTTTTATTTTATTTCAACAATTAAAATAATTGTACTTCCCCATTTGTAGTTGATGCGCTTGGCATATCCCTGGTTGTGCCACATCATTTCATCTACATTCCTCCCCTCATTCACCAAATGAAATTGCATCGTTTTGGCGGATAAACTTTGTCTGGTGTTGATGTGGCGCAGCATAATGGGCCGAATGGTCTCCTCTAGTTTGCTCTGGGTTTATTTTTGTCTCTGTATATAATAACTCACATTCATTAGATGCTGATTGATAAGCAAACGTACAAAATGGGACACAGCAGGTGAACAAACTCGATGCAAAAGCCTGCATTTATTGGATAAAAATGTATTGGATTGTCAATGGAAATAACTCACAAAAATTGCAAACAGAGTAAAGAAAATAGCATGTATAACTTTTCTGTGATTAACATAAGCATTGTATCCTTCGCAGGTCATCGTTGAAATGGAGAGTTTCTTGGAATGGCTGAAGTTCCAAGGCCTCAGAGCAGAAACAGCCCAAGCAGTGATCGATAAGCTTGGAATTGAGAATCAGAAGGTTATTCGAGCTTGTACTGAGTCGGATGCATTGCGGACCGAGCTCCTCTCCCTCTCCAAAGAGAAATTACAATTTGCAATGTATGCTGATTTCTGTAAATTTATGAATTCTTTTTCAAAGCCGCAAGATGTCCAGATTGCAGGTTCTTCTCTTTTGGGAAGTATTTTCGTCAACTTGGAGAATGTTATTCGGGAACTTTCCAGTTTCTGTGAAAAGATTTTTGGATCCCCAAATGTGCACCGGGACAACGTTTCTGGTTTCTCTGGAGTCGGGTTCAGTGATGTCTGCAGTCTCCGCTCTCAGCATGAAGCGTCAAGACCCACGTCTGGTATGAGACTTTTTTTTATACCACATCGCATGTAAACAAATATCTTGGTCTTCCGCCATTGTTTTGTTTTGCATACTTTGAACTTGTGTAATCTCTTTTGGTGCAGTTTTGTATTGTCTAGTATGAATGTTTTTTTGATGTAGGGTACAAGCTAAATTTTTACCTCACCTGAAACATATTTCTGGGAAGCTTATGGGATGGCGCATGGTCAGTCCGTCCTTAGACACTTGCAAGTTCTTCTCTGAAACTGCTGATGCGATTGTGACCAAACTCTGCGAAGATTATATTTTGTGTGTTGGAACTCAAGTTTGTTCAGGGCATTAAAAAAATAATCGAGGTCTCAGGGGGTCTTCCGGGGGTCAAAGTGGGTCCAGGTTTGACCCACCCAGGTCCCGAAATTAGAACTACACAAACGATTTCGATGAAACATGACTACAACCTTCATCACCCGTCATGTGCAAAAGTTTGTTCGGGAATTTGAATAATCGGGGCTATTTCCCCCTTTTTTTTCTTTTTTGGAAATTGCATTGAATTCCAAGGTGTTCCGTGTTTAACGGTGCATTTAAGTTATCTGCAAGCAGAAAGTAGTTTGTTCCCTCTCTTTAGCCGTGGAAGGCTTATCCTTCTTATCCCACGCTTTTTGAAAAATATAAAGACGCTTCATCGTAGTCATTGTAATCGGCTCCATCCGTATGTCTGTCTGTCTGTCTGTCATTCTGTCTCCTCCTGAACAGTTGTGTAAAAATTCACATACTTGGTTGTTATGATCACCACCTGGCAATAAGGTGCAAGAGCAGTATCATTTTGACCCTGCCACCTGGGTACATTACCAAAAATAGGGGCAATAACCTTGGCGCTCACCTGGTGGAATAAACAGTATATTACACTGACAAAAGGTATTTTTAACCAGTTTCAATGATCGCTAGAAGACAGGGAAACATGTAGAATCATACAACCATAATCATAAGACTTTAAACAAACAAACAAAAAAAATACCTATTTCGAGGGGAAAACCCCCCTCCCCCCTCTCCCCCCATCCCGCATACTTCCTCAGACCCCAATTCTTGAAATGACTTCCAATGAAACTTATTTTCCGAAACAACTGATGGGATTGCAACCAAATTTGGCACAAATGATATTTGTTGTGTTGTGACTAAAGTTTGTTCACGGCATTAAAACAATTGGGGTCTATGGGGGTCTACCGGGGGTCAAAGTGGATCCAGGTTTAACCTCCCAAAATAGGAATTTGCTTTTTCCTCTGAAACTACACAAACTATTTCGATGAAACTTTCAAGTTCTTCGGTACATCATGGGTGTGATGAAGGTTGTGGTCAAGTTTCATTGAAATAGTGTGTGCAGCTTCAGAGGAAAAAGCGAATTACTGTTTGAGGGGAGGGGGGAGGGTGGTCAAACCTGGAGCCACTTTGACCCCTGGAAGACCTTAGACCTTGATTTTTTTTAATGCCATGAACAAACTTTAGGCACAACACAACAAATATCATTTGCACCAAATTTGCTCGCAATCCCATTAGTGGTTTTGGAGAAGTTTCATGTGTTTACGGACGGACGGACGGACGGACGGACGACGCGCCATTGCATAAGCTCCCCTGAACTTTGTTCAGGACATTCAGAACTTCAATGTATAAGCTTCCCAGACCACGAACACACACACACACACACACACACACACACACACACACACACACACACACACACACACACACACACACACACACACACACACACACACACACACACACACACCTCGACTCTGATTCTCGTATCTGAATCCATATTCAGATCTTCATAAACATCGAATCTATTTGTAATTGTCACACATACAACCTGTCCACCAAGTTTCGTCCAAATCCGTTCTTAACTTTTTGAGATATCATGTTATATATCGTTTTTGGTCCCAGCTCCCAATAGTAAAGAATCACTTTAAAAATTCTACTAGCCGGATCCGAATCCGGATCTTCACCCAAATCGAATCATTTCGTCCTTGTCACATAAACTACCTCTGCCAAATATCGTCCAAATCGTCAATAACTTTTTATGATATCTTGTTCACAGACGGACAGACAAACGTACAGGGGTGAAAACATAACCTCCATCCGCCTTTGGTGGCGGAGGTAAATATATTTGCACGTGCACACATAATCCGCCCGTCCAGATCGCAATTTGTGATGGGAGATAAACAGCCAATTAGTTGTACATGTTGAAACATCTGATTAGCCTGTGACACACCGCACATATCTTGAACATCCAATTTAAATGATGCAATTGCATAGAATCGCGGCCTCACAGACAATTATTGTTGAAGGGGATTCAGCACATTGCTCCTCATCGTAGGTTGATCCAGGTGAACTTACACAAGATTCAGCAGTGACCAAATTGATTCCTTTGAGGGTCTAAGTTTTGACAAATTTAATATTGCCATATTTCTTCAGAGGATTGCATCTATCCTCAAATATTCTCAATGCATGTCAGTGAACTGCTCTATTACTGTCCTCTTCTTCTTCCTCCTCCTGAGCTAATTCAAGCACTCCTAACACATCTATACGATATTCACCATCCCATGTTAACTCCCAATCACAAGTCCTGCACTGCTTGCTTCAAGTCCTACAATACACTCTTAAACATGCGGTTGCCAACATTTTAAGTTTTGTTGTTATTTAAACGCTTATGATTAGGTTTTGACAGCGCATCAGATAATCACTCTTCGGCGATTGGCGACTAACTTTGAACTGTTGACCATCGCACATTAGTGTTTCTACACACGTGTAATTCTTAAACACCTTTCGTAAATTCAGCCCTTTATCTTTTGAATTCAGAATACCGTATATTCCAGCGTACATGTCGAGGTCTTCTTCTTTTATGGTATGGACCTCAAACATCTGCAGCATTCGCTTATACCTGACAGATCTGTCCATAGAGGTTGCTTCTAACAAACCAGACTTGATCTGCTTAACAGAAACTTTCCTCCTTCAAGATGTCTCTGACTCCTTAGTATCTCTCCTGATTACTCCCTCCTCTGGTATAACAGACCTGAGCCTTGTCCTGGTGGCAGAGTTGCTCTCTATATCAGAACTCTATTCCTCAATCTCCCTGCATTGCCCTCACTCCACTACACCTCAGGAGTGTCTCCCTCCTCCAAATCCTGTTGGCGTCGTCAAATCTGTTTCTGGTGTTTGTTCCCCTTCCATCCCCTCCCTTACCTCAAACGACTACACAGCTGATGCCACACATGAAAACTCTGAATGCCTCAACTCTGCGTTTGCCTCTAAATCTTGTGTCCCAAACCCTCGCTCGCTGGACCCACCTTACCCAGTCGTACCCCGCTGATCCTGGATTCTGTATCCTTCTCTCCTGACAAGGTGAAGTTTCTGTCAAACCTCGACTCTGATTCTGCAACTACACCAGACGGCATCAGCCCAAGGGTCCGAAAATCCTGCCCTGCCGCTAAATCACATCCTCTCTCTGTTCTCTTCACCCTCTCTTTTGCTCAAGGTCATCTGCCATCAGCCATCTCTTTGGAAATCAGCCAACCTTACCGCTTCACTCATAAAGGTGCAAAAACAGATCCCTGCAACTACAGACCAATCAGCCTACTCCCAAACATCAGCAATGTCATGGAATCCATCGCATCCTCTAGTAAATCCTTGCGCTTCTTCAATGGCTTGATCTCTGATTATCAATTTGGATTCAGACAAGGACACTCGACTCGCGCCATGGTGCTTTTGCGGTCTCAACAATGGACGGATGTCCTCAATGTCAAACAGGAAATCAGAGCCATCTCCCTTGACATATATTGTGCCATCGATATGGTCTGGCACCCCGACCAGCTCTCCAAACTCTCCTTCGATAGTATCCATGGAAATCTCCACGCATGGCTTGCTGAATTCCTCTTCTGTCGCAGTCAACATATGGCCCTGAATGGAATTCTCTCATCTCCCCTTCCTGTTCAGGCTGGAGTTCCTCGAGGCAGTGTTCTGGGCCCTGTGCTTTTTCTGGTCTTCATCAATGATCTCTCCGACTCTCCAGACAATACTCTATCTCGTTGCTGAGGACTCCACTCTCTGCCGCTCCATATCTCAACCCTGAGATCGGCAGGCCTCTTCACTCTCTGCAAACCTGGACAAAATCAGACTGGTCAAACAAGTGGAACATGTCTTTCAATCCTGACAAATCTCACACTCTCACTTTGTCTCTCTGAAAAGACTGTTGGGAAAAACCTCCCAACGACTTCCTCAACAATCCTCTCGAAGAAGTTCTGTCACTCAAGTTTATGGGGTCTCACCATCAGCCATGATCTTTCCTGGGAAAACCACATTTCCAAAGCTGGCCTCCAAAGCCTGTTGAGGACTGGGCATCCTCGTCGTTTGAAGTCCTTCCTTGGCACCTTTGAGCTCCTCACCACATGCAAAGCTTTCAACCACAGTCTGATGGAGTACTGCTCTACCTTCTGGGTTGGTGTTCCTTCCTCAAAACTATCTCGGTTTCACGCTGTAGAAATTAAAGCTTTCAGAATCATTGGTATCTCCCACGATGAAGCCGATTCTGATGGCCTTTCACTTGCTCACCGCAGGCAGATTGGTGGTCTTTCTGTCTTCTACCGTCTCCTCTCCGGCCTAGCTCTCCCAGCAATGTCTGTGCTCTTTCCCCCAAATATTCATTCAGGATGCACAAGGTCTGCCAGTAAACCTCTTCATGTGAAACTGCCAAAATCAAGTCTCTCTGGCCTCTGCTCACCTTCACGCTTTCATTCCTCTTTTCTCCCATGTCTGGAACAAACTCCCACACTCTCTTCAATCCCACTCCTCCCTCCATGTCTTTAAAACATCTGTTCACCAATTATCTTATCTTCCCCCATCCAAAACCTTGATCTTTTCTACCCCCGCTAATTTCACCCGATCCACAATTTTGAAATACCAACTTCTTTCCTGGAAGTCCTTGTAGTATCCTTGTGTTTTATACTTCTACCACCACTACCACCCCCCCCCCCATTCCCACGCCTCCTCCCCCCCAAGCCCTCTCCCTCCCACAGATCTCCCGATGTCCCTGCTGTTGTGTTTGTGTGCTTCCCCATTCTCTCCCCATCTTGTCTACCGCTCCCCTTATTATATACTTTGTGTGTCTGTTTTGATTTTTTGTGTGATAAATGATAGCTCTTTCACGAGCCTCGATCCTGTATACAAAAAAAATAATCTTTCAGCTTCCCCCATCCTAAACCTTGATCTTTTCTACCCCCGTTGATACACCTCAAATCCACCTCTTTCAATCTCAGACTTCATTCCTGAAATTCCTTGCAGTGTCAATTTGTTTTATACAGTGTACCATCCCCTCCCTCCCCACCCCCAGCCCTCTCCCTTACACAGATCTCCTGATGTCCCTGTTCTCGACTGTTGTTTTGCTTGTGTGCTTCCCTCTCTCTCCCCATCTTGTCTCCTGCTCTCTTTATAATATTGTTGTGAATTTTGGGGTAGGGCATATATAGATTTAGGTAGATCTGTATAGGTATCATGCTTTGTCTGTCAAGTTGGAACAATCTCGACGTGAAGTCATGTTAGCCCGGTTTGTCGGATCAAGTGTGTACCTGTGATCATACGATGATGATCCAGTAATAGGTAGAATAGGGACTAAGATAATTCCCCTTTGTATCAAACCTGGTGATCAATCCATCGTCCTGTATGGCAACGCACTCCTATAGACACTTAGCCAGACCCTTAGCTGCACACATTAATTAATTTCCCTCTCCCACAATAAGACGTTCAGAACCACGGGTAGGAAACCAGTTCTGGGCACCGCCGATGGTGCCGCAGTCAGCCACATCACCAGCTGGCATAGCAGGCAAACATCTTGCAAGGCAGGCTGGGGCCACGCCCACTTCACACGTGATTGGTCAAAAGGGTTTTGATGGGAGGATCACACCATGGGGTAAGAAGCTGGCCACTGATTGGTGGAAGGAAGGTGGAAGGAATCGGCAGACTGATTGGCCACCGACCGATGACACCTCGGCCAATCAGTGAGGAAGGCGCAAAAAAGAGCCACAACAAGCGACACTCTGGTTGGAGGGAAAGCGAGTTGACGTCAGATGATCGCCAGTAAAACCTCTTGCTGGCT
Source organism: Myxine glutinosa (assembly GCF_964187855.1). NCBI lineage: Eukaryota > Metazoa > Chordata > Myxini > Myxiniformes > Myxinidae > Myxine > Myxine glutinosa. The sequence continues at coordinate 412,866,753 of NC_136261.1, forward strand.
GGCATTTTGAGCTCTTCCCTTTGCCCTCTTGCATTGGACTGTCTCTCTGTGCTGGACCTTCTTGCTTCGGACTTTGGTGGAGGAACGAGGAGTTCGAAAGTTGGTGGAGAGACCAGCACTGACGATTCACTTCCCCTGTGTTCACATACGAATGACGTGCGAGGCTTGTGGTTGGAGCGCTGACGAGCGATTGCGCGGGCGCGCCGAGGGCCGCCCCGCGCCAACGACCAGGCAGTTCCCGCCAACACCAGCGCTGTGTTAGATGAACGTGCTCGGTTCCAGACTATCCTTGACGAGGACACAGATAAGACACACCACGCAGAAACATACAACGTTTATTTTTCATATATCCTCACCATCTGTACGTGTGTGTGTTTGTAATACGATTGCTCGAGTTAGAGGGATTATACCGGTGCATTTTATTTTGGATTTATCGGTATCCGTACAATAAATAGTTTATTTTTGTACATTGAATTTGGTTCTCGCTTGAGTTAATTTCCACAGGAAGAAGACATCATCGGGGCCGTGAAGGTAAGCCGCAGCATTTTCCCCCAAAGCCCCCTCTTGTGTATGATCCACCATTGAATTGATTGTCGCCTCATTAAGCTCGATTCCATCCATGCACGCTCTGTCTTCACAGAGCGTCCACACGGCAATATGTTTTATGTTCGCTCTTACACGATCCTCGAACTTGTATACCAAAAAAAATGTCACGCTGAGGTGAGCAGGTCCTGGTGGGCTTACTTGAGAAGGATATGGAGAGCTCATGGCCCAGGAAGCTGCATATGAGTGTAAAATTGTGGGAGAAGGACCAGAGGGGCAGTAGTAGAGGTGCCGAAAGCGATCGAGGACCCAACCCTCCCCTTCCGCCCCCCCCCCCACCCCACCACCAGCCCCTAATGGCTCGGAATAGTGAGTGGGTCGCCGTTGCGTTTGAGTAGGTGCTGTTGTTGATTAGTCCACTAATGGCACAGATGATGATGAAAATGCAGGAGGGACAGGCTGACTGGCATTCGTAGTGACATGCATGCGGAGCAGGCAGAGGTAAAGGCTGATATGAAGGTTATGGGCAATGAGATAGCCACAATGCTCAAGGCTGTACGGGGATAGGTGAGCATGTGGATGGTGTACGGAACGAGATGGGAGCAGGTGAGGCTAGAATGATGGAGATAATTTCGATAAAAGAAGAGGTAAATGGACTTAAACAGGGAGTACAAGGACATGTGGAGGAGCAAAAAGAACTGAAGAAGCAAATCAGAAGAAACACAGGATCTAAGGGCAGCTCAGAAGGATGTAAAAAGGGAAATGCTGGCAAGTAAGAAAAGAATGTAAAATGGGACATAATGGCCGAACACAGAAGATAAAAGAAATGGGATGAATGATTAGAGACAAAAGAACGGAAAATGAAAGAAAGAATGGAAGACACAAAAGTAATCTCAAGCACAAGAAGACAAGTGAGAGAGAAAAGAATGTTAAGGAGCAGATCATGGAATGTGTTGAAACAATGTGTAAAGATCAGGATAACGCATGGCAGGTGCAGGTGGAGAGGATAGGAGCGATCAAAGCGGACCATGACGAGGTGAGGATGTGTAAGCTGGAGCAAATTCATGTTGTGAAAGGGTGTGTGCTGAGCTTGGGTGCAATAACGAACCTGGGGTTCCTTTGAATGCCGAGCCTGAGTATAACAGAGTGTGTGCCGCGAGCATACAGAGTGTGTGCCGCGAGCATGCAGAGTGGAGTGCATGAACGAGCGAGAGTTGCACTTGCAAGAGCAAGAGCGAGAGCGAGAGCGAGAGACTTGCAAGAGCGAGAGCGAGTCTTGCACTGACTCAGACGGGCGTAACCATTAGCTCGACTGAGGGGAGGGCTGAGCCTCCCGAACGGGAAATATTTTAGATGCTGGGATGTTCTGGTCCTGTGTGCGGGAGATTAAAAAGAACAGGTTTGTAATCCGTACAGGTCCAAGGGAGGTCACATTTCAACACACTGCATGTCTTGTGTGTTAACAGTCCATGCCGGGCAAAACTAAAGTTTGTTCACGGCATTAAAAAAGTCGGTGTCTAATGGGGTCTACCAGGGGTCAAAGTGGATCCACGTTTGACCTCCCCCCCCCCCCTTCCCCCAAAATAGGAATTAGCTTTTTCCTCTGAAATTACACAAACTATTTCGATGAAACTTGACCACAACCTTCATCACCTGTGATGTACCAATGTTTGTTCACGGCACAAAGAAAATCGAAGTCTAAGGGGCTCAACGGGGGTGGCGGAGAGGAGGGGAGGGGGGTGGATACACCACCCATGCTGTACCAAATTTGTTCATGGCATTAAAAAAAATATTTTCCCCTTTGGGGTTGTACGGGTGGTAGGGGCTGCCCTCTAAAATAGGTATTTCCTTTCTTCTCAGAAACTACACGTACAATTCCAATGAAACTTGACCACAACATTCCGTTCATCCACCAGATTTTCCTGGCATTTACAAAAACGGGGTCTTAGGTAGTCTATGGTGGAAGGGGGTGGGGGGGGGGGTGGGGGGGGGTTGGGTTGTTAATTCTGCTTTATTCTACCAGGTGAGCACACATGGGTATTGCCCTTATGTTTATATTTCAATTGAAGTATACATTCCATGACGTAACATGTTCGATGAACTCTCAAGATGGTTCTCGATCTCATTACCCTGCAAAAGACTGATGCTGATTTGAATACAGGTGATGTCCATCCTGTAAATGTGGAAGGCAGACAACACAACGATACATCTGTCACAGAAGATTCAAAATGTCCTCCTGCAAAGGAAGGTTCAGATGATAGTCACATGACAAACGGAAGTGAATCCCGTTTTGCAATTGGTGAGTGGAAATGTAAACAATTTACACATGTACGAACTTTTGTGTTGATAAATTATAAAAGTTTTGGGAAAATGTTTGTGTGTGTGTGTGAGGTGTGTATTTTGTGTATTTTGTGTGTGTATTTTGCATTTTGATTTTGACCCAAAAAAAAAATGGTGTGTTCTTTGTTTCTGTAGAACAATCCAGAAGTAATCTGGGACAAATAAGGTCCAGACACAGCTTGACAGTGAAGAAGAAGCCTTTTTTGAAGAAACAATTACAAAATCAAGACTCGCTTCCCGTAAAATACAAGTGCAAGTCTGGGCCTTGCAACAACAAGATTAATATTAAATTAACCAAATGCAAAACGGTTCGAGAAAGGGGAATACGTTATAAGTGTAATGTGTGCAAAATGGATTTTGCTTCAATTACTAACATCAAAATACACATGAGGATCCACAATGGAAAACACCCCCACAAGTGCTCTGTCTGTGATAAAGGTTTCTTGACAAAAAACAATTTGAATAAACATATGAAGATGCATACAGGAGGGCGTCTACACAAATGCTCTATATGTGACAAATGTTTCTCTCAAAAAGGCAGTCTGAAATTACATATGAGGATCCATACAGGAGAGCGACCACACAAATGCTCGATATGTGATAAAGGTTTCTCTCGAAAAGGCAATTTGAAATCACATATGAGGATCCATACAGGAGAGCGTCCTCATAAATGCTCGATATGTGAAAAAGGTTTCTTTCAAAAAGGCAATTTGAAAATCCATACGAGGATCCATACAGGAGAGCGACCACACAAATGCTCGATATGTGATAAAGGTTTCTCTCTCAAAGGCCATTTGCAATCGCATATGAGGATCCATACAGGAGAGCGACCTTACAAATGCTCGATATGTGAAAAAGGTTTCTTTCAAAAAGGCCATTTGAAATCACATTTGAGGATCCATACAGGAGAGCGACCTCAAAAATGCTCGATATGTGACAAAGGTTTCTCTCACAAAGACCATTTGAAATCACATATGAGGATCCATACAGGAGAGCGACCTTACAAATGCTCGATATGTGATCAAGGTTTCTCTCAAAGCAACAGTTTGAAATTGCATTTGAGGATCCATACAGGAGAGCGTCCTCACAAATGCTCGATATGTGATAAAGATTACTCTCACAAAGGCAGTTTGAAAATACATTTGAGGAGCCATACAGGAAAGCGTCCTTACAAATGCTCGATATGTGATAAAGGTTTCTCTGACAAACGCAGTTTGCAACTACATATGAGGACCCATACAGGAGAGCGACCCCACAAATGCTCGATATGTGACAAAGGTTTCTCTCGAAAAGGCAGTTTGAAAATGCATATGAGGAGCCATACAGGAGAACAACCTCACAAATGCTCGATATGTGTTAAAGGTTTCTCTCGAAAAGGCAGTTTGATGTTACATATGAGGGTTCATACAGGAGAGCGACCCCACAAATGCTTGATATGTGATAAAGGTTTCTCTCAGAACAACGGTTTGAAAGTACATATGAGGATCCATACAGGAGAACGACCTCACAAATGCTCGATATGTGATAAAGGTTTCTCTCACAAAGGCCATTTGGAATCGCATATGAGGATCCATACAGGAGTGCGTCCTTACAAATGCTCAATATGTGATAAAGGTTTCTCTCAAAACACCACATTGAAAATACATATGAGGATCCATACAGGAGAGCGACCGCACAAATGCTTGATATGTGATAAAGGGTTCTCTCAAAATAGCAAATTGAAATTACACATGAGGACCCATAGAAGAAAGCAAGCAACCTCACAAATGCTCGATATGTGACAAAGGTTTCTCTCAAAAAGGCAATTTGAAATTACATATGAGGATCCATACAGGAGAGCGACCTTACAAATGCTTGATATGTGATAAAGGTTTCTCTCAAAAAGTCAAAAAAAATAAACCTGAAATTGTCCCAGTGATCATCGGAGCAACAGGGAATATGGATGATCAAGAAAACCCAAAGTGATTACTTAACCCTACGATGCATTTGGGTACGATACCCCTACTCCTCCATTCGGTGGTCTTTTATGCCCTCAGGCTGTTGTTTTTTTGTTTTGCAATAACTGTTGTAAAAACGTTTTTACCCAAGATCTTTCATATTTGCTTCGAAGAAAGGGTGGTGCATGTCCCTGTGTGTGTGGATTTTTTTTCCTTGAGGATTGGGGGAAAATTTTTGTTCTGTTTTTTTTTATCCCATCACATTGCCTGGGGGCAAGATTTTGTTTTTGCGATAACTTCTGACAATCTTCTTCTGATAAAATCTGACAATCTGACAATCTGCGTCTTCTGACAATCCAGACTTAATCTGCTTAACAGAGACTTTCCTCCTTCAAGATGTCTCTGATTCCTCAACATCTCTTCCTGGTTACTCCCTCTTCCGGTATGATAGACCTGAGCCTCGTCCTGGTGGTGGGGTGGCTATCTTTATCAAAAACTCTCTTCCTCATTCTCCTTGCACTGCCCTCTCTCCTTCTCACCCCCCAGGAGTACCTCTGGCTATGGCTTCCTCTCCGCTCCCACCTTTTGTTCATATGTGTTCTGTACCGTCCCCCAAACAGTGATGACTCAATTTACATTTCACTCTCTGACAACATGGACCAACTTCTATCCACTCATCCCAACTCTCTCTTCCTCATATGTGGTGACTTCAACTGTCATCATGCCACCTGGTTGGGTGTGGGTTCCTCTCTCACCAGTCATGGCACCTCAGCAAAGGACTTCTGTGACTCACTGGGATTGACACAATCTGTCAATTTCCCGACCCGGATCTCAGCCAATGGAGTTTCTTCTCTTCTAGATTTGGTTATGACAAACTTCCCTGCTAATGTCTGCTGCTCTTCTTCTGCTCCAATCAGTTCTTCTGATCATGTGCTTGTCAAAGTGGACATCTCTCCGGCCATTCTCAGAGAGCCTCCTCAGCGTCGAAGAGTCTGGCATTTCACTCAGGCCGACTGGGACGGGCTTCAAGCAGCCATCAATCGTCTGGATTGGTCTCCCATCTCCACTGCCTCTGACATCAATTCTTCCTGGGAATTCTTCCAAAGCAAACTGATCTCTCTCATGCACAGATTTATCCCATCTCGTCTTCAGTTGTCTTACCCTTCCTCCCGTCCATGGTACACCGAATCTTGTGGTGAGGCAATTCCCTGAAACAACTTGCCTTTGCCTCTTGGAAGGCTAATCCAACTGAAGGCAATCTCAGTTCCTTCCACCAAGCTCGGAACAAGTGTGTGTCTACCCGCAGGAGTGCCAGGAAGCACTATCTCTCCTCACTCAAGAACGAACTCTCAAACCTGTCTCCTTCCTCCAAATCCTGGTGGCGTCTGGTCAAATCCGTTTCTGGTGTTTGTTCCCCCCCCCATCCCCTCCCTTACCTCAAATGGCCACACAGTTGACATCGCACGTGACAAAGCCGAATGCCTCAACTCTGTGTTTGCCTCAAAATCTTTAGTCCCAAACCCATCCCTCTCTGTTCCCACCTTTCCCAGTCGAACCCAACTGCTCCTGGACACTGTGTCCTTCTCTCCTGACAAGGTGGAGGAGTTTTTGTCTAACCTCGACTCTGATTCTGCAACTGGACCATACGGCATCAGCCCACAGGTCCTAAAATCCTGCTCTGCCGCTCTATCTCACCCTCTCTCTGTTCTTTTCACCCTATCTTTTGCTCAAGGTCATCTGCCAGCATCCTGGAAATCAGCAAACATTACCGCTTTACACAAAAAAGGTGCAAAAACAGATCCTTTTAACTACAGACCAATCAGCCTGCTCCCAATTATCAGCAAAGTCATGGAATCCATCATTGCTTCGGATATGAAATCTTTCCTCTTCTCCAATGGCTTGATCTCTGATCATCAATTTGGATTCAGACCAGGTCACTCTACTCTGGACATGCTGCTTCTCCTGTCTCAACAATGGATGGAGGTCCTCAATGCCAAACAGGAAATCAGAGCTGTCTCCCTCGACATATCACGTGCCTTCGATACGGTCTGGCATCCAGCTCTGCTCACCAAACTCTACTCCTATGGTATCCATGGAAATCTCCATGCATGGCTTGCGGACTTCCTCTCTGGTCGAAGTCAACTTGTGGCCCTGAATGGATTTCTCTCATCTCCCCTTCCTGTTCAGGCTGGAGTTCCCCAAGGCAGTGTGCTGGGCCCTGTGCTTTTTCTGGTCTTTATCAATGATCTCTCCGACTCTCTGGAAAATCCTCTCTATCACTTTGCTGATGACTCCACTCTCTGCCGCTCCATTCCTCTTCCCTCAGATCGGCAGTCTGCAGCCTCCTCACTCTCTGAAGACCTGGACAAAATCACAGACTGGTCAAACAAGTGGAACATGTCTTTCAATCCTGACAAATCTCACACTCTTACTATGTCTCTCCGAAAAGATCGACTGGACAACCCTCCCATCTACTTTCTCAACAATCCTCTCCAAGAAGTTCTGTCGCTCAAGCTTTTGGGTCTCACTATCTGCCATGATCTTTCTTGGGAAAACCACATTTCCAAGCTGGCCTGCAAAGCCAGTCGCCGACTGGGCATCCTCCGTCATGCGAAGTCCTTCCTAGGCACACCTGAGCTCCTCACCACATACAAGGCTTTCATCCGCAGCTCAATGGAATACTGTTCTCCCCTATGGGCTGGTGCTCCTGCCTCACACCTAGCTCGGCTTCACGCTGTTGAAACCAAAGCTTTCAGAATCTTTGGAATCTCCCGCGATGAAGCTATCTCTGAGGTCCTTTCACTCACTCACCGCAGGCAGGTAGGTGGTCTTTCTGTCTCTACCGTCTCCTCTCTGGCCTTGCTCCCCCAGCTCTCTCTGTGCTCTGTCCCCCAAATATTCCTACAGCTCGCACAAGATCTACCAGCAAGCCTCTGATGGTTAAACTGCCAAAATCTCGGCTCTCTGCTCACCTTCACTCCTTCATTCCTCTTTTCTCCCGCCTCTGGAACAAACTCCCACACTCCCTTCAATCCCACTCCTCCCTCCAGGTCTTTAAAACAGCTGTTCACCACCATCTCTTATCTTCCCCCATCCAAAACCTTGATCTTTTCTACCCCCACTAATTCACCCCAGCTCCACCTTGTTTGTAATTCCAACTTCTTTCCTGGTAGTCCTGGCAGTGTCCATATGTTTTATGCCTCTCCCACCCCCTTTCCCATGCCTCCCCCCCAAAGCCCTCTCCCTCCCACAGTTCTCTCGATGTCTCCATGTCTCTCGGTTCCTGCTCTCAAATGTTGTGTTTGTGTCCTTCCCCCTCTCTCCCCATCTTGTCTACCGCTCCCGATGCTTTTTGTTTTATGTGTCGGTTTGTCGGTTATGTGTCGGTTTGTCGGTTTGTCTTTCTGTGTGATAAATGTTCGCTCCTTCACGAGCCTCGATCTTGTATACAAAAAAAAAAAAAAAAAACTGTTTTAAAAACGTGTTTACCCATGATCTTTCATATGTGCTTTGAATAAACCATAATTCATATTCCTGTGTGAGTGTTTTGGTTTTTTTTTTTCAGGGTCCAAGAGAATGTATTTTTAAAATTTTACCCCATTAATTAATTTGGGGGTCTATTTGGACCGGTTTAGTATTTAGGTTATTGATGGTAAAAACAAACCAATGCGATGTAATTTTCTTTATTGCTGTTATATTTTGGATGTATTCTTTTAATTTTTATCATTATTAATTAATACCCACTCCTCCTCCCTCCTTTACATAGTATCACTAAATGTGTGTGTGTGATGTGTTCTGATGCATCTTCCACACCCTCTGACCCACAGGGCTCAAACTTGGCATGAAGAATGTTTGCTTCCCCAGAATAGTTTTGCAATTTAACTCCCCCCCCCCCCCATCTTGAATGTATGGGTGGTGGGATAGATAAAGAAACCCCTGAAAACACAGATGTATATCCAGGACATGCATTTTCAAGAAATCGATACAAAACATTTTCAATAGTAAATTTATTCTCATTTCTTATTTCTTATTGATGGCATCTTAGTGATGGCATGGCATTCTTATTGATGGCATTTGTTGCACAAAAGCAGGCTGTGCCTCTTGCACACATGCTGTGAGCATTTTTGGCATGTTGTGGAGATTTTTCTGTCCTCCTGTTTTGGACAGTATGTGCACCTTTCCTTTTTTTGGCACCACCTGTGGACATCTCGGCTTTTGGGCATCAAATGCCAAAAATCCTTCATGGAATATTTTCCGCTGCTTGGAAGTGAAGTGTTGTTATTCAGCCTGTCTTCCATATGAGGCATTACCATTTCCACGACAAGTTCTTTCGGGAACAAGTGGCGTTTGTTGGATACCTTTAGATGGAATTCTGGATGTTGTAATGAAAACAGCAGAAATGCATCCAGGCAGGCAACATCCAGGACGTTATACCACAGTGCCATGGGCCACCTCATGGTTTGTCATTTGCAAGAATATGTGCAAACCATTTGATCCATGGTATCCACGATGCCTTTGGTGGTGTGATAGTAGCCGCTTATTTTGGGCTTTTTTTCCCTGCTCGCTCCTTCCATGATCGCCTTGTCATGGTGTAGTGTGCTGAGCAAAATTACGGCTTTGTTGGGTCTTGGCACATAGCTCACCATAATTAGATTTTCAGTGAATCCAAATTCGCTGCTGTGCCGCGCTCTGTCCTTTCTGGCTGCCATTTTAACCTTATCAATGATCTCTCCGACTCTGGAAAATCCTCTCTATCTCTTTGCTGATGACTCCACTCTCTGCCGCTCCATTCCTCTTCCCTCAGATCGGCAGTCTGCAGCCTCCTCACTCTCTGAAGACCTGGACAAAATCGCAGACTGGTCAAACAAGTGGAACATGTCTTTCAATCCTGCCAAATCTCACACTCTTACTATGTCTCTCCGAAAAGATCGACTGGACAACCCTCCCATATACTTTCTCAACAATCTTCTCCAAGAAGTTCTGTCACTCAAGCTTTTGGGTCTCACTATCTGCCATGATCTTTCTTGGGAAAACCACATTTCCAAACTGGCCTCCAAAGCCAGTCGCCGACTGGGCATCCTCCGTCGTGCGAAGTCCTTCCTCGGCACACCTGAGCTCCTCACCACATACAAGGCTTTCATCCGCAGCTCAATGGAATACTGTTCTCCCCTATGGGCCGGTGCTCCTGCCTCACACCTAGCTCGGCTTCACGCTGTTGAAACCAAAGCTTTCAGAATCATTGGAATCTCCCGTAATGAAGCTATCTCCGAGGGCCTTTCACTCACTCACCCCAGACAGGTAGGTGGTCTTTCTGTCTTCTACCGACTCCTCTCCGGCCTTGCTCCCCCAGCTCTCTCTGTGCTGTGTCCCCCAAATATTCCTACAGGTCGCACAAGATCTGCCAGCAACCCTCTGATGGTTAAACTGCCGAAATCTCGGCTCTCTGCTCACCTTCACTCTTTCATTCCTCTTTTCTCCCGCCTCTGGAACAAACTCCCACACTCCCTTCAATCCCACTCCTCCCTCCAGGTCTTTAAAACAGCTTTAAAACAGCACCACCATCTCTTATCTTTCCCCATCCAAAACCTTGATCTTTTCTACCCCCACTAATTCACCCCAGATCCACCCTGTTTGAAATTCCAACTTCTTTCCTGGAAGTCCTGACAGTGTCCATATGTTTTATACCTCTCCCACCCCCCCTTCCCCTGCCTCCCCCCCCCAAAGCCCTCTCCCTCCCACAGATCTCTCGATGTCCCTGCTCTCAGATGTTGTGTTTGTGTTCCTCCCCCTCTCGCCCCATCTTGTCTACCGCTCCCCATGTTATATGTTTTATGTGTCAGTTTGTCTTTCTGTGTGATTAATGTTAGCTCTTTCACGAGCCTCGATCTTGTATTAAAAAAAATAAAAAATCAGTGCAGGGATATCGGCTTTATTTTTCGTAAGTGTTCCCACAAGCATCAGACCTTTCTCCAGCAGTGTCCGAGCAAGTGGAACACTCGTAAAGAAGTTGTCCATGGTGATATTTCGTCCTGAAACCCTCAATGGACCACACAATGTCTGTATGACATTTGATCCGAGTTTTTTTTTTTTTTGCACGGATTACCCAGGCTGTCTACCTGTGTTTGCCATGCCATCCACAGCATACGAGGTCTTTGCATCACAAGCCCAAAATATCTTGATGCTATATTTTGCCGGTTTGCTCAGCATATATTGGATACATTTACAACGGCCTCTGAATGTTACCAGTTGCGCATCCACAGTGATGCTACGTAACAAAAGTGTGTCAACTAGTGCCCTGTGACATGCAATATCAGACTAGGCTGACTGAGCTGGTAATATAAATTCAGCACACGAGCAATGTTTCAATTGTGCAAACCATCTGTGCAAAATTCTGATGGATATAACAAGATGAACGGTTGGAATATATTTGTATACTTCCAGGCAATGTTTTTGAAGGCTCACAAACAAGGATTGCAAGAGATTGACAAGGACTGCAAAATGGCAGGCTAACTTGTCACCACTTCCTGTGAGGTTGTGACTTGTGATATCACAACCTGTTATACACAATGTCAAACTAGTCCAAAAATACCCACGAATGCATTCAACAGGGTAAAATTTCAAAAATAAATTCCCCTGATCCTGAAAGAAAAAACCCCCAAAAGCACACATACAGGAACATGTATTTATTACCCTTCATTTGAAGCAAACATGAAAGACCATGGGTAAAACATTTTCATAACAAAGTTATAGCGAAACAAAAATCATGTTTGGCCCGGGTCCAAAAAGACCCATGATGCATTCATGGTGGTAAAATTAAAAAAATACATTCTCCCCAACCCTGAAAATAAAAAAACCAAAACATTCACAAAGGAATATGTATTACCCTTTATTCAAAGCACGTATGAAAGATGATGGGTAAAAACGTTTTTATAACAAAGTTATCGCAAAAACAAAATCATGCCCCAAGGCAATGTGATGGGATAAAAATGTAATAAATAAATTTTCCCCCAATCCTGAATGGAAAAAACACACACACAGGGGGCATGCACTACCCTTTCTTGAAAGCATATATGAAAGGTCATGCAAATATAAGTTAATATAACAAAGTTGTAGCGAAACAAAAATCATGTTTGGCCTGGGTCAAAAAAGACCCACAAATGCATTAATGGGGGTAACATTTTTAAAATACATTTTCCCTGACCCTGAAAAAAAAAAAAAAAAACACACACACATAAAAATATGTATAACCCTTTATTTGAAGCATATATGAAAGATCAAGGGTGTAAACATTTTTATAACCAAGTTATCGCAAAACAAAATTATGCCGGCCCAAAAAGACCCCCAAATGCATCCAATGGTTAAAATGTAGGTGTGAATTGCCAACCCAATATATTAAATAAACCCTTACATATTTTATTGTGAAATCGTTTTCTTTCGACCGTTTTAAGAATCGTAAAATCTTCATTACATTTATGATTATGCTTACATAATAAATGAAATAATAATTCTTGTATATTCATTTAAAAAATTCCTATCTAATTCTTCATCTTTATTTTTACCATGTTTTTCATCGTAAAATTTTAATAATTGTTTAAAATCTTTAACCAAATCATACTCTAAATGAGAAATATTATCTAATTTCTTTTTCGTTAACGTTATTTATATTAAATTAACACCATCATAATATTTTGTATATTTTTATTATTTTAAAAACATGATATGTGAGTCGATAGAAAAGGAGAGATCCAGACCAGGCCAGGAGCAGAATCCCCATATCCCCCTTGCCCCCCAAACAGGAAGTTGTGGGTTACAAACCGGAAGTGGTCGAAATAATTATTTATTTATTTTTCAATTTTCACATTTTCATGATTTTCATGATTTTCCCAAAATTTCCAAAATGTCTAAAATTTCCGAATTTCTCGATTTTCCTGATTTTTCACTGAAATAATTATAAAAATAAAAAATTGAATTTTTTATTGAACGGGATGAGAATTATAATACAAATGAATAACTTAAATGAAAAAATACGTATTATTAACATTAATGATGAAATAATTAATAAATTCAACATGGAATTTGATGTACTTCATGGAAAATGAAATAAGATAAAAGATTTAATTTTAACTTATAATGAAACATCAGTTGATATTAAAACAAATATTGCAAATATTGAACAAACATTACAGAATATTAATCAGGATAAAATGTGTTGCATGTATTATTGCATGTATTATTATTGCATGTACATTGCATGTATTATTGATACATGAATATAAATCAATTTTATCTAAACCATTATCACCGATGAATACACATAATCCAATCTTTAAAAAGAAAGTATCTATTATAAATGCGTTTTTAGATATTGCTAGGGAAATAATAAGGTTAAAATTATGGAATATACCCATTTTATATGACATTAAACCTATCACTAATATTACCTTATACATTTTGTAAAAATCAAAACTTCTCTGATTTTGAAATAACTAACACAAATATTAAAACGTGTTTGCGGTGTAATAACCAACAATTAAGTTTTGACACTAATATGACTTGTAATGATTATAAGAGAGTAAATATAATAGGGAAATATATTTACAATAGAGTTTCTCATTTTCAAAAATGTATTACTCAATATCAAGGTAAACAATATTGTAAAATACCAGAAAAGGTTTATATCGATCTCAATGAAAAGTTTAAAACATATAGACTTTTGTTAGATGATGAACAGGAAAGTGTGAAGAAATATTCAACCATTACAAAATTTCATATAACTATATTTCTAAAAGAATGAAAATATACGAAACATTTTGATAATATTAATCTAATATATGTAACATTAACCAAGAAGAAATTGGATGATATTTCTCATTTAAAACAAGGAAATTAGAGCTGTCTCACATGACATATCACGTGCCTTCAATACGGTCTGGCACCCAGCTTTGCTCACCAAAATCTCCTATGTTATCCATGGAAATCTCCACTCATGGCTTGTCGACTTCATCTCTGGTCGTCGGCATCGTGTGGCCCTGAATGGATTTCTCACCTCCCCTTCCCGTTCTGGCTGGAGTTCCCCAAGGTAGTGTTCTGGGCCCTGTGCTATTTCTGGTCTTCATCAATGATCTCGCCGACTCTGGAAAATCCTCTCTATCTCTTTGCTGATGACTCCACTATCTGCCGCTCCATTTCTCATCCCTCAGATCGGCAGTCTGCAGCCTCCTGACTCTCTGCAGACCTGGACAAAATCACAGACTGGTCAAACAAGTGGAACATGTCTTTCAATCCTGACAAATCTCACACTCATACTATGTCTCTCCGAAAAGACCGACTGGAAAACCCTCCCATCTACTTTCTCAACAATCCTCTCCAAGAAGTTCTGTCACTCAAGCTTTTGGGTCTCACTATCTGCCATGATCTTTCTTGGGAAAACCACATTTCCAAGCTGGTCCTCAAAGCCAGTCACCGACTGGGCGTCCTCCACCAGGAGAAGTCCTTCCTTGGCACACCTGAGCTCCTCACCACATGCAAGGCTTTCATCTGCAGCTCAATGGAATACTGTTCCCTTCTCTGGGCCGGTGCTCCTGCCTCACACCTAGCTCAGCTTAAAGCTGTTGAAACCAAAGCTTTCAGAATCATTGGAATCTCCCGCAATGAAGCTAACTCCGAGGGCCTTTCACTCACTCACCGCAGGCAGGTTGGTGGTCTTTCTGTCTTCTACCGACTCCTCTCCGGCCTTGCTCCCCCAGCTCTCTCTGTGGTCTGTCCCCCTAATATTCCTACAGGTCGCACAAGATCTGCCAGCAACCCTCTAATGGTTAAACTGCCAAAATATAGGCTCTCTGCTCACCTTCACTCTTTCATTCCCCTTTTCTCCCACCTCTGGAACAAACTCCCCCACTCCCTTCAATCCCACTCCTCCCTCCAGGTCTTTAAAACAGCTGTTCACCACCATCTCTTATCTTCCCCCATCCAAAACCTTGATCTTTTCTACCCCCGCTAATTCACCCCAGATACACTTTTTTTGAAATTCCAACTTCTTTCCTGGAAGTCCTTGCAGTGTCCATATGTTTTATACCTCTCCCATCCCCCCCCCCCCCTAGCCCTCCCCCACCCAAATTTCTCTCGATGTCCCTGCTCTCAAATGTTGTGTTTGTGTCCTTCCCCCTCTCTCCCCATCTTGTCTAACGCTCCACTTATTTGGTGTTTTATGTGTCGGTTCGACTTTTGATTAATGTTAGCTCTTTCACGAGCCTCGATCTTGTATAAAAAAATGACATCTTAAATCCCACAAACACACATGCAAATCTTTACACATGATTGCCCCACCTGAACCAGAAAGAATATATTGTAAGGTATGTGGTAGTAAGCCCATCTTGAAGACGTGCTTTCCCTCTCATCCTAAATCAAAAAAACACATAAAGTTGTTGGGGTACACTATTAAGGACTGTGATGGAGCATTTAAGGGCCATATTAGAATAAAAACCCGCAGTCAAACCCGCCGTTGAAAGCTATGTAAAGAATACGTTGGCTGAGATTATGCCCCTTAAATTTTATATGGGAGTCAAAATGTAATTGAAAAAATCGATTACTGAAAAAGAGGATCTTGTTGTAGAACACTGTATGAGAACAAAACATTACTTTATCGCATCACTCCAGGGGTTCTTATTAACGGACGTTTATGATAAACTTGTAGAACAAGAAGAACAGGTGGATCATTCGCTTGTGGGTAGTGGATTTACTATTACTGGAATACTTTTCATCGATATACATGTCTAAAATCAAACCCCCTAATTATAAAAAATAAAAATGCAGTTATTAATATTCAAAACAAAGATAAGAAATATTTTCCATGGGTTGTTCTTGCACACCGACATCCCGCTAAACATCATGTCCAAAGGGTATCGCATTATGAGAAATATTAAAATGAGTTAAATGTTACCGGTTTACCATTTCCAATGCCCTTGAAAGATATTCCTAAATTTGAGAAGATGAATAATCTATTTGTTAATGTTTATGGTCTAATGGATAAAAGCAATGTTCAGAAATTGTACATTTCTGATAACTATAAAAATGATGAAACTCATTTTAACCTTTTATGTTATAATTCAGGAGAAAATTCACATTACGCTTACATCAAAAAAAATTCAAGATTAATTTCTTCACAAGCAAGTAAACATCATGGCAAAATATACTACCGGAGAAAATTCACATTACGCTTACATCAAAAAAAATTCAAGATTAATTTCTTCACAAGCAAGTAAACATCATGGCAAAATATACCACCGGTTTAAATGTTACCGGTTTACCAGTGCGATGTCACTCCCTCACCCACAGGAGCCAAGAAGCGTTAGACCAACACTCAGAATTCTGTGGTAAACATAAAGCCATCAGAATTACTATGCCTTAAGAAGGTTCAAACATAACGTACAAAGATTTCGATAAAACTATAAAACATCCATTCGTGATATATGCTGACTTTGAGTGTATTCTTGAAAAGATAAATGACGCTTCTTCAAAACCAAACGAAACATCCACTAATAAATATCAAAAACATACTCCTTGTGGTTTCTGTTAATATATCAAATCATCCGTTGGTGACAAATACAACCAACAAGGACTTTATAGAGGAGAAGATGTGGCTTCTGAGTTTATAAAACTATTAGAAAAGGACTGTCTTCGCTTAAGAAAGATAATGAGATTAACCAATAAA
Source organism: Myxine glutinosa (assembly GCF_964187855.1). Lineage (NCBI taxonomy): Eukaryota > Metazoa > Chordata > Myxini > Myxiniformes > Myxinidae > Myxine > Myxine glutinosa. The sequence goes on from NC_136261.1 coordinate 412,883,283, forward strand.
CCGATGAACCCCCTAACAAAAGAAAAAGAAACAGAATTTAAGCAACCAAATAGCATCTGTCATATTTGTGGAAAAGAAATTGATGCGAAGATAGTTACTGGGGGGCCAAAGGTTAGAAACCATGGTCATCTCACCGGTAAATATAGAGGTCCGGCCCATCGAGACTGTAATCTTAATTATAAATCCTCCACCTTTATTCCGGTCTTTCTTCATAACAATGCTCATTATGACACACATCTATTTTTTGAGGGGCTTTCAAAGACGTTCGAATACATTTCAGCAATTCCTACCATGGATCAGGACTACATTTCATTCACAAAAACAATCCACACAAAAATAGGATTTGACAAAGAAAAAGGTAAAGATATATATGATATGACTCACATCAGGTTTCTTGACTCATTTAAATTTATGGCAAGTCCATTATTATCTACATGGGCATCAAATATTAAAAACTTTCCATGTCTTTCAGAGTATATATCAGCCAAAAAAGAAATTTAACTCTTATCACAAAAGGGAATATACCCATATGATTACATGGATTCATTTGAGAGATTTAAAGAAACACAACTTCCCCCAAAATAATGTTTCTATAACAAGTTAAATAAATGTCATATAACTGATAAAGAATATACTCAAGCACAAAATATTTGGAAAACGTTTAACATAAAGAACCTTGGAGAGTATCATGATTTATATCTTAAAACCGACTTCTTACTACTAGCTGACGTCTTTGAAACCTTTAGAACAGTTTGCCATAATAAACAGTCATACGGGTTAGATCCTATCCACTACTACACCGTCCATGGATTTGCTTGGAGTGCCATATTAAAAATGACAAAACAGAAGTTGGATTTAATCAGTGATGAAGATATGCTTTTGATGATGGAAGAGGCTAAAAGAGGAGGAATATCACAAGTATGTTCTAAGAGATATGCTAAAGCAAACAATAGGTATCTTCCCACTTATGATGATACGAAAGATAGTTCTTACCTGATGTATTATACAACAACAACAACAACATGCATTTTAAAGGCCATTTTCCCTGCTAGAGCGGGGGTTAGCCTTGCGGTCCCCATGACAATCTTCTCCATTTTGCCCTATTTTCTGCATCTCTCCTTGTTAACCCCCTTGCCCGCATTTCTTCTTCCACCATCTTTAGCCAAGTCTTTTTCGGTCTTCCCCGTCCTCTGCTTCCTTCTACATTCATTTCCATCACTCTTCTCAACCAGTCACTTTCATCCTTCCTCAACACATGACCAAACCATCTCAACCTGTTCCTCTTCACAGCATCAATCACAGGCTCTATTCCCATCATCTTTCGCAATTCATCATTTGTCTTCCTCTCTCTCAACGATACTCCACACATCCACCGAACCATTCGCATTTCCACCCTTTCCAACCTTCGTTGCTGCTCTACGTTTATTACCCATGTCTCGCTCCCATAAATCATAACACTTCTCACACATGCAGCATACACCTTTCCCTTCAGCTTCAACGACACTCCCCTCATCATCAGCACGCCACCCAGTTCCCGAAACGTCTTCCATGCACATCTCACTCGAGCAACCGAGTCGATGTATTATGATGAACCTGATGTATTATGATGCTAATAATTTGTATGGATGGGCTATTACTCAAGCTCTACCTTATGGAGGGCTTAAATGGGTTGAAGAGGAAGATTATGAAAAGGTGTTACAAAACATTGTTACATCCTCACAAAAAGAATTGGACGATTCGGAAGTTGGATATTATTTTGAGGTTGATTTGAAATATCCTGAAGACCTGCATAATAAACACGACGACCTACCATATTCCCCAACCAAAGAATGCCCGTAAGAAGAATGGCTAAGTGATTATCAACAAACATTTAATATAAAAGGTAAACCACCAGAAAAATTACTTACTACATTATATGATAAAGAAAATTATGTTTTACACCAAAGGAACTTGAAGCAATATGTATCGGCAGGATTGATAGTAAAGAAAGTCTATAGAGTTATACAGTTTAACCAAAGTCATTGGATGAAGGAGTATATTGATTTTAACACTCAAAGGAGACCCGAAGCAAAAACTGATTTTGAGAAAGACTTTTATAAATTGATGAATAATTCTGTATTTGGAAAGACGATGGAAAGTCTTAGAAATAGACAAAACATGAGACTTACTACATCTTTGGAGCAAGCAGCAAAATTAATTAATAAACCTAGTTTTCAAAGAGAAGTGGTGTTTTCAGAGAACTTTGTTGCTATTCATTTGCAAAAAGAGTATTAAAATGGATAAACCTATTTATATAGGAATGACGGTTCTTGATTTATCAAAATTACTAATGTATGATTACCTTTACAATAACTTGAAGAAGAAACATCAAGATAATGTTTCTCTACTTTATATGGATACAGATAGATTCATTTTAGAAATTAAGATGGAAGATGTTTATTCAGATATGCTTGAGGATAGTGACTCGTATGATACAAGCAATTATAAGTCAACTGATAAGTTGTTTTCCCTCAAAGAATAAAAAGGTTATTGGAAAGTTTAAGGATGAATTAAGGGGAAAGGTAATGACAGAATATTGTTGCGGATATGAGAATGTTTTTTTTTGTTGTTGTTGTGTAAATTGTTGTAAAAGTATCGCCCTCCTTGCTCCAGTTATGTATAAAGGTCAAAGTGCGTCCCGTAATTAGTTCATAAACACCACACGTTAGCCAATCATAGATTTCCCCCTTGTTGACAGTTATATCCTTATTATGTGTATTAGGCTAAGGATTTGTCTTCCATTAATTTGACACTCCATTGCACTGCATTAAATAAAGTAGATCCCTCTGACATGGCATCTTCCAAGTGCCAGGTTTAGCCACTTTGCTGCATTTCATCTGCCGTCCACTTTGCTGCAATTGCCAACTGCATTTTGGGCGGTTTTCTTCATTCGCCATTGCTGCCCTTTGGCTGGGGCTAGCTCGAATCGCCCCAAAACCACCATTGGCCATGAGGCAAGGTCGGGGAAGAAGGGCGTGTCTCCACCTCGTCATAGAGGGGAGGAGTGAACCAGCCCTTGCCGACCAACCGAGAACGAGGGGTTGGCTTTAGAGGGCGGAGAAAGAACGTTTGGGGGAGGTTCGCAGAAGGGTCAAGGGTGGGGCTGATATAACCCGAGGCAGAGGCCCCCAGAGAGAGTCGAGGAGGGAGGAGATCAGAACAAAGAAAGGCCTGGAAGTAGTTGGACTAAGCAAAAGAGGAAGTTGTTGGACTGGGTTGGACTAAGAAAGCGAGAGGAGAGAATCAGTCACGCCAGACCCCCCACCAGCACATTGGCTCCACCAAGCAGCTCCGACCCGTTACCCGCGCACACGACAGGATCGCTGGCATCAGCGGCCGTCGAGCTCCAGCCCGACGTCCCGCGCGGGATCAAGCTCCAGCCAGCTCCGTGCCTTCCTCCCCATCCAGCCACCCACCTCCTTCCAGCCAATCCACTCTGCAATTCCCCGTGTGAGTCCGTTTTTGTTTGTTCTGTCCTGGGTTAATTAAGACTGTAGGTAAGCTAGCATTGCACTGTGTCTCTGATTTCTTCTGTAAATTATTTTATTATCCTTCCTTCTCCTTGGTTACTTTTGGTTGTAAATAGCAAATAAATTATATTCGTATTCCCTACTTCTGTCTTCCTCTTCTTCACATCCGTGTCGCCTTTGTCTTTTCCCCATTGAATATCTGTGGTGCGATTTTGGCCAACGTTCAGGAATCGGGTTAGTCGGGGTAACTGTTAGGGCCGCGGCGCCATCCGCTCGGCAAATCAACATCCTATCCGCGGTCCGTAACAATTGGTGTCAGGAGTGGGATTCGAACCTGGGACTAAATTTATTTAGCCCAAATTTTGGGACACCAATTGTACAATTGGCCGTAACAATTGGTGTCTGGGAGTGGAATTCGAGGCCCGAACCAAATTTTTAAACATTAAAAAAAAAAATTTGGTCAAAATTTGGAGTGGCCAAAATTTGTTTTTTTAAATCCCAAATTGAGTCGTGCCATGGATAGTCAAGGCGATCGGATGCTGGTGGGGGTAGAGTTAGAGGGGGTAGAATTGACCCAGGACCCCAGGGACGAAGTGGGAAAAATGGAGGAGGAGAGCAATGAGGTGGTTGAGGAGGTGTCAGGTGCACAAAATGGCGCCCTCGCGCACGTGGGTGTAGCGGCACCAAATTTAGCCGTGCCCGTGGTTGCAGAGGCACAAAATAGCGGCGCTGCGGCAGCCATGTCCGCGGCATTGGGGAAATTGGACCTCTTTATGGCGCAAATCAGGGCAAGCTTCGTGGTGCAAAGTAAGGAAATAGATGAAAAGTTGGATAAATCAAGGGCGGAAAGCAGAGAAATGGGACAAATGATGGAAAGGAATAGTGAGCGATTGGAGGGCCAAATGGGAGCAATGAGGGACGAAGTGAGGGGTACCAGTGCCCAAATTGGGAAGATGGACAATAAATTTGATGGGTTAGACAACGGGATAAAAGAGGTGAAAAATGGGTTAACGGGGGTGGAAAATAGAATGGCTGCCCAGGAGAATCAGATAGAGGGGGTGAAAAACGGGTTAGTCGGGGTATCTGTTAGGGCCATGGCGCCATCCGCTCGGCAAATCAACATCCTATCCGCGGTCCATAACAATTGGTGTCAGGAGTGGGATTGGGGCAAAGACCAAAAGGGGAAGAGGTCACCCCCCTCGGGGTGCAGACAAAGGCGTATTGGGCTCAGTGGCAGACCCTGGAGTTGAAAGATAACATCTTGTATCGCAAGTGGGTGGAGGTTCCCTCTGATAGGACTTCCTGGCTGGTGATAGTCCCCGACAAATTCAAGAACGTCATATTACAACAGGTGCATGGTACCCGCTCCGGCGGCCATTTGGGCAGGTCAAAGACAATATCTCGGGTCCGTCGGAGGTTCTATTAGGTGAATATGGGGCGCGACATACAGGACTGGTGTCGGAGATGCGACGCCTGTTCTGCCAAAAAGGGACCAGCATGGAGGATAAGGGCCCCCCTTCAATTGCATCAGGTGGGGGCCCCCCTTGAGTGGGTGGCTATGGATATTCTAGGACCGCTGCCCTGCACCCGCCAAGGTAATAAGTATATCCTTGTTATACTGGACTATTTCACCAAGTGGCCGGAGGCCTACGCCCTCCCCAACCAAAAAGCCGGGGTTGTAGCGCAGGCCTTCGTGGAAGGATTTGTATGTCGGCACGGGATTCCACAGGAGCTGCACACCGATCAGGGTCGAAATTTTGAAAGCCAATTACTAAAAGATGTGTGCAGACTCCTGTCAATTCGAAAAACCAGAACCACGCCCTTGCGGCCACAATCTGACGGGATGGTGGAGAGGTTCAATCGAACATTGATCCAACAACTGGCATTGTTCACCACAACCCGTCAGGATGACTGGGACGAACATCTCCCATACTTATTAATGGCCTATCGAACCAGCCAGCACGGGGCCACCGCATGCAGTCCAGCGTTGCTTATGTATGGGCGGGAGTTACGGGCTCCCGCCGACTTGCTATGCGGTCCCGTGCCAGACACCACGGATACACCGCCGAGGGAGGGTTACGCACGTCACCTGGAGGAAGGCATGGAGCGGGTCCATGCCTTCGCCCGCCGCCAGCTCCATCTGGCGGGGGCCAAGATGAAGCGCAGGTACGACGACCGGAGCCAGGGGAGTCAGTACGCTCCGGGGATGAAGATTTGGTTCTTTAATCCTCGGAGGCGGAAGGGTAGGTGCCCAAAACTCACCTCCCCCTGGCAAGGCCCAGGAGTCGTCCTATCACAAATGTGTGACGTGGTCATTAAGATCAAAATGGGGCCACGGGCCCTCCCTCGGATCGTCCATGCTGACCGGATAAGACCTTATGCCAGCGAGCAGGCGCCCTCTTGGATCGCCTCGGCTCTAGATGCCGAGGCAGGACCCAGTACCTCTTATGACGGGGGCTCGTAGCGTCAGAGGACTGGGGGGGTTGGTAGTTTGAGATACCCGATGTGATGGGATGGCAACTCTGCCATCTCTCACAGACGGGGGCAAAGGAGCACTAGTCTTATGGGGTTTGGCAGTGAAAACTAGCCTGGGAGGGTTAGGATAATGATAGGGATCTAGAGAAGATGACCTTAGGTAACGGTAAGATTAGGTAGTGACAATGATACCTGTAGTGGGGACGCAGGTAGATTAGTTTGGATGATAATGATGTGGTATGTGCTTAGTTTAAAGGGAAGACGGGGAGCACTAAGTTAGCAGGGCAACAGGTAGTTCAGATGATGCCGTGTGTGAGGAACAGGTGTGATTGCACAGGTGTGCAACTGAACAGGTGTGTGGAGCAGTGTTTGAGTGAGTGATAGTGATGTGTATTGTGTTGACCAAATGGTCCAGGAAGGAAGGAGGGTGCAGGTGGCACCAGGTGTGATTGCACAGGTGTGCAACAACAGGTGAATGGAGAATGGTTGTATGGATTACATGGAGTGTGGAATACATGGAGTATTGGAATGGATGGTCGTGGAGTGAGTATGGTGGAGACTGTGGAGTGGAGTGGAGTGGATGGTGCGAAGGTGTGAATGGGGGAAGAATGGACCCCCATCACGAATACCCGGGGAGGGTAGTTTAAGTGTTAGTTAGAGGGTACAGGTAAATTGTGGTTGGATATTGGCATCTGTGGTGCGTGGTGGAAGAATGGTATTTGATTGGGTGCATTAGTGACGTGGAAATGGCTGGGCGTGTAGCCTGTTAGTGTGTGTAGTTGGTTTGGGCACTCCACCACTGTGAGGATGTCGGCCAGGTGAGGCCGCAGGTGGGCTCTGGGAGCCGGTAGTTGTTGTGGATGGGGCCCGAGGATCCGGAGGACGGACCCGGGTAGCCCAGTGCCAGAGGGCACCAAGGGGTGACAGAGCCAGGAGGGGCCTTCCCCAATTAGATAGGTTAGGGTGAGGAGCTAGGTAAGCTCGGGTGGCAACTACAGTGGTGGATGTGTGCAGGTGGGTAGACCTGCTGGGAGAGCTACACGACTCAGCCCGGAAATTGTGCAAGGGCACAGGGAGATGAATCGGGGGAGTGAGACCCCAAATTGAGAAGCACCACAGTTTGGTCAATGGGAATTGGTTTTTAGAACCCATAGTGTAAGTTGGCCAATGGATTGGCAGGGAAAGACCCCGGGTAGTGTAAAGTGTGTTAAAGTCATTTAGAAAGTAGTTAGGATGAAGGTCTCCTCGCACCATCTGCATCCACTCACCTGAGGTAACGATGGTACTCCACACCATGCCATGGTTTGTTGGTTTTTTAAATTATTTTTGATGCAAATGTTTGGAATGTGAGACGCATCATGACGTGGGTGTGACATTGTGCTTTGTTGTTCCATCTCTTCCTCCTTATGAGGATTGATGATGAATTGGGTGATGGCAAATTTTGGATAGAGGGATTGTGGAGACGAATTTGGTATAGGGGAAATATGGGGAAGATGTGACATTAGCGACGAATTTGTAAATGTGTAGATTTTGTACATATGGGGTAAGGGCAAGGGTAGAGTAGGTGACGGTGTGGTGACGTATGGTAGGGACGAGGTTTTCTCACTTCGCTCTCCATACGCACTTCGCCTTGCATTGCCTGTATTGATGTGTACCCTTGTGACCTTACCCCTCGCTCATCTGTCTTTTCCCCCTTTGTCTCCCACATGAGGACCTGTGCGCCACTGGGCGCCGAGGGGAGCGTGCGTGAGTCCGCCATTGTGCGCCCGAACCTCTCGCAACCACAGCTGTCTGCATCGATGCACCACCTTATGGACCACATGTCTGTGGCCGAGCACCACTTATGGACCCCATGGGTTGGGGCATGGCCCCTCTGCTGGAACCGGCCATGAAGGCCCGAGATCTTGCTGGCGGACCCGGGTCACAGGGCACCTATGCCCCACAGGTGAACCACACTAGTCGGCCCTGTGGGCCATAAATAAATAAAAATGGACACGTTGGGTGCATTTTATTATTGCAAATAGGCCGCCAGCAAAGAAGATGGCAACATCAGGAAGATAGCAATAGCCAGCAGAGGGAGCCGAAGAGCAAGAGACCACCAGCAGGGTTTGTTTAGTTATTTTTATTATTGAGAATTGTGATGACTGTGCACCGATTGGTGCTTGAGGGTGCTTTGGTGCATTTTTGGGTGCTTTCATGGTGCATCAATGCAGGGCAGACTGTCTCCCCCCCAAAAAGAACAATCACAGGTCCTGGGTTAGTATTGTAAATAAAAGCAGAGCCATTGTAAATAATGCGCCCCCACCGTAAATGTATAGTTTGAAGACCAACCCGCAATTCGGTTAGCTGTGGGCGTGAGTCTGTTAGGTAGGGTGCAACGGAGCAGCGGGACATATTTATTTATGTTTTAAAACTGTCGCACTCAGGGTCAGGTTAAATGTAGAGGGAACTACACCTACGTGCCACACTAAGGTAAAAGTTCATAGGCCCGGGACGTGCCTAAGAGGAGGAGGGTGCAGTGTTGCGGATATGAGAATGTTTTTTTTTGTTGTTGTTGTGTAAATTGTTGTAAAAGTATCGCCCTCCTTGCTCAAGTTATGTATAAAGGTCAAAGTGCGTCCCGTAATTAGTTCATAAACACCACACGTTAGCCAATCATAGATTTCCCCCTTGTTGACAGTTATATCTTATTATGTGTATTAGGCTAAGGGTTTGTCTTCCATTAATTTGACACTCCATTGCACTGCATTAAATAAAGTAGATCCCTCCGACATGGCATCTTCCAAGTGCCAGGTTTAGCCACTTTGCTGCATTTCATCTGCCGTCCACTTTGCTGCAATTGCCAACTGCATTTTGGGCGGTCTTCTTCATTCGCCATTGCTGCCCTTTGGCTGGGGCTAGCTCGAATCACCCCAAAACCACCATTGGCCACGAGGCAAGGTCGGGGAAGAAGGGCGTGTCTCCACCTCGTCATAGAGGGGAGGAGTGAACCAGCCCTTGCCGACCAACCGAGAACGAGGGTTTGGCTTTAGAGGGCGGAGAAAGAACGTTTGGGGGAGGTTCGCAGAAGGGTCAAGGGTGGGGCTGATATAACCCGAGGCAGAGGCCCCCAGAGAGAGTCGAGGAGGGAGGAGATCAGAACAAAGAAAGGCCTGGAAGTAGTTGGACTAAGCAAAAGAGGAAGTTGTTGGACTGGGTTGGACTAAGAAAGCGAGAGGAGAGAACCCGTCATGCCAGACCCCCCACCAGCGTGTTGGCTCCACCAAGCAGCTCCGACCCGTTACCCGCGCACACGACAGGATTGGTGGCATCAGCGGCCGTCGAGGTCCAGCCCGACGTCCCGTGCGGGATCAAGCTCCAGCCAGCTCCGTGCCTTCCTCCCCCTCCAGCCACCCACCTCCTTCCAGCCAATCCACTCTGCAATTCCCCGTGTGAGTCCGTTTTTGTTTGTTCTGTCCTGGGTTAATTAAGACTGTAGGTAAGCTAGCATTGCACTGTGTCTCTGATTTCTTCTGTAAATTATTTTATTATCCTTCTTTCTCCTTGGTTACTTTTGGTTGTAAATAGCAAATAAATTATATTCGTATTCCCTACTTCTGTCTTCCTCTTCTTCACATCCGTGTCGCCTTTGTCTTTTCCCCATTGAATATCTGTGGCGCGATTTTGGCCAACGTTCAGGAATCGGGTTAGTCGGGGTAACTGTTAGGGCCGCGGCGCCATCCGCTCGGCAAATCAACATCCTATCCGCGGTCCGTAACAATATATTGGGTTGAGAGCTTAAGGCTTATGCTTATAAATATATTGATGATAATAATATTGAAAGATGTGAAAAGAAGTTAAAAGGAATAAAAGAAGGGTGTTATCGAAGAAGAAATAGAGTTTGAACATCATTATAATTGTTTGACTTTAAAGAAAGAGGAGTTTAGAAAAATGAATACGATAAGTTATAAACACCAATTATATACAGAGGAGATGAACAAGAAGGCCCTGGTAGCTTATGATGATAAAATGTTTATTTTAAACAATGGAATTGATTGTCGATCTAATGGAAACATGTACATAATTAAAATAATAATAATTAATGTAATAATAAAATGAGTTATTGTGTCAAGTGTAAAAAGCAAACTAAATCTAAAAATATATCACGATATAAATAAAAAGAATAGAGTTTGTGAAAAGGGAGAATGTGTAATATGCTGCGCTAAAAAGTGTCGATACATCACATCTAAAAGCGGGGGTGATATACAAAAGTATTTGTCAGGGACTAAATTTACAACAACGGGGATTCCAGGAGAACTACATCTACCGAGGTATTCCTTCTGTGGTTGAGGAACAAACTTGGATAAAAGATTAGATGAAGAAAACAATTTTAAACCTTGGTCTAAACTTAAAAACAGGGTTGATGAAATGTGTCGAGAGCATGATATTGCTTGTGGTAATGCCACTACATTGGATGAAAAACATGAAGCCGATAGAGAAATGCTGTATAATTTGTGTCTAATTCGAAATCCAACGTTGAGAGAGAAAGTTGATAGGTTTATCGTGAAGAAGATGATAGGCGCTAAATTGAGATTCGGGCTTGGGTATCCAGGTGTTTCACAAGGGGCAAAGCCTTTAAAAAACTACTAACCTCTAAGGATGATATTAAACCTGAGGAACGAGTCATTTTAGCTAATGAGTTACATAAACCTATAATCACAAAGTTTAAATGAAGAAAGGTTTATTCCAAAGGCGTTGATTACATCTGGTCTACCGATTTAATTGAACTAAATAATGATAAGGGGTATAAGTATGCTTTAACCGTTATTGATTTGAGGAGTGCATTTGCCTGGGTTGTTCCCCTGAAAAACAAGAAGGGTAATACCCTGATGTTAGCCTTCCAACTGATATTTAATAAAAGTAAAAGGAAACCAAAGAAGTTATGGACCGATGAGGGAACTGAGTTCTACAACAGCATATCTTTGAAATTTATTAAAGAGAATGGTCTTACATTATACAGTACCTTTAATAAAGGAAAGGCGGTTGTTATTGAGCGTTTTAATCATACTTTGAAAGAGAGGTTGTATTAAAAATTCACACAACTTGGTTCTCAACAATGGGTATCGGAAATTCAGGATATTCTTGATAATTACAATAATACAGTACATTCATCGACAAAAAAAAACCCGACATGAACAGTTACAAAATTAGAATATGAAAAGAAGGTTAATTTGAGAAAACCGAAGTTCAAAGTTGGCGATATTGTAAGAATATACAGATGGAAAAGTCATTTTGAGAAGGGATATACAAAAATGAACTAATGAACTTTTTTAAATCGTTGGTTGATAATTCTAGTTTGTGGCTCGGGATTAATATAGAATCTGTTCAAAATATAATTCCCGCAAATATTCAAACGTATCCAACGGTTCCAACCCCTATTTCACCGTCAAGTTTTAATTCACTTTGTCGATCGTTTAAAGCACCAACCATCAAAATAAAATGTAGTAATAATACTCTTTCTTTTATTTTTGAGATGACACATATGCTAAAAAAGATTGTTTCTTACACTAATTCAGAAAGAAAGAGAGGAGGATGAGGAGTGGATAACTAATAAATTTGATTATCACGGTTATTTTAAATCAGAACAATTTATGCGTATTGGGAAACTTGGTTCTATTTCGAGTAATCCTATTGCAATATATGCAGAAATGAATGAGAATATTACCCCCAAACCGTTATTTTTACGTTGTAATAGCGTTTTTGGCACGCTCAAAAATTTTATTGACCCAATTGAAGATGATTAATAATTTTTATATTTTATATTAAATGGCAAGAAAACGACTTCAGAAGAATTATAATTTTTGTATTCAAGGATACTTGCAAGAAAAGGGGGTAAAATTTTTTATTTCTTATGAATTGGGGGCATAGACAGGGAAATTTTGTAATTAGTAACTGGCCATATACAGATATTGTAAAGCCCACAAATAGAGACTTGTTTAAAATATTAAATAAAAATGAACTTCTCAGGGTTATGAAATATAAAGCTCTTTTTCGGAAATATCAATAAATCTTATTGGTATCCTATTGTGAGAAAAATAATTATAAATACAAGAATAGCTCAAAATCCAGATGAATATGTGTATAATGTTCTCTGGGGAGATGCTTTAAGGGTAACAAGGGATGAGGAAGAGAGGGAGAAGGGGGAAAGGGAGAAAAAGGAGAAGGAGGAGAGGGAGAAGGAGGAGAGGGAGAGGGAGGAATGGAAGAAGATGAAGGAGGAATTGGCAAAGATGAAGGAGGAATGGGAGAAGATGAAGGAGGAAAGAAAGAAGATGAAGGAGGAAGAAGCGAGGGTAAAAGGGGTATAAGGGCATCAGAAGCGAGGGAAGAGGAGAAGAGGGAATTAGAAGCGAGGGAAGAGGAGAAGAGGGAAGAGGAGAGGTAGGAAGAAGTGGAAGCAAGGCATGAGAAGTAAATGGAAGCAAGGATAGCAGGGGTAGTAGAGGAGGGGGTAGGGGAAGGGATAGCAAGGGTAGCAGGGGTAGCAAAGGAAGAGGAGGAAGTCAGGGCAACAATCGAAGAGGTGGTAAAGGCAGCAAGGGAAGAGGTAGTAGGGGTAACAAGGGATGAGGAGTGAATACATACAATTGATAAAAAATAATTTGAAATTATTTAATTTCAAATTAAATAATAAATTATGTTTTTGAAATATAAGTAAGATTAACAAGCATTCTGAGTATTGCGCTGCAATACATGTCCCCTACCGGCAGTCTGTCGTCCGGAAAACTGTTGGGGAAATTACCAAAGTTCAAAGTGAAATAACTTTGTCAAAAATGATCGAAACGTCATGAGGTTCGAATTTGATCTGTAACTTATCATGAGAAAACCATGTACCAAGTTTGAAATAATTACCATTCGGAGATCAGCAAAAAAAAAGTCCGGAAGACTGTCTTTGCATGACGGACTGACAGACTGACAGACGGACAGATGGAGTGCAAACCTATACTCCCCTCCGGTGTACACCGGTAGGAGACTAATAATATGACAGGTAATACCGTTCCATCTTCCCACTACCAAATCGGTTTGTATTCCCTGACTTTGTATAGTTACCCAGTTGTCTTCCTTCTTTGTCATGCAAACCATTGCTTTGCTATCATATATTCTTTTAATTTCCTAACTCATGTATTTGGTGTTTACTAATTGAGTTTCCACATACCTCATTATACTCACCAAGCGGATAATAGTCTTCTTTACGGGACCAAGTAAAACGTTTTGGGTCTTCCAAGTTTATTGAAAAGAGCCAATTATACCCCAAATCAGGTATATCATACCCCCATTTATCAATTATCATATTAACTGGCGGACTTCCTCTCTAGTCGTCGTCAACATGTGGCCCTGAATGGGTTTCTCTCATCTCCTCTTCCTGTTCAGGCTGGAGTTCCCCAAGGCAGTGTTCTGGGCCCCGTGCTTTTTCTGGTCTTCATCAATGATCTCTCTGACTCTCTTGAAAATCCTCTCTATCTCTTTGCTGATGACTCCACTCTTTGCCGCTCCATTCCTCTTCCCTCAGATCGGCAGTCTGCAGCCTCCTCACTCTCTGAAGACTTGGACAAAATCACAGACTGGTCAAACAAGTGGAACATGTCTTTCAATCCTGACAAATCTCACACTCTTACTATGTCTCTCCGAAAAGATCGACTGGACAACCCTCCCATCTACTTTCTCAACAATCCTCTCCAAGAAGTTCTGTCGCTCAAGCTTTTGGGTCTCACTATCTGCCATGATCTTTCTTGGGAAAACCACATTTCCAAGCTGGCCTCCAAAGCCAGTCGCCGACTGGGCATCCTCCGTCGTGCGAAGTCCTTCCTCGGCACACCTGAGCTCCTCACCACATACAAGGCTTTCATCCGCAGCTCAATGGAATACTGTTCTCCCATATGGGCCGGTGCTCCTGCCTCACACCTAGCTCGGCTTCACGTTGTTGAAACCAAAGCTTTCAGAATTATTGGAATCTCCCGTGATGAAGCTATCTCTGAGGGCCTTTCACTCACTCACCGCAGGCAGGTAGGTGGTCTTTCTGTCTTCTACCGACTCCTCTCCGGCCTTGCACCCCCAGCTCTCTCTGTGCTCTGTCCCCCAAATATTCCTACAGGTCGCACAAGATCTGCCAGCAACCCTCTGATGGTTAAACTGCCGAAATCTCGGCTCTCTGCTCACCTTCACTCTTTCATTCCTCTTTTCTCCCGCCTCTGGAACAAACTCCCTCACTCCCTTCAATCCCACTCCTCCCTCCAGGTCTTTAAAACAGCTGTTCACCACCATCTCTTATCTTCCCCCATCCAAAACCTTGATCTTTTCTACCCCCGCTAATTCACCCCAGATCCACCTTGTTTGAAATTCCAACTTCTTTCCTGGAAGTCCTGGCAGTGTCCATATGTTTTATACCTCTCCCACCGCCCCATTCCCTTGCCCCCCCACCCCCCAAAGCCCTCGCCCTCTCTCAGATCTCTCGATGTCTCCATGTCTCTCGGTCCCTGCTCTCAAATGTTGTGTTTGTGTCCTTCCCCCTCTCTCCCCATCTTGTCTACCGCTCCCGATGTTATATGTTTTATGTGTCGGTTTGTCTTTCTGTGTGATTAATGTTCGCTCTTTCACGAGCCTCGATCTTGTATACAAAAAAAAAACAAAAAAAAAAACTACATGTCCTTCTTTATAAAGTTTAATTGTAAGTGACGTGTTAAATTTAATATGAAAAGGTGTACGGTCTGGAGAACTGGGTGTTGTGGCTGTAAATTCTACTTGTTTATCAAAATCTGCCGTTTTCTCTGTGGATTTATATTGTAACTAGCAGAAGTACCCGGCATTGCCGGGCGGGGGAGGAGGAGGGGAGGGGGAAGAGGAGGGGAGGGGAATGGGGGGGGAGGGGGAGGGGGAAGGGTGGGAGGGGAAGGGGGGGAGGGGAAGGGGGGATGGGAGGGTGTGGGGGTGCCTGGGGGAAGAAGGGCCCCTCCCCCCTCCCCCCCTTCACCTCCCCCTCCCCCCCTCCCCCCCATTCCCCTCCCCTCCTCTTCCCCCTCCCCTCCTCCTCCCCCTTAACACCAGGGGGGTTGACTCAGCCTGTCATCCTGCCGAGGTCGGCAAATTGAGTACCAGTTCACTGGTAATTCCCTGTGTGCCGCAAGAGGCGCCTAACAGGGTTGGCGGCACGAACCCGGAAGTCGGAACTCATTGCCGTCAAATAAATGTAGCATGTATGTTTCACTCTCTGTCACATGCCGTTGGTCCCATGTCAATCGGATGAAGTTGAAAAATTAACATTACGAAGTTTCTCTGGGACGTACTGATTCCGAATAATGAAGTTGAAAAATTAACATTCCGAAATACGCTAATTACGCTAACAGAAGCACTGGCACTGCGAAGCGCTAGAGGGAGACACTGCGCTCCCTCCCTTCGATTCCCTCCCTCTTCTGCTAGCGTTTCTGCGCTAATACGCTAATTTTAAAACCCGAAGTTTTTTTTAAATTTAAGGTGTGCTGTAGTTACTCTGAGACGTACTGATTCCGAATATGCCTTTGGTTTTTCTCTGCGATGAGTAGTTCTCGAGTTATAAGAGGACAAACAAACATACTTTACTGCTTTATATATATAGAAGTTGGTACGATTCGGCCAAGGAATCCCAGAGATAATTGCAATTAAGTGAGCCGTGACGTCACGGAACGCGCCGCCGGTAATACATTATAATTTATGGTAATCTATGCAGCACGACATGGTCATCACGGAAAACAAGGCGCCTTTGCCGGCGCAAAACGGCTCTCTCAGGGTCAAACTCGGTATCGTTGTGAGCGCACGGTTCAGCCCTTCAAGAAAAAGTTTATTTTGTAAAAAATCGAACCACGCGTTAAAAAGATATGACTGGTTTTGTTCGCCAGCACGTCGGCGCTCGAATCGGCTCGCGATAAAATCCAACACGTCCTTTGTCGGGGTCGTCTGAACCAACCACGGGGCCTAGAAGGCTGGGACTGGCCTCAAAAGTTAGGTCTCGATCATATCTCGTAATGCTGGAAGCTGCACGTCTCTGTGATAATCTTGTGGACCATGACAAGAGATCGTGCGAGTCGCTCGCAACGGCTTCAAGCACTTCCGCATTCGACCATTTCATGAACGCCATACGCCCCGCCCATCAAAGCGCGTACGTATTAAACGAACATACAGTGGCGCTGGAGGGAGCGCTGCGCTCCCTCCCTTCGATTCCCTCCTTCTTCTGCTAGCGCTTCTGCACTCATACGCTAATTTTAAAACCCGAAGTTTTTTAAAATTTAAGGTGTGCTGTAGTTGCTCTGAGACGTACTGATTCCGAATATGCCTTTGGTTTTTCTCTGCGATGAGTAGTTCTCGAGTTATAAGAGGACAAACAAACAAACATACTTTACTGCTTTATATATATAGATAAATCACCTAATCTCACCAAGTAATTGTCATCTGTGGGGCTCGGATAATTGGTTAATTTATAACTATTTTTCATATGAATATTTTTAGTTCTATCATATTTTTGTCATTCGGCCTGGGCCTTTGCATAATAATTTGATAAATCAACAATGATGCGCAAGATTGGAGGTCTTGTCTCTTCAAAGCTGTCCATGCACGCTCGCTTTCGAAGTTAAGTAACTTTTCACAATTGTGTTTTTGTCGAAACTGGTCTTGTATGTACCTATTGGGGTGTCTTTAATAGTATTCTTGGCGTTTGTTTTTTGTACCTGTGTACAGAATCGTCGGTCTTTCTCATCGTGTATTCTGAGGCCTAAGTGTAGTACTAGGCTACTGTGTCCAACCTTGGCTTTAGGCTTTGTTTTTGTCTCAGTGGTTCTCCGATCACGCTGAAATTTTTTTCCGGTCTCTGTTTTCACGGTCTTTTCATCCCATACTTCCTTGTTTTAAAATCTCAAAAAAAAAAAAAAAAAAAAAACCCAAAAACATTTCCTTCCGTTTTTATTCGTTTATTCGTTCTTAGTTGTTCGTTCGTTCATTCTTCGACCACGCTGTTTGTGATCACGTTGTTAAAAAATGTCTCATCTGAACTCTGAAGACCTGTATTCTGTCATATTCTATAACACCTTTTTCTTCTTCTTCTATAAAAGGATGCTTTCGACTTGCTCACCAAATCCATTCATTCCAAAAAAAAATTCCATCTCTTATAGTGCATCTTTCATTCATTCCCTAAACTCTCCAGCACTCCATCCTCCCTCCAGCGTCCTCAAACGTATTTTTGACTCGAATGTCTCAAGAAACTCATTTTGCAATAAATGTTCGTTTCCCATTAATCGTACATTTTTCAAAATCCCATCACCCCAAAATCCCATTTCCCATCACCCCTCCCCTCTAAATCTACCCCCTTGCCCATCCCCTCCAAATCATCCCCATCACCCATCTCTTTCAAATCTTCCCCCTTGCCCCTCCCCTCCAAATCTTCCCAATCACCCATTCCTTTCAAATTTCCCCCCACACCCCTCCCCTCCGAGACTCTCCCTCGCTCCTCCCCTCCTAGACTCCCCTCTCACCCCTCCCCCTCAAAGCGTCCTCCCCGCTTCTTCCCCCTTCCAACTTTCACCTTCATCTCACTCAACCTTCTGCCTCGCTCTTCCCCCTCGTCAAATAACACCTCACTGCGCCTCTCCCAATCACCATCAAACCTTTTGTCTGCCCCATCCTTCCCTTTCTCCGAGCTATTCTGTAATCTCTGACACACCTTCAACAGCTCTCCCTACCTCTTCCTCCTCTTCCACATCTTACCCTACCGCTCCCCCCCCCTGTTCTGTATCCGATGCTCCCCCTTCCTCTTCCTTAACAGTATGGACCTCAAACATCCGGGGCCTTCGCTCAAACATGTCTGATCTCTCCATACAGGTTGCTTCTGACAAACCAGACGTGATCTGCTTAACAGAAACTTTCCTCCTTCACGATGTCTCTGATTCCTTGGTATCTCTCCCAGGTTACTCCCTACTCCGGTATGATAGACCTGAGCCTCGTCCTGGAGGTGGGGTTGCTATCTTTATAAAAAACTCTCTTCCTCACTCGCCCTGCACTGCCCTCTCTCCACCTCACCCCCAGGAATACCTTTGGCTACGGCTTCCCCTTCGCTCCCACCTTTTGTTCATATGTGTGTTGTACCGTCCACCAAACAGTGATGACTCCATCTACATCTCGCTGTCTGAGAATATGGACCAACTTCTATCTACCCATCCCAACTCTCTCTTCCTCATATGTGGTGATTTCAACTGTCACCATGCCAGTTGGCTGGGTGTGGGTACCTCTCTCACCAGCCATGGCTCTTCAGCAAAGGACTTCTGTGACTCACTGGGACTGACACAAACTGTCAATTTCCCGACCCGGATTTCAGTCAATGGAGCATCTTCTCTTCTGGACTTGGTTATGACTAACTTCCCTGAAAATGTCTGCTGCTCTTCTTCTGCTCCAATCGGCTCTTCTGATCATGTGCTTGTTAAAGTGGACATCTCTCTGACCATTCTCAGAGAGCCTCCTCAGCGTCGACGAGTCTGGCATTTCACTCAGGCCAACTGGCACGGTCTTCAAGCAGCCATCAATCATCTGGACTGGTCTCCCATCTCTCCTGCCTCTGACATAAATTCTTCCTGGGAATTCTTCCAAAGCAAACTGCTCTCTCTCATGCACAGATTTATCCCATCTCGTCTTCTGTTGTCATACCCTTCCTCCCGTCCATGGTACACGGAATCTTGTGGTGAGGCTATTGCCCAGAAACAACTTGCTTTCGTCTCCTGGAAAGCAAATCCAACGGAAGGAAATCTCATTTCCTTTCACAAAGCCCGAAACAAGTGTGTGTCCACGCTCAGGAGAGCCAGGAAACAATATCTCTCCGTTCTCAGGACCGAACTCTCTTATCTGTCTCCCTCTTCCAAATCCTGGTGGCGTCTGGTCAAATCTGTTTCTGGTGTTTGTTCCCCCTCCATCCCCTCCCTCACCTCAAATGGCCACACGGCTGACTCCGCACGCGAAAAAGCTGAATGCCTCAACTCTGTGTTTGCCTCTAAATCTTGTGTCCCAAACCCATCCCTCTCTGTACCCACCATACCCAGTCGTACCCAGCTGCTCCTGGACTCTGTGTCCTTTCCTCCTGACAAGGTGGAAAAGTTTCTGTCAACCCTCGACTCGGATTCTGCAACTGGACCTGACGGCATCAGCCCACGGGTCCTAAAATCCTGTTCTTCCGCTCTTTCACTCCCTCTCTCTGTTCTCTTCACCCTCTCTTTTGCTCAAGGTCATCTTCCATCTGCTTGCAAATCTGCCAACATCACCGCTTTGCACAAAAAAGGTGCAAAAACAGATCCCAGCAACGACAGACCAATCAGCCTTCTCCCAATTATCAGCAAAGTCATGGAATCCATCATTGCTTCAGATATGAAATCTTTCCTCTTCTCCAATGGCTTGATCTCTGATCATCAATTTGGTTTCAGACCTGGACACTCTACTCTGGACATGCTGCTTCTGCTTTCTCAACAATGGATGGAGGTCCTCAGTGCCAAACAGGAAATTAGAGCAGTCTCCCTTGACATATCACGTGCCTTCGATACGGTCTGGCACCCCGCTCTGCTCACCAAACTCTCCTCTTTTGGTATCCATGGAAATCTCCACGCATGGCTGGCGGACTTCCTCTCTAGTCGTAGTCAACGTGTGGCCCTGAATGGGTTTCTCTCATCTCCTCTTCCTGTTCAGGCTGGAGTTCCACAAGGCAGTGTTCTAGGCCCTGTCCTTTTTCTGGTCTTCATCAATGATCTGTCTGACTCTCTTGAAAATCCTCTGTATCTCTGTGCTGATGACTCTACTCTCTGTCGCTCCATTCTTCATCCCTCAGATCGGCAGTCTGCTGCCTCCTCACTCTCTGCAGACCTGGACAAAATCACAGACTGGGCAAACAAGTGGAACATGTCTTTCAATCCTGACAAATCTCACACTCTTACGATGTCTCTCTGAAAAGACCGACTGGACAACCCTCCCATCCACTTTCTGAATAATTCTCTCCAAGAAGTTCTGTCACTCAAGCTTTTGGGTCTGACTATCTGCCATGATCTTTCCTGGGAAAACCACATTTCAAATCTGGCCTCCAAAGCCAGTCGCCGTCTGGGCATCCTCCGTCGTGCGAAGTCCTTCCTTGGCACACCTGAGCTCCTCACCACATACAAGGCTTTCATCCGCAGCTCAATGGAATACTGCTCTCCCCTCTGGGCTGGTGCTCCTGCCTCACACCTAGCTCGTCTTCACGCTGTTGAAACCAAAGCATTCAGAATCATTGGAATCTCCCGTGATGAAGCTAACTCCAAGGGCCTCTCACTCACCCACCGCAGGCAGGTTGGTGGTCTTTCCATCTTCTACCGACTCCTCTCTGGCCTTGCCCCCCCAGCTCTCTCTGGGCTCTGTCCCGCAAATATTCCTACAGGTCGCACAAGATCTGCCTGCAACCCTCTTATGGTCAAACTGCCAAAATCAAGACTCTCTGCTCACCTTCACTCCTTCATTCCTCTTTTCTCCCGCCTCTGGAACAACCTCCCTCACTCTCTTCAATCCCACTCCACCCTCCAGGTCTTTAAAACAGCTGTTCACCACCATCTCTTATCTTCCCCCATCCAAAACCTTGATCTTTTCTACCCCCGCTAATTTCACCCCAATTCCACTTTTTTGAAATCCCAACTTCTGTCCTGGAAGTCATTGGTGTCCTTGTGTTTTATACTTCTCCCTCCATCCCCCCCCCCCTTCCCATGCCTCCTCCCCCCAAGCCCTCTCCCTTCCACACATCTACCTGCTCTCAAATGTTGTGTTTGTGTGCTTCAACTTCTCTCCCCATCTTGTTTTCCGCTCCCGCTTTTTATATATTTTGTTTGTCTGGTTGATTTGTTTGTGAAGTAAATGTTAGCTCTTTCACGAGCCTCGATTCAGTATACAAAAAAAAAAAAAAAAAAAAAAAAAAAAATCCGACTCCAGAGATCCCCTAAAGATAGAATCGTCTTTTCCAACGTAGGTCATTTTACATAAGATTTAATATAATACCATAAAATTTTCCATTATTGTTGAGGTGAAATAATACGTGTAAACATAATTGGCCGCAACATTTGGAATTTACTTCTTGGACTTGAAATGTTTGAAAAACACCATACTGTAGGAATTTAATTACTTCAAGAGGCGGTGGAAGCCCATAACTGTCGAAATAATATTTATCCCGACTATTATGAATGCAAGTCCAATGCGTGCCATTCCCAGTATTAGCTTCTAAATTCATAATAATATTCGTTGTATTTTTAGGCAGCTTTGTTAATTCATCCCTCATACAACTACTTACGTTATCGAGGTTTCGCTGTTTGCAATATTTCACAAGTTCTATATTTCACGTTGTATTCTCTCCAAAATGTTTAAATCACTCCTCCATTTTATTTTCGAAAATAAATTTTCTTTTTATTTAGGAGAAAGATATAGTCCATTACCCCCTTTTAGTTAGTTTTACGCCCATCTGTGCGATAGAAGAAAGCGCATCTCCAACTAACGATCTTGCTTTATTAGGCAGGCCTTCAAGTTTTTCAGCAAAATCTACAATTACACCGCTTCCACTAACTTGTTTCTCCGACCCCTTGCGTCTTTCCATCTCCTTGTTATGTCTTTCCAATTCTTTTTGGGTCGCCAGTTGGGCCGTCTTTTCATTAGCAGTTTTTACCGCTGCTGAAATACCACCCGTCAAAGCTCCTGCTGCACTTAACCCGGCAAATAGAGGAATTAAAAATGGAAGAAATCCCCCATTTATCTCCTTTTGTGAATATTTCTTCAACATAGGTTTTGACATTTTAAAACTAAGTGAACCGGTACTATTTAATTCACCTGCACTTTTGTGAGCAAAACACTAATTCTTATATCACCCTTTCTTTTAATTGTACGAACATTAATCGTACAAGGTTTTTGATTTTGAACACAAGACGATAGTTTATCATGATTGATTTGATTAATATATACGTCAGTTGTTACTTTACTCATTTTTATATATTACGAAAATATATTTTCTAGTTTTTACTTATGTGATGATAGTCATAACACCATTATCCGTATTAATCTGTAGTTCTGTTTCTTCCAAGAGCAAACAATATGCATCAAGTTCTTCACTCTCTCCTCTTTCAATGTATAGGGAAGTATCCACTCTATTGGACTTTATAGTTTCCTTTTGAGCGCTCAGGTCAATCGCATTGATTTTATATAGACTTTTAAATGTGACTATATCCAAAATGGGATCCTGATTACCATTTCTTTCACACACCTTTTGGTAAGACCTGTAGGCTTTGGCATAATCATTATTTTCCCAATTAATGTCCACTCTATCTCACAGATAAGGTGTTCCATCGAGAGAAACCTGAAGTTGTTTTACCTTAGTATTATCACACACCACGTTATTCTTATCAGTACCTTCCTCTCCATCTGTTTTCTTAAAAATGAGCAAAGGTATCGAGGTTTTCCTTGAAGAACACCCAAATTCCCATTGTATGTAGCGTGTTCCAGTTTAAGGTGTTGACATCTTCTTTTAAGGAAGGATACATTTAGGGGGGTCTTTGAGTTAAGTCTTCTATTCAACATCTCTTCCATTTTAAGACTGGGAGTATTGTCGCTGATACTACTGTGTTCAAAAAGTATCCGACCTTTATTTTTCGTGCGTAAAAAAAAAGAAGCTAGGGAGGCGTTGATTGGTGCACATATGTAGGCGATCCTAATGCGCACGCGTGAATTTTTTCCCACCTGCAGAAGCTGTCATTCGACGGCAGACCGCCGATGAGTGAGGACATGTAAGTGAGCGCCGTTGGATTTTCGTTTTTGACAAAATGACGGAAAAACTTGAACAACGCTACTGCATCAAATTTTGTGTAAAGCTTGGTTATTCCCAAGTGGAAACGATCTGCAAGATTCAACACCGTTCATTCCATTATGAAGGAGGATTTGGGCTTCAGGAGAATCTCAGCGAAGTTCGTACCAAAGCTGCTAACGATTGAGCAGAAGCAACTCCGTTTGGAGATCGCACAGGACATGCTGGAGACTGTGAACAGCGATCCCAGCTTCCTCAACACAGTGATCACTGGTGATGAGTCCTGGGTTTATGGGTATGACCCAGAAACCAAGTTGCAGTCATCACAATGGAAGCATCCAACATCCCCGAGGCCAAAAAACACCTGTATTACCTGTCCTGCCCTCCCCTCCCCCCCATCCCTCCCGCCAGCTCCCGCCCCCCTCCCCTCAAACCCTTATTGCAGCCTCTTACTGAGTCCAGGTCTTGTTTTTTTTCTCTCTTTTTTCTCGTTTTCCCTTTTTAGTCTTATTTTCTTTTTTTTTTCTTCCATCCATTTTTTTCTCTTGGTTAAATAGAGTTTCAAAATAATTTGAGCATGATTGGAGCAAAATTGTTAATATTTTGAAGTGGTTATGATTTTTGGCAAAACATTTTGAGATGGTTTTCCAACTTTTAATTGTCAACAGGATGACAATTCTGCAGCCACTGGTGAAAGTGTGGCTTTCATTATGCAGCCATAGTGCAACATGACATCTGAAACATTTGAGACATTTTTTTTCCAATGAACTGTCTCACATCTGTCTGATTAATTTTGTCTCACTAATGAATCTATGTGATGCATGTTAACCATGAATTCCTCCCTTGTTCAACATGGATTGGTGTTGGATGCAATTTATCCCTTTCATCATCCATCATTCTACACCCCCCCCCCCCCACCCACCCCACCGAAAAGGCTGGTGGGTGTTTTGTGGTAGGGTGTGGTCCAGATCAGCGTTATATCGGGTTTTTTGGGGGGTTTTGTTGAACTGACTGGGGTAGGTTTTGCCTGGGTGGACATATGTCCTGCAGGTAAACGTTATTGTTTTCCCTGAACCATCGGGCATGGCATGAGGTGGCATTGCCCCTTGCCATGAGATATTATATCTTAATTTTATTGTTTTATTATAAATCAATATTGATATGTTATGTCGGTAATATTACCATTGACACAGCAATCGGGGATTGTGGATCTTTGCCAGGATTTTTTTCTCGGTGATTTTAAGATTGTTGTGTTAAAACAATTATGGTGCCTATACCATGTCATCAATGACATGATTATGATTTTACAAAATTGTACATGTGAGGTTTATCTGTGATGGAATTTTCCTGTAATTCATATCAACGAATGCAGAGAAAATCAAAATTGTTCTGTGCAGACAGACAAACAAACGGATTTAAATGTAATATCCTCTTTTTTGATGGAGGTAATAGGATGAGTGGGAAGCATATTTTCGCTCCCTGGAGGGCCCCCAAGAGGCGGCATTGTGTTTCCTACTCGTGAAATGAGGAATTAGGGTGCATTGAGCTAAATGGTGTTCTATTGAATTTTAGTAGGATTTTTTTTTGGCTGATGTTTTTTTGTTGTGGTGGGTTTGGAACAACACACTATTGTTCTTTTGATAGAGCTTTTGATTTTCCATTCTCTTCCAGGCTCTTTTGTAAGACTTGATAGGAAAATGGATTAGAGTGGATATCAGAAGATTGGGAAATAACTGATTTTTTAGGGAAAAATTTTTTTTAGAGGAAGATGATTTGATTTTTTGATTTGATTTTGATTTGATTTTTGATTTGATTTTTGAGTTCATTCGAAGATAGTTTGATTAAAAATGTGATAAAATCCACATTGTGAAATCAATGTGGAATCAGAATATTTATGTTAATGTGAAGATACCTTCAAAAATGAGCAAGGTGGTAAGTTGACAAAAGTGAAGGAAAGGTCCGAATATATATTTTATATTTATGCTTAATATCTGGTGTGCCTTTTTGACAGGGAACACAATTACCTGGCCTCCGCAAAAGTGTTTTGGCTTTGGTGACAAGGGACCGATAGGTGGTTCCCCACCTGTCGGTGGTCATTTACCTGTCCGATCAGTTTGGGGATCGGTTGGTGAAACGGTGGTACAAAAAGGAGGTGTTCCTGGACTCAGCTGCCATCATCAATTGAAAGTTGGAGAGACTCTTCCTGGAATCACCAGTGAAGAACGACTGTCATACCAACCTCAGAAGACACACCACACAGCGGTTTGCCTAATACATTCCTATAGGCGAAATGGGAAATAGGGCCTGTCAGGGTAGAAAAGTTGAACCAGATATTCCACGAAAAGGTACTTGTACATATTCTATGTACAATCTTTATGGTGTAGAGGCCATTAGGGAGATCGAGAATTGGTATTTGTGGACAAAGGGACATGCCAAGGAGTTTCCAAGAAATGGTACATTTGAGCGAAGTCGATTGGATAGATTAGGACAAGAATTGAAAACTAGGAAGTAATAGGATAGGTAGCCCTGAAAGAACAGGCAATGACAAGGCCAGGTGTTTTAATTGTGGAAATATGGGACACTGGGGACGACGTTGTCCATATTCAAATAGGAGACAGGTTCATAGGGAAAAACCAAGATCAAGGGTACCAGTGCTTACTGGTACCTCAGACAACGATTAGGCCTTCATTGCTGCAGATCCCAAATGACGATTGGCCTCAACAGATAAGATCACTAGACCAACATGAGTAACTGTCGATGCTTCTTGTGTCTGAAAAGTTTTCGGACCAAGAATGATTTATTTTTTGCGTATTAACAAAATAATAATTAATTGATCAAATGCCGAAATTGGACATTTTTTGGAACATAGAATTAAAAGATCCAAGATTAGAGTTCATTCTGGAAGCCTCATATTTGCCAATTATAAATGTGGCTTTAGGGAGCATTTTGGGGGAAAAAATATTTTTTTTTTGAATTTACAGAGTTTGGAACAATTGCTTTGGAATTTTTTTGGGGAACCAAGTGACAAGAGTCACATGATGATCAGGCGGGAATTTCGGACTAATTGCTTTGCATGATTGATTGGTCAGTGGTCGACTGACATGTAAACGGGTGTGTTGTCAAATTTGGATAAGTTATTGTGGGAACCAAAAGGGTGATTTCAATGTGGACATTATAGGGGTTTTCTAAGAATAAATTATTATTTTTTATCTGTTTGTGTAACTGCATTTCTAAAATTGAGGGACAAATTTTATGAAACACCCATCTTGATCTGCAAATAATGGTTCCAACGCAAACAAATATACATAATGTATGAATTTGTGTATTTTTTCTCTTAAAAGATTGCTAAAACTGACAGTGTGCCTCTCTTGAAATAGATAGTTTGATGTGGATGGGATTAAATATCCATAAAATCCGTAAAATAAAATAAAAAGACAATTTGATTATGAAGATAATCTCTTTTGTCAAGGCAGATGGAATACAAAGATTTGATGTGCTGAGTAGTAAGCAGCCATTAATTGATAGTAAGGAATTGTGAGTAACCTTGGGATTGCATTTTTGATAGAATTTATATGAGAATAAAAGCTATTTATGAATATCAGCTTCATGTTTAAAAAAAAATAAAAAATGTGGGAGTACAAAATTAGCCAAATTTGTAAGAGATCTTATATGGATTTATCAGAATACTCTGTCCACGGATTTTTGATATATATGAACTTGAATTTTATCAGCATATAAATTGTGTTGTGTTTATGTGTATTAGACGTAGATCATATGGGAAAAAAAGATTAGTAAAGAAAATCTTGCTGAAATTGATACCGAAAAAAAGGTAACACCAGATTTTAACGAATATTGATTTTCATAAAACAATGAATCTTTAAATGAATGTGATAAGGATAATATCCTCAATTTGTATTCATTAATTAATTGTGGGTAAAGGAATTAATTTATCGTAGTGGATTGTTAACAGCAGCCTGAAATGTCCTGAGAGTGTGCATCCATATAATTAGAAATCCCAGATTTAAAAAAATTTGGTGGAGGTCTTAAGTGGGAGAATACTTGCTTGGTAGATAAAAAGGTACTGCATGTTGGCAGCCACTTTTGCGGCCATTTAGGCCAAACAAATTGGGAGAAACTGTAATTGAATACATCATTTACAGATGAGTATTTGTAAAGTAAAAAGGGAATTTATTGATTTGGGAGACATTTTTCGAAGGTTTATTAAAGTGTTACAATATGACAGTTGGTAAGGAAAATTATTGGATGAGAATTAGATCTGTTATAAAATGAATTTGTTGACCCTTTGAAGTTAATTCTTAGAAATGTTGTTTAACTAGCATTTTGAGTTCAAATTGGAAATAGTTTGGTAGAGCCTTGGTTAAAACCCTTGAGTAGATCAATAAGGGTGATCCTGGACCACCAGACCATCCCATCTATTTACATGGGGTTTTCTCATATACCCTCTCTGCCACCCAAAAATCTTACCCTTTTTTCTTACGCCCTCTTTTCTCCCGATGATCATCAATCTACCCAGTCTATCATTAACCCTATGATCATTCGATCATTCTACCAATCTACCCTATGGTCATTCTATCATTAACCCTATGATCACTCGATCAGTCTACCCTCTCTGAACATAGAGATCAACTCTCTGCCCATTCTTTCATTGATCCAACAAATATATTGTCATTCATCATTTTCTTTAATCCATCGATCCTCCTACTCGTCTCATCTCCATCCAAGATATTCACAAACAGAACCCGATCGCTATTCAGTCTCTGTGCTTTTATAAAGTGAAAAGTTTCCCTCAATGATCGAGTCTGTGCGCCACCAGATTCACAAATCATTTTGAGGTTATAATAGATGGTCTGTCCTCCAACGATGTGGCGTCCATCAAAGTTCTCAGACCATTCATAAATACTTTTCCTTCCTCCTTCTAGAACGCCCATCTTAAGATTCAATCTTTGATCAGTCTTCTCAATAGGAACTCCCATTAGCTTTTCTTTCTTTAACTTTTTACTTTTTTAACATTAACATTAACTTTTTAGATATTACCATTTATATACCAAGGCTACCATACTCGAACCTTTTCTAATTAATAGCTCACTTTTGAGAAATGACATGTTTTATGACTTGGATCACTTCCCAAAGGTTCTCATTGTTTCATTTCCTGTTTTTCACACATACGCCCTCAGTTTCCCAAATGCTGACAAGCAGTTCCTTCCCGAAAATACATTTTGTTCATTATAAAAAGCCGTATTCAGTTCAATTTTAAACATTGCGAACGAAGATGAGCTTGTATTATTCCAGTCTTTCCTCTGATGAAGAATACTCACCAGGACATTGGTAAGTTTCGTTTGGTGTTAAACACTGTTAATGAGAGCTTTGTATGTGATTAATTATATGACTCATGATATATTTTTTCTCTTTATTACAGCAATTCAAATATTGTGAATATCCTGGCAGAATTTCAAGTTATTCCTCAAGAGTTTCACAACGAACTGAATACGGGTTTGAACAACCTACCTCCGAGATGGAGGGCTCAGAATATTCACCCGACGAATGAATTTAATGTTTCACCGTTCTTAGAAGATTCATGTGAAAGGTATGATACAAAATAAAAAACGAGATGTGTGTGCGTGTGTGTTTCTGTGAATAAAAGAGAGAGATTGAATTGTGAGGAACAGAAATGAAAAAACGAGAGTGAGTGTGTGTGTGTGTGTGTGTGTGTGTGTGTGTGTGTGTGTGTGTGTGTGTGTGTGTGTGTGTGTGTGTGTGTGTGTGTGTGTGTGTGTGTGTG
>NC_136261.1:412914406-413126906 GCF_964187855.1 Myxine glutinosa
TCCCTCCTCCGGTATGATAGACCTGAGCCTCGTCCTGGAGGTGGGGTTGCTATCTTTATAAAAAACTCTCTTCCTCACTCGCCCTCCACTGCCCTCTCTCCACCTCACCCCCAGGAATACCTTTGGCTACGGCTTACCCTTCGCTCCCACCTTTTGTTCATATGTTTGTTGTACCGTCCACCAATCAGCGATGACTCCATCTACATCTCACTGTCTGATAATATGGACCAACTTCTATCTACCCATCCCAACTCTCTCTTCCTCATATGTGGTGATTTCAATTGTCACCATGCCAGTTGGCTGGGTGTGGGTACCTCTCTCACCAGCCATGGCTCTTCAGCAAAGGACTTCTGCGACTCACTGGGACTGACACAATCTGTCAATTTCCCGACCCGGATCTCAGTCAACGGAGCATCTTCTCTTCTGGATTTGGTTATGACAAACTTCCCTGAAAATGTCTGCTGCTCTTCTTCTGCTCCAATCGGCTCATCTGATCATGTGCTTGTCAAAGTGGACATCTCTCTGACCATTCTCAGAGAGCCTCCTCAGCGTCGACGAGTCTGGCATTTCACTCAGGCCAACTGGCACGGTCTTCAAGCAGCCATCAATCATC
This sequence comes from Myxine glutinosa, assembly GCF_964187855.1. NCBI lineage: Eukaryota > Metazoa > Chordata > Myxini > Myxiniformes > Myxinidae > Myxine > Myxine glutinosa. Next base: position 412,915,020 of record NC_136261.1, read on the forward strand.
TGGACTGGTCTCCCATCTCTACCGCCTCTGACATCAACTCATCCTGGGAATTCTTTCAAAGTAAATTGCTCTCTCTCATGCACAGATTTATACCATCTCGTCTTCAGTTGTCATACCCTTCCTCCCGTCCATGGTACACGGAATCTTGTGGTGAGGCTATTGCCCTGAAACAACTTGCTTTCGTCTCCTGGAAAGCAAATCCAACGGAAGGAAATCTCATTTCCTTTCACAAAGCCCGAAACAAGTGTGTGTCCACCCTCAGGAGAGCCAGGAAACAATATCTCACCATTCTCAAGACCGAACTCTCTTATCTGTCTCCCTCTTCCAAATCCTGGTGGCGTCTGGTCAAATCTGTTTCTGGTGTTTGTTCCCCCTCCATCCCCTCCCTCACCTCAAACGGCTTAACGGCTGACTCCGCACGTGAAAAAGCTGAATGCCTCAACTCTGTGTTTGCCTCTAAATCTTGTGTCCCAAACCCATCCCTCTCTGTACCCACCGTACCCAGTCGTACCCAGCTGCTCCTGGACTCTGTGTCCTTTCCTCCTGACAAGGTGGAAAAGTTTCTGTCAACCCTCGACTCTGATTCTGCAACTGGTCCTGACGGCATCAGCCCACGGGTCCTAAAATCATGTTCTTCTGCACTTTCACTCCCTCTTTCTGTTCTCTTCACCCTCTCTTTTGCTCAAGGTCATCTGCCATCTGCTTGGAAATCAGCCAACATCACCGCTTTGCACAAAAAAGGTGCAAAAACAGATCCCAGCAACTACAGACCAATCAGCCTTCTCCCAATTATCAGCAAAGTCATGGAATCCATCATTGCTTCAGATATTAAATCTTTCCTCTTCTCCAATGGCTTGATCTCTGATCATCAATTTGGTTTCAGACCTGGTCACTCTACTCTGGACATGCTGCTTCTGCTTTCTCAACAATGGATGGAGGTCCTCAACGCCAAACAGGAAATTAGAGCTGTCTCCCTAGACATTTCACGTGCCTTCGATACGGTCTGGCACCCTGCTCTGCTCTCCAAACTCTCCTAATTTGTTATCCATGGAAATCTCCACGCATGGCTGGCGGACTTCCTCTCTGGTCGTAGTCAACGTGTGGCCCTGAATGGGTTTCTCTCATCTCCTCTTCCTGTTCAGGCTGGAGTTCCCCAAGGTAGTGTTCTGGGCCCTGTGCTTTTTCTGGTCTTCATCAATGATCTCTCTGACTCTCTTGAAAATCCTCTCTATCTCTTTGCTGACGACTCTACTCTCTGTCGCTCCATTCCTCATCCCTCAGATCGGCAGTCTGCAGCCTCCTCACTCTCTGCAGACCTGGACAAAATCACAGACTGGTCAAACAAGTGGAACATGTCTTTCAATCCTGACAAATCTCACACTCTTACAATGTCTCTCCGAAAGGACCGACTGGACAACCCTCCCATCTACTTTCTCAACAATCCTCTCCAAGAAGTTCTGTCGCTCAAGCTTTTGGGTCTCACTATCTGCCATGATCTTTCTTGGGAAAACCACATTTCCAAGCTGGCCTCCAAAGCCAGTCGCCGACTGGGCATCCTCCATCGTGCGAAGTCCTTCCTTGGCACACCTGAGCTCCTCACCACATACAAGGCTTTCATCCGCAGCTCAATGGAATACTGTTCCCCCCCCTGGGCTGGTGCTCCTGCCTCACACCTTGCTCGGCTTCACGCTGTTGAGGCCAAAGCTTTCAGAATCATTGGAATCTCCTGCGATGTAGTCAATGCCGAGGGCCTTTCACTCACTCACCGCAGGCAGGTTGGTGGTCTTTCTGTCTTCTACCGACTCCTCTCCGGCCTTGCTCCCCCAGCTCTCTCTGTGCTCTGTCCCCCCAATATTCCTTCAGGTCGCACAAGATCTGCCTGCAACCCTCTTCTGGTTAAACTGCCAAAGTCTAGGCTCTCTGCTCACCTTCACTCTTTCATTCCCCTTTTCTCCCGCCTCTGGAACAAACTCCCCCACTCCCTTCAATCCCACTCCTCCCTCCAGGTCTTTAAAACAGCTGTTCACCACCATCTCTTATCTTCCCCCATCGAAAACCTTGATCTTTTCTACCCCCGGTAATTCACCCCAGAGTCCTTGCAGTGTTCATATGTTTTAATCCTCTCCCACCTCCCCCCAAGTCCTCCCGATGTCCCTGCTCTCAAATGTTGTGTTTGTGTCCTTCCCCCTCTCTTTTGTGTCCTTCCCCCTCTCTCCCCATCTTGTCTACCGCTCCCCTTGTTTTTTGTGTTTTGTGTGTCGGTTTGTCTTTTTGTGTGATTAATGTTAGCTCTTTCACGAGCCTCGATCTTGTATACAAAAAAAAAAAAAAAAAAAAAAGGTGCATTTGATGATTGGCTTCACAGTCGGGTATACAAGGGTTGTTGCGTTCTGTATTAGTGGAAAACAACTGCTGCACGTCTCCAAAAGTTATTGCCGCTACCACTGGAGATGGTCTGTCAACTCGACAATGCTGTTTGTCATGGAGTGGTGGCTTTACGAAATTACGGCATGAAACAGCGTGCTATTGCTCGGCAGTATGGCATCACTCAAGGTCAGGTGTCAAAGATCCTGAAACGAAATGCTCAGAGGGGTGTCCCTACTCCAATACCGAGGCCAGGACATCCCCGCAGAACCACAAGGAGGGATGATCGCCAGCTGCACCGTTTAGTCCGCAATGGCCGTACCAAGTCAGCTAATCGGCTTAGGCCTGAGTGGCAGCAACTGACAAATGTGCCTGAATCCAGAAGGCTAGTCAACCAATGACTGGTTCAAGCAGGCTATCGTGCCAGGCATCCCCTGAGAAAGCCATGCCTGACCAGACAACACCGCCAGCGCCGATTGCAGTGGGCCTGAGAGCACCGTCAATGGCAGCCAGGACACTGGAATCACGTGATCTTCAGTGACGAGTCTAGATTTCTGGTGTATCGTCAAGATGGCCACGTCCGAGTGCGCAGACAAGTGCATGAAGCCTACAACAAAGATTGTATAGTGCCAAGAGTCCAAGCTGGAGGTGGTGGGGTGACCGTTTGGGCTGCTTTTCATGCAGGGGGCAAAACTGACTTGGTTGTTCTGAATGGAAACCTGAACCAGTTCAAGTACAGGGCCATTCTGAAAGAAACATTGCTTCCATTTGCTCGTGCAGCCTTTCGAGGAAACTTTGTCCTCCAAGATGACAATGCACGGCCTCATCGTGCTCGCATGATCCAACACTTTCTTGCTGACCATGGTGTAGAGTATATGGAGTGGCCTGCCACGTCCCCTGATATGAATCTGATAGAGAACTTGTGGGCAGAATTAACGCGTCAAATCGACCACTTGAACCAGCAGCCGACCTCTGTGCGTGAATTGCAGCAGACTATTGTCACTGCATGGCAAGCGATTCCTGTCCAAACCTTGGCAAATCTCGTGAACAGCATGCCTCAACGTGTACATGCTCTCCTGAATGCTCGTGGGGGTTACACGAAGTACTGAACTGTAATTTTACTGTCCGTAATCCCAGTCGTAATTTAACTTTTGTTTTTGTTAAAAAAAAATTTGGCTAATGTGCAAAATAAAGAGATACTTCTGGAAAACGTACAGAGGTTTAACACAGTACTGTCCATGAATTGAGTTCGATATCAGTTTACATCACTTTCAAGGATCAATTTATTTGTTTCGAAATGTCAAATGTGGTTTTTGTTTCTTTTAAAGGTCAAATTAACACAATCTAGAATAATTTCAACATAATTCCAATGAACTTTTGGTTCTAAGACATCTTGAAAAGTAAGTTCACACCCACAAAAAAATATTCCATATTAAATGCCAAGTCTGTGTGTGAGAGAGAGATAGATAGATAGATAGATATATATATATATATATATATATATATATATATATATATCTATATATATATATATATATATATATATATATATATATATATATATATATATATATATATATATATATGTTTTGTGTGGCTTTCTTCAACGAAGTAATTTCTCTTTTTTTTTGGTCTGTAGTATTAACCTCGAAGAAGACACAAACGAGATTTTGTCTCTTGTCCAAAACGACCATCAGAGTCTGACCCTGGTAATTCATTATTCATCTCTCTGACTGGCACCAATAAACGGGAGCTGACATTTATTTATTCATTATCAATACGATGTATCTTTTAATCATTTCTCCTCATGTTTTTCTTTCTTTTTTCAAACAGAATACAACACCTGTTGAGAACGATGACCACAACCACGATCACGACCTCGATGACCACAACTATGAGTGGGCTGCCCATGATTTACCAAAGAGTGGTTATTTCCTGCCAACCTGTGATACCCTAAATTTTCAACTCAATGATCTTGACAAAAAGCTTGATCTTTTAGAGGTATGTGTGTGTGTGCGATTGATAATGCTCATTATTTAAAATCGTTGTTGTAATCGCAATGCTCATATCTCAATTCACAATGCTCATATCAATTCATAATCACAATGCTCATATCCTCTCCTTGCTTCACCCTATATTAATATTTTCTCTCCCCTCTTGTCTTTAACAGAAAGATTCAAAACCTGGAGACATCTGTTGCCTTTGAATTCTGCTGGGGAGAAATTGATGGCTTGTGCTGGGGGGAATTGGAATATATACCTCAAGAAAAATGTTTTATTAATATAAGGATTTTTAGGTTTTCACTATTTATATATGGTTATATTTGTTTTGACTACAATTATTTCATTCTTAATTACAAAAAGAGAATAAAGGAAAAAAAGAAAGGGAAGTGCACCCCTGCCAAAGACCCTTCACCCCCCTCATCCCACCTCTCCCCTCCCCTTGTGTGTGTGGGGAAGGTGGGGGTGGGATGAGGAGGGTGAAGGGTCAAGGGTGGGGGCACACAGAGGGGTGGGGGATGATGGGTGTGGTCTGTGTGGCCGTGGTCTGTGTGGGCGGGGTCTGTGTGGGCGGGGTCTGTGTGGGCGGGGTCTGTGTGGGCGGGGTCTGTGTGGGCGGGATCTGTGTGGGCGGGGTCTGTGTGGGCGGGGTCTGTGTGGGCGGGGTCTGTGTGGGCGGGGTCTTTGTGGGCGTGGCTTATGATTTTTATTTTTTATTTTTTTTATTACTACTAATTAAATTAACTCATCTGGGTGGGGTGGATAAAAGTATGAATGGTTGTTGTTTAATGGCTTATCAGTTTTGATTTTTGTAATTCTTGTGAGTAAAATGAACCCAAGATTTCTTCCCCATTCATATCATATAATTTGTAGGTCCAAGGGACTGTATCCATTACATCAATGATTTAAAATAATTCATTAGTCCATTTTTTTGTATAACCTTTCTCAAAATGACTTTTCCATCTGTATATTCTTACAATATCACCAACTTTGAACTTCGATTTTCTCAAATTAATCTCCTTTTCATATTCTAATTTTGTAAATGATTCTGACGGTTTTGATTTTGTTGATGAATGAACTGTAACATTGTCATTATCTACAATATCCTGAATTAAATATACCCATTGTTGAGAACCGAGTTGTGTGAATTTTTTATATAATTTCTCTTTCAAAGTGCGATTAAAACGCTCAATAACAACTGCCTTTCCTTCATTAAAGGTGCTGTATAATTTAATACCCTCCCCCTTAAGAAATTTCATAAATATTTTATTATAGAACTCTGTTCCCTCATCAGTCCATAACTTCTTTGGTTTCCTTTTATCCCGATCAAATATTAGCTTAAAGGCTAACATTAAAGTACCACCCTTTTTATTTTTTAAAGGAACAACCCAGGTAAATCTACTCCTAAAATCAATAAAGGTTAAAGCATACCTGTCATTATTCAATTCAATTAAATCAGCGGACCATATGTGGTCAGTGTCTGGAATAAACCTTCCTTCTTTTAAACTTGGTGATTATAGGTTTGTGTAATTCTTCAGCCAAAAGCTCCTCAGTTTTGATGACATCATTAGAGCCTAATAGTTTTTTGAGGGTGAATAACCAAGACTAAATTTCAATTTGGCACTTATCATTTTTTTCACAATAAACCTATCATCTTTCTCTCTCAATGTAGGATTTCCTATCAAAGACAAATTATACAACATTTCTTTATCTGCTTCATGTTTTTCATCCAATGTAGTGGAATTCCCATAAGCAATATTATGCTTCATACACACTTCATCAACCCTATTTATAGGTTTAGACCAAGGTTTAGGATTGTCAGCCTCATCTAATCTTTTGTCCAAGTTTGTTCCTGGACCACAGAAAGAATATCCAGGTAGATGTAGTTCCCCAGGAATTCCAGTTGTTGTAAATTTACTTCCTGACAGAAACTTTTGTGTGTCTCCTCCACTTTTAGGAGAGATGAATTGGCACTTTTTAGAGCCCACACACTTGACATATTCCTTTTTGATAAACTCTATTATTTTTAGCTTTAACATACGATATATTTTTCGTATTAATTTTCTTTTTACACTTAACACAATAACTCATTTATTTATTAGAAAAAGTCCTACATAGTGCCAAAGCCTTTTGGGTTTTCAAGATATACATTTCGATCTTTATTTTTAAAACATAAAGAATCCTCAGAAATGTCTTCACTCTCTCCTCCATTTATTTACAAATAAAACTAACTAAAATCAATAACACCAACATCATCAACTCTATGACCTTTCTCTTCTTCATCATGTATATCTTCTCCCTGAACTCACATCAGCAAATTTTAAAATCAATATCTTCGTAAGAGTCATCATTTCTTTATTTTCCTCTTCGGTGCATTGAGATTGATTTATTTGCCATAATACATCCAATCTTTTATGAATCTCAGGAATGGTCATATTTTTATATTTTTCCTCCCTCTCTCTTTCCTCCCTTTCCTCCTTCTCCTTTTTCTCTCTTTCCTCCCTCTCCTCCTTCTCCTTTTTCTCCCTTTCCTCCTTCTCCCTTTCCTCCCTCTCCTCCTTCTCCTTTTGCTCCTTTTTCTCCCTCGCCTCCTTCTCCTTTTTCTCCCTTTCCTCCTTTTCCTTTTTCTCCCTTTCCTCCTTCTCCTTTTTCTCACTCTCTTCCTTCTCTCTTTTCTCTCTTTCCTCCTCTTCAACTCCTTCCCTTGCTACCCTTGACTTTGGGCCCCAAAGAATATTATACATATATTCATCTGGATATTGAGATATTCTTGTATCTATAATTATTTTTCTCATAATAGGATACCAATAAGATTTGTTGATGATTTCTAAAAGAGTTTTATATTTCATAACTTTGAGAGGTTCATTTTTATTTAATATTTTAATCAAGTCTCTATTTGTGGGTTTAGCAATATCAGTATGTGAGTTTAGCAAAGGCCAGTTTTTAATGACAAAATTTCCATGTATATGTTCCAATTCATACGGTATGTAAAATTGAGCACCCTTTTCTTGTAGGTATCCTTGAATACAAAAATTATAATTCTCTTGTAGTCTTCTTCCTGCCATTTATGTATCAGAAATATATGTGAGATTAATATTATGACAGGTAATACCACTCCACCTTCCCACTACCAAATCGGTTTGTATTCCTCGACTTTCTATCCTTATCTCATTACCTTCCTTCTTTGTCATATAAACTATTGTTTTGCTGTCATATGATTTTCTATTCTTAAAATAATGTATTTGTTGTTTGCTAATTGTACTTCCACATAACTCCTTATCCTCACCAAGTGGATAATATTCTTCTTTACGAGACTGATTTAAATCATGTAGGTCTTCTAAGTTTATTGAAAAAGACCAATTATACCCTAAATCAGGCATATCATACCCCCATTTATTAATTCGCATATTAACTATATGTCCTTCTTTATAAAATTCAATTGTAAGCAGATAGTTAAATTGAATGAGGAAAGGTGTACGGCGGTATAACCAGGTGTTGTGGTTGTAAATTTTACTTGTTTAACAAAACGTGCTGTTTTATTTAAAGATATATATTGTGATAAATCACTGAATCTAATGAAGTCATTCGCATCTGTAGGGTTTGGGTAATTGATTAATTTATAAGTATTTTTCATATTAATATTTTTACTTATACTATATTTTTGTCCTTCAGCCTGTGCCTTTGTATAATAATTTGATAAATCAATATCCTGAGGGGATTCTCCAAAGATAGAACCATCTTTTCCAACATAAGTCATTTATATTAGATTAAAAATGACATCATAAATTTTTTTTTATTGTTGAGTTGAAATAATACATATAAACATAATTGGCCACAACATTTAGAATTAACTTCGTGAACTTGAAATGTTTGATAAACACCATTCTGTAAGAATTGTATTACTTCAACAGGTGGTGGCATACCATAACTATCAAAATAATATTTATCCTGACTATTATGAATACAAACCCAATGAGAACCATTCTGTGTGTCTAAATTCATAATAATATTCTTTGTATTCTTGGGCAACTTTGTTAATTCATCTCTCATACAAATAACCACATTATCAATTTTTTGTTTTTTTACAATACTTAGCAAGTTCAATATTTGACGTTGTATTCTTTCCAAATTGTTTAAACCATTCATCCATTTATTTATGAGAACGATATAACCAATTACCCCTTTTATTTAGTTTAACACCCGCTTGAGTGATAGAGGAAAGCATATCTCCAACCAACAATCTGGCTTTATCAGGTAGGCTTTCAAGTTTTTGAACAAAATCTACAATTAGACCACTTCCACTAATTTGTTTCTCCAACTCCTTGTTATGTCTTTCCAATTCTATTTGTGCTTTTAGTTGTGCCTTCCTTTCGTTTGCAGTTTTTACCGCTGCTGAAATACCACCAGTCAATGCTCCCGCCGCACTTAAACCAGCAAATAAAGGAATTAGAAATGGGAGAAATCCTCCACTCGTTTCCCTTGTTGAATATTTCTTTAACATAGGTTTTGACATTTTAATTTTAAGTGATCCAGCATCATTTAGTGTTTTTACCTGCTCTATTGTGAGTAAAACATCAATTCTTACTGCTCCTTTTCTTTGAATTGTATGAACATTAATAATACAAGGCTTTTGATTTTGAATACAAGATGTTAATTTATTAAGATTGATTTGATTAACATATACCGGTTCTTTCCTACTCATTTATTTATGAGAAAAAACCTATGTGATATTAATCATAACACCATTATCTGTATTAATCTGTAATTCTGTTTTTTCCAAAAGCAAACAATAAGCATCAACTTCTTCATTCTCTCCTCTTTCAATGTATAGAGAAGTATCCACTCTATTAGACCTTATAGTTTCCTTTTGAGAACTCAGGTCAATTGCATAGATTGTATAAAGTTTTTGAAACGCAGTCATATCCAAAATAGGATCATTATTACCGTTGCTTTCACACACCTTTTTGTAAGACTTGTAGGCTTCCGCATAATCATTTTTTCCCCAATCAACTTCCAATCTATCTCGCGGATGAAATGTGCCAATCAAGAGAAACCCGAAGTTGTTTCACCTTAGCATTATCACTCAGTGCATTATTCTTATCAGTACCATCCTCTCCATCTGTTTTTAAAAAAATGAGCCATCGGTATCGTGGCTTTCCTTGAACAACACCTAAATTCCAAGTGGAGATAATGTTTTCCAGTTTAACGTGTTGAGATCTTCTTTTAAGGTATGATACATTTAGCGGTTTCTTCGAGTTAAGTCTTCTATTTAACAGCTCTTCCGTTTTAAGATTAGGAGTATATTCACTGATATACCAACACAAATCATTAATAACAAATTTATTATTGTCGCCAAAAGCATTTTCAACCCCAAAAAGCAACCTATTTACATTATCATTCCTTTGGAGTTGAAATCTAATTTTAAGCCCATACAAAACTTTGTCATAATCACAAAATCCAAATATACCTTTCAAAGGTACTGCTACGGTAAAACTATTCTCTGTTTTTGTTTCATCATTATACATTGCCTTCCTTTGACTATAACCAAGGTCTGCGTTTGTACCCATTGACATATCAGGAATAAAACCTTCAACAGCTCCCTTACCCATTCTATCACAAAACGAATATAGTGTAAATTTCATCATTTCAGATGTAGCAGAGACATAATCAACCACTTCAACCTCTTGTGTTCCAATATACAGGTGAACACTATCAAACATTTTCCAGAAGAAATCATTTACGAGTGTAGCATTAGTATTATTCGCAGCCTTAGTGAATTTAAATTTACACAGCAAGAAACTATCAGCTAGATTCAAGTAAGTTTGTTGATTATTTATTTCAAAACTTTTTGTTCCGTTTGAATTCCAGTCTGTTCCTGTTATAGCATTTACCTTAAAATAGTCTTCCTTTTTAGTGGAGTTTGAAATGATAATCGTATCATCCAAATCATAGATACTATCAATCGCTTCCATACTTGTATTTATGTAGCATTAAAATCGTTGAAACCCTGACCCAAGTATTTTAATGATTTTTTTGTCGTTCTTGTGAAGATAGTTGAGTTTTACCTTTTTTAATTTCTTTGATTGATTGTAATTTATGAGACTCCTTTTGAGCATCTTTTACACTCTTTATAGCACCCGCAACTGAGCCCACGGCAGAAGCAGTTGAACCAATTAGGTCTTTATGTTTAAGAATGGTTGAACCAATACCCATTAGAGTATTAATTATCCATTCTCCTTTATTTCTAAATTGATGCCCCACACCCCGTTGTCTCTTCGGTTTATAGTATCCTCTACCAAGAAACATACCTTCACCCTTATAGTATGGTGAAAGGAACATCCCATCCCCTGTAATTATTTTATATTTTCCCAACTCGTGTTTTCTCACAATAACCATTATTTATTTGTTGAAAAACTTCACGTAGGTGAATTCTGATGGATATAATTTCTTCATTAAAGGAAATCATATGATTATCTTGATCGGTTATCCTAAAATTTAGTCTGTATATGGTCTTTCCTGACACCGGTAAACAGACAAGATTTTTTGGTTCCATATTAAATTTATAACCAATCGGGGTTGAGTATGCGCTGAATGGAAATATTGTATTTGTTCTTATTCCATCGTTATAAGCACCATCAATCAAATCACAATGAATTAATACTGAATTTATACCGGAGGATATTTGAATGACATTATCACTGTAAAACGTCCCGTTAGTTTCAATCTTTTTTGAAGAGAAACCCAATAGCTCTCTAAACGATTTTTCAATCGTGAAATCAACTTTATAATTATTTTTAAGTTTAATAGTTGATTTTGAAGTGTGTTTTTGAATATCTATTACAATATTTTTTGGTTCATCACCTTGTTCTTTCATAAGGCGAGAGACTTCAGAAGATATTTGAGAAATCTCGTAAGCTCCGGGTGAAACGGTTATAGTTTTATATCCACTTCCTGGATTATAACTAAACTTGTTGTTTTTCTCTGTGATATTAAACAAGGTATTATAAGTTTCCATTGACAATAAAGATGCCTCATATTCTTTTGTGGGGTTAAGTTGTAGTGGGTAAGGGAATGAAGCTGTGTAATCACTTGTCGTGAAATTAAAACTAAGAATTGTGCTCCTCATCTTATTTAATATGAAATAAAATATCTTTGTATTGACATTTATTAATTATTTTCATATTCATCAACTGATCTAAAATGGCTGAGGCTTCATTAAAACAATTGTTGTTTCCAGCCTTCTTCCTACCGAACAGCAATAATAGGCTATTAACTAATTGTGATGGGTCATTTGGAAGAAAACTAACACCCGAACCAAGCTTACTTAAAGCATCAATAAAATGTTTCTCCTTCTCATTCTGCTTACTTTTACCAGCAACAGAAACTCCATAGTCAAGTGCATTTAGCAACTCAATATACTCTCTATCTTCCTCTCTTTCTATATCACGTGGTTCATGAAAATATTTTGAACCGCTGAATCCGGAGTTTGTGAGAAGAAACATTAATCTAGTGGATAATTTAACATTTGGTTGAACAGAACTTAAGAACACCAATTTATCATTAAATATCAATACCTTTTCTTTCACAAGATAGAACTGTGCTGGTTCTTCTGTTGGAATGAGACCTGCTCTGGTTTTTGAATCCGCTGAATATTCATTGTTTTGAAGAGCTTCCACAATATAATTAGGGGGTTGATTTCCCTCCTCAAGTTTCCAAAATAATCCTTCATCATCATATTCTAATTCTCCAAGTTCTTGCTCTGTCATTTGACTAAAATCTTTGAGCATTTGAAGTTTTTTTGGAGTAAATTCTACCGTGGGAACTGTAGGTGAAATCATTTGTTGAGTTTTTAAAAGTGGTTTAAAAAATTTCTCTTGTTTTCTTTCAAACGCTTCTTCACTCGTCAGTTTCTGTCTCCTTTTCTTCTTTATGTCTTCCTGTTGCTTTACAACTTTTGAAACCAACTCTTGATGTTCTTTAAACTTTCTTGCTCTTTCTTCAGTATTCATCTTCTGTATTTATTTATTGAAAAATATCATTCAATGAATTGTAAAGGTCAATGGGCCTTTTCTTCGTCATTATAGTAAATGTGTTGAAATAAATCCTTTTCTTTAAATATTTCATCAAATTCTTTATTGGTATTAATTTGCACTAATACTTGTATCTCTGCTTTTCATACGTTTGAGTTGAGTCTCCTCATCGATATCAAAACTGAATGATAAAATCTTAACTCCATCACCACGCAAATGTTTAATAATTTGTCTCATTCCTTCAGGTCTAAAATCCCAAGACCGTTAGATTTTACCCTTTTTAACTCACTCTTACAATGTGAATATTTTGTAGAACCAAGAGAGACCTCCTCAAATATTTGACCTTTGTTCCTCAATCGCATATGTTCCTCCATTTAAATGTAGTAATAAACTTTCACTTCTACTTCTCCTGGTCGCATTGCTCTGGTTGTCGTACCTACAAAACGAATCATAGGGTGTTTAAAAAAAAAAACTTACAATCTTTTCATTTTTACTATTCAAGAGTTTAGATTTATGAAAGTTATTTCCTGAAGCAGATTTACCCAAAAGATTAATAATAATTGTTGTCATTTATGTGTGTAAAATATCAGTTAGTATCTCATCTTGTTTCACAACAATATATTTATATTTTCCAATCGTGTGTTTCATATAATTTTCAAATTCTTTTTTACTACATAACGTAGAGCAATTATCTCTCCAAAAATTATTTACATCTATTGAATTTAACTTAAATAAAATAAAAGTATTAGCATTGTTTCTTATTGAGCGCCGAGGGAGTTGAAAATATGACTGACTAAGATAAATACAATTACAAGAAGAATGTCTCCCTCTTGTACAGTAGCTATCCATTACTGTTTGGTTTCTCTCATTAACACAATCACCAAAGATAACGAGGTTCTTTTTTGATTTTGGGGTGAAGGTATATCATCCATATTATCACTGAGAATACAAGTTATGGGTTTTGGTTTCGGTTTCTGTGTATCACAAAATAATTGTATTATATCTTCAATATTATAATCATTTAGTTTGTTTTGAAGTTTAAATAAACCGATAATGTCTTCCTTTTTAAGACCCGCATTAAAACCTTGTGAGAGTAGTTGATACTCAGGTTGAAAACTTGACTTTGTAAAAATTATTAAATTATCATAATCTAAAAAATTAGGGCTGAGGAGCATCTTTAAAAGTAAACAGGTTTTTCCACATCTGCTTGAACCAACTATTAGACATCTCAACGAATTTGGAAGATTTTTATGGTTATTAAATTTTATCTTATTTTCCCAAACGGATAAAAAATCATTCATTTATATATTTGGAAAACAAGTCATCTAACTTTTTTTGAGCTATTTTAGAAACTCTATATTTTATCCTGAGTTCAGGTTTAATTTCAAAATAATTCATTATTTTATTTATATAGTATCTTGTTCTTTTGGCGTACACCTGGTGTTGGGCTAGCGGCTAGGGTGCCAGCTTAGGATCCTAGGATCCTGGGTTCGAATCCCGGTCGATCACTGAATTAACGCCAGGGGGGTTGACTCAGCCTGTCATCCTTCCGAGGTCAGCTAATTGAGTACCAGTTCACTGGTAATTCCCTGTTTGTCGTTAAAGGCGGCAAAAAGGGTTGGCGTCAGGAAGGGCATCCGGCCGTAAAACATTGCTTCAAAAAGGGGACCAAAAAACAACAACCACGGTTCCCAAAAAAGGCCAACCCCCGCTTTGCGGGGAAAAATGGCCTCTAAAGGTGGTTATATTTATATAGTATCTTGTATTAACATTTCCATTAAAATTATTTTGAATAATAAATATCATTAAACCCTTATACATTTCCTCCATACAAATAGTCTCTTCCCTTGTAAGAAATGGTGTATTATCATCATAATGCTTAACATTCATCTCTCTTATTAATCTTGCAAAGTAATTCATTTTTGGTTCTAATTTAAAGGAGTTATATATATATTTTTATTTATTTATTATCATTAATTAAAATTAAATCAAAGAAAATACATTGTTTATATGAACCCTCATTATTAAGCGCTATTCTACCACAATGGTGGCAGATTTCTAAATTATCATATGGAGAGTCTGGAAATTCTCAATCTCCTTCAGAATTTATCATATTTAAACAGTAAATTTTTACTTAAACTAAACGCAAGTTTATTAGTTAATAAATACAATGTTTCAAAGCACAAAAGACAAATTTCAATCAATCTCTACTTATGGAAAGATATGGAAAAATATGTCAAAGATGTAAAATTGAATAAAGATGAATATGGGAATTTTTGGATTAAACCAATAATGGAGAATAGCATGAGCCCCTCTATTTCATTTAAAGGAAGAGCTCTAAATATGTCAGGAAAGACATCCATTAAAGTAAATCTAACAAAAGTTTCTCCTCTACTCCTGGCAATTTATTCAAAGCTTGAAAAAGTGATCCATCGCGATACTTTGAAAAAGAATGATAAGACCATCAACAATACTCGTGGAGAAATTTGTATTTACTTTAATAATCCAAAGGGTGTAGATCTACGTAAAATGAATGACGTTAATATTTCTGGTGAAATGTAATTTCGTTCTATGATAATTAGAGATTATTTTAAGATAACTTTCGATATTAAAAATGTAGTGATTGAATCCGTTAATGAAAGAAAGTATATTGATATGGATGGAAAGGTTTTTTCTGCTAATTAAATATGAGTCATTACAGCAGTGAAGATTTTACTATTTCATTGAACTCGGACGATAGTGATGATAGTATTTCATTGAACTCGGACAATGGTGATGATAGTATTTCATTGAACTCAGATGATAGTTATGATACTAATAGTTTGTGCTCAAATGATAGTTATGAGAGTAGCTTTATTGATGACTCCGAGTATGATTCTGAGTATTCATGTGATAGTTATGACTCAGATGATTCTGAGTGATAAAGTGTTTTAGTTTAAGCACAGCGATATATATAAAACGGAGCTGTAAAGCTCAAAAGTGTTTTATTTTAAGCACAGTGATATATATAAAACGGAGCTGTAAAGCTCAAAAGTGTTTTATTTTAAGCACAGCGATATATATAAAACACCACGTTTTCTCACGCTATAAATATGGTTTATTGTGATACTTGCGAGAAGGAAGTAAAATATTATAAACAACATATGCTCACAGCAAAACATACATACAACATTCTTCACAAACTTTCCCCTCTTCCACCTAAAACAAAATATTGTAAGGTCTGTAAAACAACCATCCTCAAGAAGGGGTTTAAAGCCCATCTTAAAACAAACAAACACTTGTCAAAATTGTTTACTATTAAGAATACTGATGGTTCTTTCAAAAATCATATCAGAATACGCATATTTGACTTTCATCCTCCTGGCCCCAACTCAATTGTTGAGGCTGTGGATATCATCAAACCCTCTGTGAAAGATTTTATTGAAAAGACTCTTATTGAGTTGAAATCAATCAAGTTCTATATGGGTATTAAAATGAAAATCTCAATAGAAGATCCATTCACTGGTGATGTTTTCACTGACACAGCTTACATGAGAACAGACACACACTTTATAACAACATACAATCAGGTCAATCCCGTTTATGATCAACTGATCAAACAAGAACAAGAACTTGAGCATACTATTACTGGAAGTGGTTTCAATATTGATGGAATACTGTTTATTGATATCCACGTTCTTAAATCTGACCCTCTTCACTCTGATTCATATATTGATCTACCTCCTGTGATTCAAAATAAAAAAGCTATTATTAATATTAAGAATAAGGATAATAAATGTTTCTTCTGGTCTATCCTAGCTCATCTTCTTCCATCCAACCATCATGTTGAACGAGTCTCCCACTATAATAAATTTGAGAGTGAACTGGATGTCCCTGATCTTGATTTCCCTATGACACTTAATGACATTTCAAAATTTGAGAAGAAGAATAATATATCCGTTAACGTTTACGGATTGACTGAGAAAAATAAAGTACAGATTCTGAAACTCACTGATGATCATAAATCTTGTCATGTTAACCTCCTATCATTTAACTCTGATGAGAAATCACATTATGCATACATTAAAGATCTTTCTAAATTGGTGTGCACACAAGTTAAGAGTGGGGGGAGTAAAGCATACGTTTGTGAACGGTGTCTTAACTCCTTCTACTCACAAGATAGGTTAGATAAACATATTGCATATTGTAGTGAACATGTGTCAATAGTAATTAACATGCCTAAGAAAGGATCAAAAATTTCATTCAAGGATGAGAAAAAAACATTAAAATATCCATTTGTCATATACGCTGATTTTGAAAGCATCTTGGAAAATATTGACACCGTTTCATCAAACCCATAAGAATCTTACACAAGCAAATATCAGAAACATACTCCTTGTGGTTTTTGTTATTATATTAAATCGTCTGTGGATAAGAAGTATAATAAGTTGGTAAAGTATAGAGGCCCAGATGCCCCAGAGGAGTTTGTGAAACGACTAGAAAAAGACTGTGTTCGATTAACCAAGATAATGAGAGAAACCAATAAACCAATGTCCATAACAAAAGAAGAAGAAAGAGAATTTGGGCAGCCAAAGGCTGTCTGCCATATTTGTGAGGAGAAAATTGGTGAAGGTTTAAAGGTTAGAGATCATTGTCATCTCACTGGTAAATATAGAGGTCCGGCTCATCAAAGTTGTAATATTAATTATAAACTCCCCTCTTTCATTCCTGTCTTTCTTCATAACAATGCTCATTATGATACGCATCTATTTATCAAGGAACTCTCAAAGACCTCTGGAAGTATCTCAGCAATTCCAAACACAGATGAGAAATATATTTCATTCACAAAAACAATTCATACCACTCCATTTACACAAATCAGATTCCTGGATACTTATAAATTCATGGCGTCTCCTCTTGCTACTTTAGTTAATAATCTCGATGATTTCCCATGTCTTTCAGAATATTACCCAGACTCTAGTCTATTGACACAAAAGGGAATTTACCCCTATGATTATATGGATTCATTTGAGAGATTTGCTGAGACAAAACTCCCTTCAAAGGATTCATTCTACAACCAACTCAACCGTTCAAATATTTCAGATTCTGATTACCAACACGCACAAGATGTTTGGAGCCATTATAATATTAACGATTTGGGTGAATATCATGATCTATATCTGAAAACTGATGTTCTTCTTCTAGCTGATGTTTTTGAGGCTTTCAGAACAATCTGCCATACTGGGTACGGGCTGGACCCTGCTCACTACTACACTGCCCCCGGACTGGCTTGGAGTGCGATGCTAAAGATGACCAAACAAGAGTTGGATCTCATAACGGATGTTGATATGCTTCTGATGATTGAGAAGGCAAAGAGAGGTGGCATTTCACAAGTGTGCTCAAAGAGATATGCTAAAGCAAATAACAAGCATATTCCTAATTATGATCCATCGGTAGAGAGCTCCTACCTGATGTATTATGATGCGAACAACTTGTACGGCTGGGCAATGTCTCAAGCACTTCCTTATGGTGGATTGAAGTGGTCAAAGGAAAAGCATTACAATCACATTCTAAAAAAGGTTCTTAACTCTTCACACCTTGATGATTCAGATTCTGGATATTATTTTGAAGTTGATTTGAAATATCCTGAGAAACTCCATAACCTCCACAAAGATCTTCCATTTGCTTGTGAAAAGGAAACACCAAAGAAAGAGTGGCTGAGTGATTATCAAAAATCATTTAGTGTAAAGCCTACAGAGAAACTGCTGACTACACTTTATGATGAGAAGAATTATGTTCTTCATCAATGCAATTTGAAACAGTGCATGGAGGCTGGATTGGAGGTTGAGAAAGTTCATAGAATCCTCAAGTTTAACCAGTCATTGGTTGAAATAATACATTGATTACAATACTAGGTGTCGGACTGAATCAAAGAATGATTTTGAGAAAGACTTTTACAAGCTGATGAACAATGCTGTATTTGGAAAGATGATGGAGAATGTCCGCAAGAGACAAAATATTCGTCTATCAACATCATGGAAACAAGCTTCAAAATTGATCAACAGACCAAGCTTCTCCAGAGCAGAAATCTTCACAGAAAATTTTTGTGCTATACATATGATGAAAGAAAGTGTTGAAATGGACAAGCCAATCTACATTGGGACGACAGTCTTGATTTATCAAAGTCCTTGATGTATGATTATTATTATACTAACCTCAAACCAAGATATGAAAACAATGTGACTTTGTTGTATATGGATACTGACAGTTTCATCCTAGAAATTAAGACTGATGATGTTTATTCTGAAATGAAGAAGGATCTTGCTGTATATGATACGAGTAATTATACACCAGATAGTGAAATGTTTTCAACAAAGAATAAGAAGGTTATTGGAAAGTTTAAGGAAGAGATGGGAGGACATGTTATGACAGAGTTTGTGGGGTTGAGATCAAAAGCATATGCTTATAAATACAGACTTGGCATTTAATATGGAATTTTTTTTTGTGGGGGTGAACTTACTTTTCAAGATGTCTTAGAACCAAAAGTTCATTGAAATTATGTTGAAATTATTCTAGATTTTGTTAATGTGACCTTTAAAAGAAACAAAAACCACATTTGACATTTCGAAACAAATAAATTGATCCTTGAAAGTGATGTAAACTGATATCAAACTCAATTCATGGACAGTACTGTGTTAAACTTCTGTACGTTTTCCAGAAGTATCTCTTTATTTTGCACATTAGTCAAAATTTTTTTTAACAAAAACAAAAGTTAAATTACGGCTGGGATTACGGACAGTAAAATTACAGTTCAGTACTTCGTGTAACCCCCACGAGCATTCAGGAGAGCACGTACACATTGAGGCATGCTGTTCACGAGATTTGCCAAGGTTTGGACAGGAATCGCTTGCCATGCAGTGACAATAGCCTTTCTGCAATTCACGTACAGAGGTCGGCTACTGGTCCAAGTGGTCGATTTGACGTGTTAATTCTGCACACAAGTTCTCTATCGGATCCATATCCGGGGACATGGCAGGCCACTCCATATGCTCTACACCACGGTCAGCAAGAAAGTGTTGGATCATGCGAGCACGATGAGTCCGTGCATTGTCATCTTGGAAGACAAAGTTTCCTCGAAAGGCTGCATGAGCAAATGGAAGCAATGTTTCTTCCAGAATGGCCGTGTACTTGAACTGGTTCAGGTTTCCATTCAGAACAACCAGGTCAGTTTTGCCCCTGCATGAAAAGCAGCCCAAACGGTCACCCCACCACCTCCATCTTGGACTGTTGGCACTATACAATCTTTGTTGTACGCTTCATGCACTTGTCTGCACACTCGGACGCGGCTATCTTGACGATAGACCAGAAATCTAGACTCGTCACTGAAGATCACATGTTTCCAGTGTCCTGGCTGCCATTGACGGTCCTCTCTGGCCCACTGCAATCGGCGCTGGCGGTGTTGTCTGGTCAGGTGTGGCTTTCTCAGGGGACGCCTGGCACGATAGCCTGCTTGAACCAGTCATTGGTTGACTAGCCTTCTGGATACAGGCACATTTGTCAGTTGCTGCCAATCAGCCCGAAGCCGATTAGCTGATTTGGTACGGCCATTGTGGACTAACCGGTGCAGCTGGCGATCATCCCTCCTTGTGGTTCTGCGGGGATGTCCTGGCCTCGGTATTGGAGTAGGGACACCCCTCTGAGCATTTCCTTTCAGGATCTTTGACACCTGACCTTGAGTGATGCCATACTGCCGAGCAATAGCACGCTGTTTCATGCCGTAATTTTATAAAGCCACCACTCCATGACAAACAGCATTGTCGAGTTGACGGACCATCTCCAGAGGAAGCGGCAATAACTTTTGGAGATGTGCAGCAGTTGTTTTCCACTAATACAGAATGCAACAACCCTTGTATACCCGACTGTGAAGCCAATCATCAAATGCACCTGTCCGTACATTTTTCCACGCCACCTGTGATATAATCCTGTTGTTGACTTATTGCGATGACAGACAATCAGTGACATGGTTCTTTTAACAAAGAAATCACCAAAGTGTAAAAGAAACTCGCCCGATTGATATACTGAGTTAAGAAAGTAAACCCAAGTCAAGAAAAAATATATATTCCATATTAAATGCCAAGTCTTTATATCGTGGGAGGAATTGAAAAGACGGATAAGAAGTTAAAGGGGGTTAAAAAGGGTGTTATTAAGGAGACTATAAATTTTAGTGATTATTATGATTGTTTGAAAACTAAAAAGGGATCATTTAGGAAGATTAATGGAATTAGGAGTTATAAACACGATATATATACGGAAGAGGTAAACAAACAAGCATTGAGTGCCTATGATGATAAAAGGTACATTTTAAAGGGTGGAATTGATTGTATTCCATTCGGATTTAACAAAGTATAAATGATAGAAGATAGTTGTTATCAAACTAAAGAGTGGAGGAAAAGCCAAAATTGGTACAAGAATGGAAAACAAAATGAATGTGAAAAGTACTAGATTGATTTGTTAGAAACGTTAATGGGAGTTCCTATTGAGAAGACTGATCAAAGATTGAATCTTAAGATGGGAGTTCTAGAAGGAGGAAGGAAAAGTATTTATGAATGGTCTGAGAACTTTGATAGACGCCACATCGTTGGAGGACAGACCATCTATTATAATCTCAAAATGATTTGTGGATCTGGTGGCGCACAGACTCGATCATTGAGGGAAATTTTTCACTTTATAAAGGCACAGAGACTGAATAGCGATCGGGTTCTGTTTGTGAATATATTGGATGGAGATGAGTCGAGTAGGAGTATAGATTGATTAAAGAAAATGATGAATGACAAAATATTTGTTGGATCAACGAAAGAATGGGCAGAGAATTGATCTCTACGTTCAGAGAGGATAGACTGATCGAGTGATCATAGGGTTAATGATAGAATGATAGAATGACCATAGGGTAGAATGATCGAATGATCATAGGGTTAATGATAGACTGGGTAGATTGATGATCATAGGGAGAAAAGAGGGCATTAGAAAAAAGGGTAAGATTTTGGGGTGGGAGAGCGGGTAGATTGGAAAACCCCATGTAAATAGATGGGATGGTCTAGTGGTTCAGGATCACCATTATTGATCTACTCCCTTGATTACAGTGTGTTGGAACAAATTGATAAATCATAGGATGTTGATGAGAATAGGAACAAATGTGGAATCACGATAGAAAGACTTTTATGATGACATGAATACCGAGATTAAAAGATTGAATCAAGTAATGTTGTAAATGAGTACAGTAGAGTTAAGATAATGGCATAACGAAAATGTTATGAATTGTGTCAGTTTTACAAGATCAGGGAACTCATATCACCACAAGCTACACACCATGAAAATTAAAGTGATGAAGGTACATACTAGTAGATACCACTAAACCATTAATTACTCTTTTTTTGTTTTTTTTAAGGGGGGAGGAACTATGATAATGGATGCATTATGCATAGTTTGTTTGTTTGCAAAATTTGTTGGGAATTAGATATTCCTGTTTGTGATTTTAATCATATATACTCATTATTAATGCATTTATTTTCTTTGAGTAGTATTAAAATAACTGCTTGAGTTTAATTTTTCAAATTATATTAACCTGAAAGCAACTTTAAATGCTATTCTTAGTTTAGTAGTGAAAATACATACCTGATTTGGTTATTATTCGTGTGAAGTATATAAATGAATATAACTTTTTGAATGTTTTGAGGAAAACAATAAATTGTCAAATGTGAAGCTGTAATAAGATATACATGATTAGTTAATACATGGTAATTTCATGCCAAGATGTACCCTATCTGATTCAGTGTGTGTGGAAAGCAGATAAAGATGTACACTGTAATCACATCATCTCAAATGATGTGATAACGGCAATTGGGAAGAAGTTTGAGAAAGAAAATTTGTGGCTAAAAATGAAGTTAATCTTGGCATACACCCTCCTTCTCAAAGAATGATGAAGACATTCTCCTTTGCAAGATTGGAGATGGATGTTTACCTTCACCAAGGAAAATTTATGTGACCATTTGCCTGGATCACATTGCAACGTATGGAAGAAAGGCAATCACTTACTTTTGTTCGAATACCTCGAGCATTCATCACGTCAGTAATTGCGGGACAACATTTTACCTGCAACTTCTACTGGATGCGGTGACGTGTGTCATTGCTCTACCAACTTCAGGGGAACCAGCGTGAAGCCGTAAGCGAACGGCTGTGCTTCTTCCTCTACAACGGCTGTGCACAATTCTGCTGGTTGCTCCTGGTATGGACCATGAACAACTTGAACACCATGGTCCTAAAATCGTTGTGGATGCATCTGGCATCTCTGTTCCACATCTTGCTGGTCAACCAACATCACATCAATACTTGCTTCCCACTCATGATGAGTGAGGAGGCAAGTCGACCACAACTGGACGAAGGCCTTGTTCAAGAACTACTATGGCTCACAGCAAGAGTGGCAAGGGTGCTACATGCAGAGCAGGGTCAGTTTATGACTCCGCTCAGCTATTACAACAGCGGAACCCTACACGAAATAGTGGAGGTGCTATGAAGACATCAGAAGAAAATGTTTCATACTTGAATTTCAAACACAAGTGATCAGCCTCTTCTTTTCAAACAAAAGTCAACATTTCTTTTGCAGCAAAACGTATTGCCAAATGTTGCAGATGCTTTATTATTTTAAAATGGTAAATTAAAATTGTTGTGTCTTGGTGAAGGTGAAGTGTTGTTTGCAGAGATATTTGTGATGCAAATGAAATGAACTGAATTATCAATATGGAAAGAGTCAACGAACAAAGAAATGTTTTGTGATCAGATTCTTCCAGGATGACGGTGTATGCCTTACGGATTGAAAATTGGATTACCAAATTTGTGGCTTGAATATTTAGTAGGTAGTTGTTTAAATTAATTGTTTTAATTTAACAAAAGCGAAAAAAAAAAAATTCTTTTTTTTTGTATACTGAATCGAGGCTCGTGAAAGAGCTAACATTTATTTCACAAACAAATCAACAAGACAAACAGAACAAAAAAGAGGGAGCGGAAGACAAGATGGGGAGAGAAGGGGAGGCACACAAACACAACATTTGAGAGCAGGGACAAGTGTGGGAGGGAGAAGGCTTGGGGGGAGGAGGCGTGGGAAGGGGGGGGGGGGGGTGGAGAGGTATAAAACACAAGGAGACCAAGGAATTCCAGGACAGAAGTTGGTATTTCAAAAAAAAAAGTGTAGGATTTTGGGTGAAATTAGCGGGGGCAGAAAAGATCAAGGTTTTGGATGGGGGAAGATAAGAGATGGTGGTGAACAGCTGTTTTAAAGACCTGGAGGGTGGAGTGGGATTGAAGAGAGTGAGGGAGTTTGTTCCAGAGGTGGGAGAAAAGAGGAATGAAGGAGTGAAGGTGAGCAGAAAGTCTTGATTTTGGCAGTTTAACCATAAGAGGGTTGCAGGCAGATCTTGTGCGACCTGTAGGAATATTTAGGGGACAGAGCCCAGAGAGAGCTGGGGGGGGGCAGGCCAGAGAGGAGTCGGTAGAAGACAGAAAGACCACCAACCTGCCTGCGGTGAGTGAGTGAAAGGCCCTTGGAGTTAGCTTCATCGCGGGAGATTCCAATGATTCTGAACGCTTTGGTTTCAACAGCGTGAAGACGAGCTAGGTGTGAGGCAGGAGCACCAGACCATAGAGCTGCGGGGAGAGCAGTATTCCATAGAGCTGCGGATGAAAGCCTTGTAAGTGGTGAGGAGCTCAGATGTACCAAGGAAGGACTTCGCATGATGGAGGATGCCCAGACGGCGCCTGGCTTTGGAGGCCAGATTTGAAATGTGGTTTTCCCAGGAAAGATCATGGCGGATAGTGAGACCCAAAAGCTTGAGTGACAGAACTTCTTGGAGAGGATTATTCAGAAAGTGGATGGGAGGGTTGTCCAGTCGGTATTTTCTGAGAGACATCGTAAGAGTGTGAGATTTGACAGGATTGAAAGACATGTTCCACTTGTTTGCCCAGTCTGTGATTTTGTCCAGGTCTGCAGAGAGTGAGGAGGCTGCAGACTGCCGATCTGAGGGATGAGGAATGGAGCGACAGAGAGTAGAGTCGTCAGCAAAGAGATCGAGAGGATTTTCAAGAGAGTCAGAGAGATCATTGATGAAGACCAGAAAAAGCACAGGGCCCAGAACACTGCCTTGGGGATCTTCAGACTGACAGGAAGAGGAGATGAGAGAAACCCATTCAGGGCCACACATTGACTACGACTAGAGTGGAAGTCCGCCAGCCATGCATTTGGTGAGCAGAGCGGGGTGCCAGACCATATCGAAGGCACGTGAAATGTCAAGGGAGACAGCTCTAATTTCCTGTTTGGCGTTGAGGACCTCCATCCATTGTTGAGAAAGCAGAGGCAGCATGTCCAGAGTAGAGTGACCAGGTCTGAAACCAAATTGATGGTCAGAGATCAAGCCATTGGAGAAGAGGAATGATTTCATATCTGAAGCAATGATGGATTCCATGACTTTGCTGGTAATTTTGAGAAGGCTGATTGGTCTGTAGTTGCTAGGATCTGTTTTTGCACCTTTTGTGCAAAGTGGTGATGTTGGCTGATTTCCAAGCAGATGGCGGATGACCTTGAGCAAAAGAGAGGGTGAAGAGAACAGAGAGAGTGAGTGAAAGAGTGGAAGAACATGATTTTAGGACCCGTGGGCTGATGCCGTCAGGACCAGTTGCAGAATCAGAGTCGAGGGTTGACAGACACTTTTCCACCTTGTCAGGAGGAAAGGACATAGAGTCCAAGAGCAGTTGGGTACGACTGGGTACGGTGGGTACAGAGAGGGATGGGTTTGGGACACAAGATTTAGAGGCAAACACAGAGTTGAGGCATTCAGCTTTTTCATGTGCGGAGTCAGCCGTGTAGCCATTTGAGGTGAGGGAGGGGATGGAGCGGGAACAAACACCAGAAACAGATTTGACCAGACGCCACCAGGATTTGGAAGAGGGAGACAGATAAGAGAGTTCGGTCTTAAGAACGGAGAGATATTGTTTCCTGGCTCTCCTGAGGGTGGACGCACACTTGTTTCGGGCTTTGTGAAAGGAAATGAGATTTCCTTCCGCTGGATTTGCTTTACAGGAGACGAAAGCAAGTTGTTTCTGGGCAACAGCCTCACCACAAGATTCCGTGTACCATGGACGGGAGGAAGGGTATGACAACTGAAGACAAGATGGGATAAATCTGTGCATGAGAGAGAGCAAATTACTTTGGAAGAATTCCCAGGATGAGTTGATGTCAGAGGTGGTAGAGATGGGACACCAGTCCAGATGATTCATGGCTGCTTGAAGACTGTGCCAGTTGGCCTGAGTGAAATGCCAGACTCGTCGACGCTGAGGAGGCTCTCAGAAAATGGTCAGAGAGATGTCCACTTTAACAGGCACATGATCAGATGAGCCGATTGGAGGAGAAGAAGAGCAGCAGACATATTCAGGGAAGTTAGTCATAACCAAGTCCAGAAGAGAAGATGCTCCGTTGACTGAGATCCGGGTTGGGAAATTGACAGATTGTGTCAGTCCCAGTGAGTCGCAGAAGTCCTTTGCTGAAGAGCCATGGCTGGTGAGAGAGGTACCCACACCCAGCCAACTGGCATGGTGACAATTGAAATCACCACATATGAGGAAGAGAGAGTTGGGATGGGTAGATAGAAGTTGGTCCATATTATCAGACAGCGAGATGTAGATGGAGTCATCACTGTTTGATGGACGGTACAACACACATATGAACAAAAGGTGGGAGCGAAGGGGAAGTCGTAGCCAAAGGTATTCCTGGGGGTGAGGTGGAGAGAGGGCAGTGGAGGGCGAGTGAGGAAGAGAGTTTTTTTTAATAAAGATATCAACCCCACCTCCAGGACGAAGCTCAGGTCTATCATACTGGAGGAGGGAGTAACCTGGGAGAGATACCACGGAATCAGAGACATCATGAAGGAGGAAAGTTTCTGTTAAGTAGATCACATCTGGTTTGTCAGAAGCAACCTGTATGGAGAGATCAGTCAAGTTTGAGCGAAGGCCCCGGATGTTTGAGGTCCATGCCGTTACTGAAGAGGAAGGGGGAGCATCGGATACAGAACAGGGGGGGGGGGGGAGGGGTAGGGTAAGATGCCGAAGAGGAGGAAGAGGTAGGGAGAGCTGTTGAAGGTGTGTCAGAGATTTCAGAGATTTCAGAATAGCTTGGAGAAAGGGAAGAATGGGGCAGACAAAAGGTTTGATGGAGATTGGGTGAGGCACAGTGAGGTGTTTTTTGAGGAGGGGGAAGAGCGGGGCAGAAGGTTGGGGGAGATGAAGGTGAAAGTTGGAAGGGGGAAGAAGCAGGGAGGACGCTTTGAGGAGGAGGGGTGAGAGGGGAGTCTAGGAGGGGAGGAACGAGGGAGAGTCTCGGAGGGGAGGGGTGTGGGGGGAGTTTAGGAGGGAGGGGATGGAAGGGGCAAGGGGGGAGATTTGAAAGGGATGAGTGATGGGGAAGATTTGGAGGGGAGGGGCAAGGGGGTAGATTTGGAGGGGAGGGGTGATGGGGACGTTTTGGAGGGGAGGGGTGATGGGGAAGTTTTGGAGGGAAGGGGTGATGGGGAAGATTTGGAGGAGAGGGGCAAGGGGGAAGATTTGAAAGGGATGGGTGATGGGGAAGATTTGGAGGGGAGGGGCAAGGGGAAATATTTGAAAGAGATGGGTGATGGTGAAGATTTGGAGGGGCGGGGTAAGGGGGTAGATTTGGAGGGGAGTTGTGATGGGGAAGTTTTGGAGGCGAGGGGGGATGGGGAAGTTTTGGAGGGAAGGGGGGACGGGGAAGATTTGGAGGGGAGGGGTGAGATTGGATTTTGAAAAGTGTACGGTTCATGGGAAACGAACTTTTTTTGCAAAATGAGTTCGAGACCTTCGAGTCAAAAATATGTTTGAGGACGCTGAAGGAGGGGTGGAGGGCTGGAGAGTTTTGGGAATGTAGAAAAGAGGAACTGTAAGAGATGGTATTTTTTTTTGGAATGAA
This sequence comes from Myxine glutinosa, assembly GCF_964187855.1. Lineage (NCBI taxonomy): Eukaryota > Metazoa > Chordata > Myxini > Myxiniformes > Myxinidae > Myxine > Myxine glutinosa. The sequence goes on from NC_136261.1 coordinate 412,942,418, forward strand.
TAGATTTGGTGAGCAAGACGAAAGCATCCTTTTATAGGAGAAGAAGAAAAAGGTGTTATAATATATGACAGAATACAGTTCTTCAGGGGAGAGATTAAACATTTCTAACCACGTGATCGCGTGATCACGAACAACGTGAACGAAGCACGAACGAACAAAAAAGAACAACAAATAAACGAATAAGAACTGAGAAGGAAATGTTTTTTGGGGGGGGGGGGGGGGGGGTTGAGTAGAGATATTAAACAAGGAAGTATGGGGTGAAGGACTGGGACGAAACAGAGAACGAAAGTAATTGCAGTGCATTTGACGAACCGCTGAGAGAAAACAAAACCACAATGTCAGAGACGGTAGCCTAAGCCTACTCGTACGAGTACTAGGCCTCAGAATACGCGACACGAATTAACCGACGATTGTGTATACATGTACGAAAAATTAACACCGAAAATTTTCCTAAAGACACGCTATAGGTACACACACCGAAGGATAGATACAGTTTCGACAAAAACACAATTGTGAAAAAATTACTTAGCCTCGAAAGCGTGAGCGCATGGAACAGCTTCTAAAAACGTGACCTCCAATCTAGCGCATGCGCATGTCCAAATTGAGGAACGATAGAAGATTTCTATATTCGTTAGGGTTGGCGAGTTATGCAAGTAGTTAAATTGTACTTCAATGTGAACTTTGTTCTTAAAGCATGCAAGGAAATGTGCAAAGAACTTCGACCAAGCAGTCAACCATCTGTGAGATGACCCAGTAACTTCAAAGGATGTGAACGTGGAGTTGGAATGTATCCCACCATTATTGGGACGTGGGGAGGGATTTTATCAGTTATTTGTGTCCTCCGTAATGATAAACATATGGAGTTTGGTGCCCGAAAGGCTGGCGTTAAGTGACTTCGGAATTCCAATGGAGCGAGATCAAAGCAGCTAAGATCTATTTAATGGAACACTCCGAGTCTTCGAGAGAGAATTCTCCCATGAAACGATGCGTCGTGTTTTTTGTTTGCAAAATCTAACTGTATTTTCGTGTAACTACTCTCTGCAAGATTAGTAATAAATCTCGATTTGAACTGAGTGAGTCTCGTGCAGTCTGCTTGAGTTTTGGCTGAGAGAGGTGTCCAAAAGATGCCACAACAGTTTTATATTCATTATATAATATTCAATTATTTTCTTCATTTGGCATAGTCTAATTCTTATGGATATAATTTCATCATTGAAAGAAACCATACGATGATCCTGATCGGGTATCTTAAAATTTACTTTAGAAATGTTTTTTTCTGAGACGGGTAAATAGGAGAGATTCTTTGGTTCCGTATTGAATTTATAACCTGTTGGGGTTGAGTAAGCGCTGAATGAAAATATTATTTGTTTTTACTCCATCATCATAAGCACCATCAACTAAATCACAGTTAATCAACACCGAATTTATACCTGAGGATATGTCAACGGCGTTATCACTGTAAAACGTATTATTATCTTCAAGCTTTTTTGCGGAGAAACCTAACATCTCTCGGAATGAATTATTAATCGTGAAATCTATTTTATAATTATTTTTAAGTCTAATAGTTGATTTTGATGTGTTTTTGAGTACCTATTTCAATATTTTTAGGTTCATCACGTTTTTCTTTCATAGTGCGTGAAATTTCTAAACATAGTACAGGAATCTCATCAGCTCTGGAGTGTACTTAGTTTTATATCCACTTCCCGGATTATAACTAAACTTGTTATTTTTTTCTGTGATATTAAACAGGGTATTATAGGTTTCCATAGACAATAACGCCGCTTCATATTCTTTTGCGGGATCAAGTTGCATCGGGTATGGTAATGAAGCCGTGTGATCACTCGCTGTAAAATCAAATCTAAGAGTTGTGCTTCTCATTTTATTATATGTGAGATAAAAGGTCTTTGTATTGCCATTTATTAATTATTTTTCTGTTCATCAACTGATCTAGAATGGCTGATGTTTCATTAAAACAATTGTTGTTTCCCGCCTCCTTACTGCCTAACAAAAGCAATAGTCTATTAACCAATTGTGGCAAGTCGCGTGGAATAAAACTAACACCCGAACCAAGCTTACTTAAAGCAGTAAGAATATCTTTTTCCTTCTTATTCTTACTAACTGTACTAACAACAGAACCCCCATAATCAAGCGCGTTTAGTAACAATATATACACCATCTTCCACATTTCCCATGTCAAGTGGTTCCTCAAAATATTCTGAATTAGCATACCCTGCTTTTGTGAGAAGAAACATTAATCTGGGAGTTAATCTAATAGGATGTCTGTCAGAACTTAAGAATGTCAAGTTATCATTAACTATCCGTACCATTTTGCTAACAAGGAAAAACTGATATCCTTGTCCTTTATAAATGAGACCCGTTTTGGTTTTTGAACCTGGCAAATATTCACTGTTTAGAATAGCGTTCACAACATATTTAGGAGGTTGATTTATCTTCTCAAGTTGTTGGCGTGCTTCTTGTGCTTCTATAACTCCGAGCTCTTGCTCTGCCTCTTGTCTCAAATTTGCTAACTCTTGATGTTGTTTGGGAGTATATGTTATCGCGGGAACTTGAAACATAACCGCCTTTTGTTCGGAAGATTTTAAAATAGGTTTAAAAAACTTCTCTTGTTTTCTTTCAAATACGTCTTCACCTAATAGTTTTTGTCTCCGTTTATTCTTTTCCCCCTCATGTTGTTTAACAACTTTTGAAAGTAATTGGTTATATTCCTTAAATTTTATTGCTCGTTCTTTGGCGTTCATTTTATTGATGCAGAGATATTATTAGTTATTATATCATCTTCTTTAACAACAATATATTTATATTTTTCCCCCGTATGTTTCATATGTCCCTCAAATTCCTTTTTGGTACATAATGTAGAACAATTATCTCTCCAAAAATTATTTATATCGATTGAATTTAGTTTGAATAAAATAAAAGTATTAGCATTGTTTCTAATTGAGCGATGAGGGAGTTGAAAGTATGATTGACTGAGATAAATACAATTACAAGAAGAATGCCGCCCCATTGTATAGAAGCTATCCATAACCGTTTGATTTCTCTCATTAACACAATCATCAAAGATAACGAGGTTCTTTTTTGTTTCATTTAAATCTTGGGGTAAAGGTATATCATCCGTATTATCAGTGAGAATACAAGTTATGGGCGCAGACGATGTGGGTTTTGATTTCTCCTTACCTTTTGGAGGAATGTCACAAAACAGTTGTATTACATCTTCAATGTTGAACTTATTTAGTTTGTGTTGAAGCCTATATAACCTGATTATATCTTCTTTTTTAAGTCCCGCATTAAAACCTTGTGATAGTAGTTGATACTCTGGTTGAAAACTAGACTTTGTGAAAATTATTACATTTTCATAATCTAAAAAATCTGAAGTAAGGAGCATCTTTAAAAGTAAACAGGTTTTCCCACATCCGCTTGAACCAACCATTAGACACCGTAATTAATTTGGGAGGTTCTTATGATTATAAAATTTTATCTTGCTTTCCCACATGGGTAAAAAAATCATCTATTTTAAATGGGGCTGAAAATATATAGCGGTTAATCATTCATCCTGTGTGTTGTTATCCCTATTATAATTGTGTATACATATTAGAAGTGACTCAACCAACCATCTCATTGAGTTGAATATATCTTGAAATATTTTTAAAATGGTTTCGTCCATTTTATATACCCAAATAAAAAAATTCAATTTTTTATTTTTATAATTATTTTAGTGAAAATCAAGATAATCGAGGAAATCAGAAATTTTACACATTTTGGAAATTTTGGGAAATTTCGGAAAAATCGTGACAATCGAGAAATTCGAGAAAATGTGAAAATTGAGAAATAAATAAATAAATAATTCGACCACTTCTGGTTTGTAATCCACAACTTCCTGTTTTTGGGGCAAGGGGGATATGGGCATTCTGCTCCTGGCCTGGTCTGGTCTGGATCTCTCCTTTTCTATGTACTTATGTGCTTTGGTAATCTTTGAGTATTTTACATCATCTTCTTTATCATGTATCAAAAGTTGATATGCGTTAAATTTCTCATATTTTTAATAGTTTTTAATTTAGTATTGAACGTCTCATATTCCATTTTAAAGTTTTTAATAATATTATTATTGATGCTAATAATATCAATGCACATTTTATTAGTCCCCTACCGGTGTTCACCGGAGGGGACTATAGGTTTGCACGCCGTTCCTCCATCTGTCCATCTGTCAGTCCGTCAGTCCGTCAGTCCGTCAGTCCGTCAGTCCGTCAGTCCGTCAGTCCGTCAGTCCGTCAGTCTGTCAGTCTGTCAGTCTGTCAGTCTGTCAGTCAGTCTGTCAGTCCATCACACAAAGAACAGTTTTCCGGACTTTCTTTTCTAAACTCTTAATGCTAATGATTTCAAACTTGGTACATGGTTTCCTCATGATAAGTTACAGATCAAGTTCGAACTTCACGAGATATCGATCATTTTTGACAAAGTTATGGCACCTTGGTTATTCTAGAGTTCTCCTCAAGCCGCACCGCGTGCCCTCAGCCTCGTCTCGTGAACGTCAAAAGCACGACACAGCGCACGCTTTTTGGAGGGGCGGAGCCAAGCCAAGCAACATATATATACACATCGATCATTGATTGTGTAGCGGAAAATATAATAAATTACTGATATTTAGCGACTCGAAAGGTTTTTTTTTGTTGTTTTGTTTTTGTTTTTGTATACAAGATCGAGGCTCGTTGTGTTGATGTTGCTCAACTCGTTAGGGTGGCATAGTTCCGAACCTGAAGGATCGGTAACCGACACAATTTCAGTCTTCGAGGCCGGCCGATAGGCAAAGTGTGACCAGAAGGGACGAGGTTCTCCTGACCACGTGGCCCTCGACTTGGTGGGGTTTGTCCGCACAATGTGGGCGCTTTCAGGATGAACTTTAGCCGGGGAGCATTTGGGCGCCCCGGTCTGATACTGCCGCCCACGCGCAGAACAACTTGTGAGTGCACGTGGGTCCCGGCGGTCCCACTGGCCTAGCGCTACCATGTTTAGACAGCGGAATCCGTCCCCGGGCACCGGCACCTACTCCCGGAAGTTTGAGAGAATAGTGGCGCCAGGCACGGTAGGACACCCGCGGAGCCCCGGCGGACCAGGGACGCGTGAGCCTACGCGTTAGCGTGCTACGGCGGAATCAACGGCTTCGGCCACGGTCGGGCCGATACTCGGCCCGGTCGCACCGGGAATGAACTGGTTCGATGCCCGCGCTGGAGAGGTCGCGGGCGACTGAGATGTATTAACAAATTAATTAAATAATTTGAGACGTCTGATTTCTAGTGTTTGGAAATTTGGAAGAGCTTGACCCTAGCCTTTCCCTTGTGAGGGCAAGGAGGAACTTAACGCTTGACACTTAAGCTTAGTTTGAAGTACACCCTGACCAGCGCTCACGGTGGGATGGCAAGGCAACCAGAAGGGACGAGGTTCTCCTGACCACGTGGCCCTCGATCTGGGAAGCGAGAGGCATTCCATTAGTGGACGCGCCCCTCACACCCGACTTTTGGGCGGCCCCGGCAGGCCGTTTGTTTTGACGTTCCGTGACAGGCCCCGCACCCCCACCTCCGGGCCGACCGGGTGACCGGAATGAATCCCGGTGTCCCGATCCGAATCTTCAGAGCGGGCCGGCTGGGGAGTGCCTGGCACCCCGTACCTGCACTTTCCGTCCCTGCGGTCCCAAATACCGGAACCACCCGAATACCACTTTATTCGACAAAATGAGGTGCGGCCTACATCTAGGCAAGGCCGCGTGACGTCATCGCGCTTTCACCTTAAAAGACTTATTTGATATAAGTTAATATTTTGATATAAGCCTTAGAAAACCAACCCTATAGAAGTCAATACCTCCAACGACACAGGCGCGCATTCGTGCCGCGTGACGTGGTGACGTCATCGCGCTTTCACCTTAAAAGACTTATTTGATATAAGTTAATATTTTGATATAAGCCTTAGAAAACCAACCCTATATAAGTCAATACCTCCAACGACACAGGTGCGCATTCGTGCCGCGTGACATGGTGACGTCATCGCGTTTTCACCTTAAAAGACCTATTTGATATAAGTTAATATTTTAAATTAGTCGGTCAATTTTTGCCCAATCTTTGCTAAATAAAGGTTGTCTTTACTTACCTGGTGGTGTTCCTAACCACCACAAGTAACCCGGTGCAATAATCGAAAACCGATTCAAAATGGCCCCTCGCTACGATTTTCCACGATCACATTTTATTTTCACGTACTTCAAATCGACGGATTTTTACCAAATAAAATACCTCACTCAATGCACTGATGTCGTTTTTGCGGCAGAAGTGAAAACAGATTCTAATTTGGAAATAAAACGAAGGCGTGCACAATGTAACAAAATCTCCTCAGAATCCAAAGTCGTGCCGCGGAACGTGGTGACGTCACGTTGACGTGACGTGCTCGTTGTGTTGAAAGAGCGAACATTAATCACACAGAAAGACAAACAGACACATAAAACAAATAACATCGGGAGCGGTAGACAAGATGGGGAGAGAGGGGGAAGGACACAAACACAACATTTGATCAACGATCAACGACCAACGATCAAACACAACAAACAAACACAACAACACAACACAAACACAACACAACACAACACAACACAACACACAACAAACACAACACAACAACAACACAACAAACACAAACACAACACAACAACAAACACAACAACAAACACAACACAAACACAACACAACACAACACAACACAACAAACACAACATTTGAGAGCAGGGACCGAGAGACATGGAGACATGGAGACATCGAGACATGGAGACATCGAGAGATCTGTGGGAGGGAGAGGGCTTTGGGGGGAGGCATGTGAAGGGGGGGGGGGGTGGGAGAGGTATAAACATATGGACACTGCCAGGACTTCCAGGAAAGAAGTTGGAATTTCAAACAAGGTGGATCTGGGGTGAATTAGTGCGGGTAGAAAAGATCAAGGTTTTGGATGGGGGAAGATAAGAGATGGTGGTGAACAGCTGTTTTAAAGACCTGGAGGGAGGAGAGGAGAGAGAGGTTTTAAAGACCTGGAGGGATTGAAGGGAGTGTGGGAGTTTGTTCCAGAGGCGGGAGAAAAGAGGAATGAAAGAGTGAAGGTGAGCAGAGAGCCGAGATTTCGGCAGTTTAACCATCAGAGGGTTGCTGGCAGATATTGTGCGACCTGTAGGAATATTTGGGGGACAGAGCACAGAGAGAGCTGGGGGAGCAAGGCCGGAGAGGAGTCGGTAGAAGACAGAAAGACCACCTACCTGCCTGCGGTGAGTGAGTGAAAGGCCCTCAGAGATAGCTTCATCGCGGGAGACTCCAATGATTTTGAAAGCTTTGGATTCAACAGCGTGAAGCCGAGCCAGGTGTGAGGCAGGAGCACCAGCCCATAGGGGAGAACAGAATTCCATTGAGCTGCGGATGAAAGCCTTGTATGTGGTGAGGAGCTCAGGTGTGCCGAGGAAGGACATTGCACGACGGAGGATGCCCAGTCGGCGACTGGCTTTGGAGGCCAGCTTGGAAATGTGGTTTTCCCAAGAAAGATCATCAGATCAGAAAGATCAGAAAGATCATTCCTTTCATCCCGCGGTTCTTTATGAACAACTTATTTTCTCGTGCTTCTGCTGACCTGTCTGCAAGGTGTATAAATCGAAGTCCCGAGTGCGAATCACAGCTGAGCCCGTCCTGAGGTAATTAGCGATTGGGGACGATTCAGAACCTGTGGATAAATAACCCTTGGTAATTTCCCCAACAGTTTTCCGGACGACAGACTGCCGGTAGGGGACATGGATTGCAGCGCAATACTCAGAATGCTTGTTTGTTTTTGTTTGTATTTAAATAATATATATATATATAATTTTCCAAAACATTCTTATTCCATTTTCAATTTTCAATTATTTTGAGAAATATATAATTTGTGAATTATACATTTTATTTAATTTCCAAAAAATGTAATTCATTTTCAATTTTTTCAATTATTTATTTTTTCTCAATTTCAATTTTAATAATTGCAATGAAAAGTCTGGTAAAATTATTTTCGTTATTACTTACAATGTTTCCACATTGCTTGTTTGTGGTGAGTTATTGCTTTAATACTCTGAGCCGTTTGCATTATACATCCCAATTTAATAATATTAAGAGATCCTTTCAATGATGTTTTATCTATCGTCTGATTGTTCTTGATTAATTTGGATTTCATCATTCTCATGCAAGAAAATATATTTTAAAAAAAATGCAGTTTATATTTCAGATATTTTACCACTTTTAAGCATTATCTTATTTCTGTTGGTAGATTTTATTGTATATCCTCAGCTTTCTCATTACGACCAATAACAATCGATGACTGTATTAGATACACACCTTTTGTTTTAGTAATAATTTTTTATATCTTGGATATTAATATGCTCTCCTATATTAATCATTATAACGGGTATTATCTCGCTGTCAGTTTTGGTTATGTCAATCAAACATAAACCTTGATAAATATCTCCTTTTACTCCCTGTTCATCTTTAGGTCGTTGATCACCTTTTTCTCCCTGTTCACCTTTTTCTCCCACAATTCCTTGGGTACCTCTCGGTCCAGTAGCTCCTCGTCTACCAATAAATCCTGGCCTACCCTGGGCACCTTTATCACCTCTTACACACAAAACCTTTTGAATTATTGCTCCCTTTTCACCTTTAACTCCCAGTACTCCTTGGTCACCTATAACTCCCAGTACTCCTTGGTCGCCTTTAACTCCCGGTACCACAAGTCTTTTATTAATTTCACCGGTTTCCATATTTTTCTCCCTTTCCTCCCTCTCCTTTTTCTCCCTTTACTCCCTTTCCTCCCTCTCCTCCCTCTCTTCCCTCCCACTCTCTTCTTCAACTCCATCCTCATCCCTTGCTACCCTAAAAGCATCTCCCCATAGAATATTGTCGCGCAACCGCCGAAATTAATATCAGGCGGTCACGGATGCCGATCGCGAAGGCCTTAGCCCCCGTTGTGAAAACTCAATGGCAGATTCCAAAACCAAAAGCTACCCCAAGTGCGCGGGATGGAGGGAAGCGGCGAGACCTCCCAGCCTTATCTGTTAAATCAATCGCCCGGAAAACTGCGTTCAAGTATGTACAGCAAATAATATAAGGGTTTATTAAATGAAAACAGGGACTGGAAAAGCACGTGCCAGTAATGAAATATCCTAAATCGGGATCCCGCACACCAGTAATCAAATACAAACGAGGGAATCTGAATTAATGGAAAAGAACACGTCATGTACTGGTGAACGCGCAACTCGGTCTTATCTGGTCTTTGTCGTTGGCATTGGCCGCCGTCCAACACGCGGCTCCTTTCATCCCGCGGCACGCCTCACTCCAATTTCCAAAGCACCGAGCACCACGCACCAAGCCCCGATCACCACGACGTCGACCCTCATACACGGTCAACAAGCCAACTCGGATCTCACCGGGACAGCCAGCTCAGGCCGCGAATCTTCCAGGAATCTGCTAGGAATCTTACTGGAATCTGCGAGCCAATGCAACCAGGGATCTCACGAAACTGTCAGGGCCAGGAATCTCACAAGTGCGCAACTGCTCAAGTCGTCCGTAACTCACTCGGGATCCAACTCACAACTCAACTCGACTCAACTCTGCGCACTCAACTCCAACTCGAATGACTAAATGGCGTTCGGCGCGCGTTCATCAATTGCCTGAAAAATGGCGTTCGGCCTCGATAGTAGATGCTGACCCGTGACGTCAGCATTGGCGCACTGCCAACCAATCAGTCTCCTCCACCGACTCGCCAGCTCACCCAGGTGCACGCCCACTGCTCCACTCACACTCGCGCTCCCTGCTCCTTATGTCATAGCACGTGCTATTCGAGGTGGATAGGCCTCTGAGGTGTAAATGGCGGCGGCCATTCGGTGGTGTCCTGGCCTGATTTCTTCCTAAGTCATGTCAGGGGGGAGGGGATTATTTAGTGTTGCACTGAGGATCCGTCGGAATGTCTATGTGGTGTGCGGTGCCAAAAGGGACAAAGGTTTGGCTAACCAGGGGAGGACACACAGGGGTGCTACTCCTTAATCCCTACACTACTTATCACTCGAACCTCCTGGTAGATTCACAATTATACATCTTAACTGACAAAACGCCGATACAGGAACTTATTACAAGGTAGTTTTCCTTACCGCCACCTCGAAGCATGTTACCTACTCAGATCTAACTGCTCTACATATTGCTCTACCACATCGACATAACAATATTATACATATATTCATCTGGATTTTGAGATATTCTTATATGTATAATTATTTTTCTTATAATCGGATACCAATAGGATTTGTTGACAATTTCTAAAAGAGTTTTATATTTCATAACTTTGAGAAGTTGATTTTTATTTCATATTTTCATCAGGTCTCTATTTGTGTGTAATAGTCTTCTTTACGAGACCAATTAAAATCATCTATGTCTTCCAAGTTCATTGAAAAGAACCAATTATACCCTAAATCAAACATATCATACGTTTATTTTTCATATATCCTCCCCAACTACAGACTTGGCATTTAATATGGAATTTTTTTCTTTTTCTTGACTTGGGTTTACTTTCTGAACTCAGTATATCAATCTGGTGAGTTTCTTTTACGCTTCGGTGATTTCTTTGTTGAAAGAACCATGTCACTGATTGTCTTTCGCAGCAAGAAGTCAATAACAGGATTATATCACAGGTGACGTGACAAAATGTAAGAACAGGTACATTTGACGATTGGCTTCACAATCGGGTATATAAGGGTTGTTGGTTCTGTATTAGTGGAAAACAACTGCTGCACGTCTACAAAAGTTATTGCCGCTTCCTCTGGAGATGGTCCGTCAACTTGACAATGCTGTTTGTCATGGAGTGGTGGCTTTACGAAATTCTGCCATGAAACAGCGTGCTATTGCTCGGCAGTATGGCATCACTCAAGGTCAGGTGTCAAAGATCCTGAAACGAAATGCTCAGAGGGGTGTCCCTACTCCAATACCGAGGCCAGGACGTCCACGCAGAACCACAAGGAGAGATGATCGCCAGCTGCATCGGTTAGTCTGCAATGGCCGTACCAAGTCAGCTAATCGGCTTCGGGCTGAGTGGCAGCAACTGACAAATGTGCCTGTATCCAGAAGGCTAGTTAACCAACGACTGGTTCAAGCAGGCTATCGTGCCAGGCGTCCCCTGAGAAAGCCACGCCTGACCAGACAACACAGCCAGCGCTGATTGCAGTGGGCCAGAGAGCACCTTCAATGGCAGCCAGGACACTGGAATCACGTGACCTTCAGTGACGAGTCTAGATTTCTGGTCTATCGTCAAGATGGCCGCGTCCAAGTGCGCAGACAAGTGCATGAAGCCCACAACGAAGATTGTATAGTGCCAAGATTACAAGCTGGAGGTGGTGGGGTGACCGTTTGGGCTGCTTTTCATGCAGGGGGCAAAACTGACCTGGTTGTTCTGAATGCAAACCTGAACCAGTTCAAGTACAGGGTCATTCTGGAAGAAACATTGCTTCCATTTGCTCGTGCAGCCTTTCGAGGAAACTTTGTCTTCCAAGATGACAATGCACGGCCTCATCGTGCTCGCATGATCCAACACTTTCTTGTTGACCATGGTGTAGAGCATATGGAGTGGCCTGCCATGTCCCCGGATATGAATCCGATAGAGAACTTGTGGGCAGAATTAACGCGTCAAATCGACAACTTGGTCCAGCAGCCGACCTCTGTGCGTGAATTGCAGCAGACTATTGTCACTGCATGGCAAGCGATTCCTGTCCAAACTTTGGCAAATCTCGTGAACAGCATGCCTCGACGTGTACATGCTCTCCTGAATGCTCGTGGGGGTTACACGAAGTACTGAACTGTAATTTTACTGTCCGTAATCCCAGTCATCATTTAGCTTTTGTTTTTGTTGAAATTTTTTTTGGCTAATGTGCAAAATAAAGAGATACTTCTGGAAAACGTACAGAAGTTTAACACAGTACTGTCCGTGAATTGAGTTCGATATCAGTTTACATCACTTTCAAGGATCAATTTATTTGCTTCGAAATGTCAAATGTGGTTTTTGTTTCTTTTAAAGGTCACATTAACAAAATCTAGAATAATTTCAACATAATTCCAATGAACTTTTGGTTCTAAGTCATCTTGAAAAGTAAGTTCACTCCCACAAAAAAAATATTCCATATTAAATGCCAAGTCTGTATATGTCCTTCTTTATGAAGTTTAATTGTAAGCAGATGGTTAATAAGAAATAAGAAATAATAAGGTTAATAAGAAAAGGTGTATGGTCTGGAGAACCAGGTGTTGTGGCTGTAAATTCTACTTGTTTGTTAAAGAGTGCTGTGGAATATTTTGTTAAATCACTGAATCTAACTAAGTCATTGTCATATGTGGGGCTTGGATAATTAATTGATTAATTTATAATTATTCTTCATATTAATATGTTTTGTTATATTATATTTTTGTCGTTTAGCCTGTGCCTTTTATAATAATTTGATAAATCAATATCCAACTCTCAGGATAATCCAATGATAGAACCATCTTTTCCAATAATTACATGATCAATAAGTCATTTTTTAAATGAGATTTATAATAATATCATAAAAATTTACATTGTTGTTGAGTTGAAATAATATGTATAAACATAATTGACCACAACATTTGGAATTAATGTCTTGGACTTGAAATGTTTGATAAACACCATTCTGTAAGAAGTTAATTACTTCAAGAGGCGGTGGAAGGCCATAACTACCGAAATAAAAAAAATTCCGACTATTAAGAATACAAACCCAATGAGACCCATTCCCATCTTCTAAATTCATAATACTATTCTTTGTATTTTAAGACAGCTTTGTTAATTCATCTCTCATACAAATAATTACATGATCAATTTTTAGTTTTTTGCAATATTTTGCAAATTCTATATTTGATGTTGTATTCTTTCCAAATTGTTTAAACCATTTATCCATTTATTTAGAAGAAAGATGTAATCCATTACCCCTTTTAATTAGTTTTACACCTGCCTGTGAGATAGAAGAAAGCATATCTCCAACTAACTATCTCGCTTCATCAGGTAGGCTTTAAAGCTTTTCAGCAAAATCTACAATAACACCACTTCCACTAATTTGTTTCTCCAAATCCTTATTATGTCTTTCCAATTCTTTTTGAGCTTTTAGTTGTGCCTTCCTATCGTTAGCAGTTTTTACCACTGCTGAAATACCACCGGTCAAAGCCCCCGCCGCGCTTAAACCAGAAAATAAAGGAATGAGAAATGGAAGAAATCCTCCTCTGAAATTTTAAATGTCAGTGAACCCGCATCATTCAAGGTTTTCACCTGCTCACTTGTGAGAAAAACATCAAGTCTTATATCTCCTTTTCTCTGAATCGTTTTAACGTTAATTATACAAGGCTTTTGATTTTGAATACAAGATGTTCATTTATCATGATTGATTTGACTAACATAAACATCAGTTGATACTTTACTCATTTATTTATTATGAGAAAAAAATCAATGTTATATTAGTCATAACACCATTATCTGTATTAATCTGCAATTCAGTTTCTTCCAAAAGCAAACAATATGTATCAACCTCTTCACTCTCCCCTCTTTCAATGTAGAAAGATGTTTCCACTCTATTAGACTTTATAGTTTCCTTTTGAGAACTCAGGTCAATTGCGTAGAGTGTATAAAGTTTTTGAAACGCAACCATATCCAAAATGGGCTCTTGATTACCGTTGCTTTCACACACCTTTTGGTAAGACTTTGTAGGCTTCCGCATAATCATTTTTTTCCCAATCAATTTCCAATCTATCTTGCAGGTAAAATGGGCCATCAAGAGAAACCCGAAGTTGTTTCACCTTGGCATTATCACTCAGCGCATTATTCTTATCAGTACCTTCATCTCCATCTGGTTTCTTTAAAATGAGCAGTAGGTATCGTGGCTTTCCTTCCAGAACACCTAAATTCCAAGTGGAGGTCATGTGTTCCAGTTTAACATGTTGACATCTTCTTTTAAGGTATGATACATTCAGCGGTTTCTTTGAGTTAAGTCTTCTATCTTTCTTTCTCTCTCTCTCATCTCTTTGGTTTTAAGATTCGGAGTATATTCACTAATATACCAACCCATTTCATTCATAAAAAAATTATCACCAAAAGCATTAGCATCCCCAAATAGCAATCTATTTACATTATCATTCCTTTGTAGTTGAAATCGAATTTTAAGTCCATACACAAAACTTTATCATAATCTCAAAATCCAAATATACCCTTCAGGGGAACTGCTACGGTAAAACTATTCTCTGCTTTTGTATCATCGTTATACATTGTCTTTGTTTGATTATAACCAGGGTCTGCATTTGTTCCCGTTGACATATCAGATATAAAACCTTCAACAGCCCAGTAGTCGGAGAATGGGGGTTCTGGCTCACATAAAATTTGACATTGAAGTCAATGGGAAAAATTCAGGAAACGAATTGACTCCTACCCCCTCTTGAAAAATTACACCCATTTCTACCTCTTTTTAACTTATTAACTCCCCCATTTTTTATTATACTCATACAGAGACCCAACGAATATCTGATCATGTTTTATCTCCCTGATAAGATCCGTCCTTTTATCAGAGAAATCACCATCTAAAATATTGATAAATATTACATTAGAATTTAGCTCTCGGTTTAGGTATCGCTGTTGAGCCAATATGAAATGATAAACTTATCATAATGACCTAATCTGACCCCATCCCGAACCACATATCATTTTGAGATTATAGAAAATTATTTTCCCATGAAGGACTCCAGTCCACATACCTTCAGTCTTTATTTCTTGACAACCGTCAAAGTTCTCAGTCCATTCAAGGATATTGCCTCCTCGAGCCTCCAACTTACCCGTATTTAAATTTATTCGCTTATTTGTTTTATCGACTCTTACCCCTCTTATTTTTTTCAATGAGACTTATTTGATATTTATCACATTCATGATGTTTTCTATTTAAATGCCAAGGTTGTTGATTTCTCCAATCTTTGGTTTGGTTATTGCTTGTTTCTATCATTTATATATTAGTAAAAAAGGCGGCGGCAACCCGTTAAAATTCCTTACCCACTCCCTCACCCCCCTTTTTATCTTATCACTTGTACTTTTCACTTATGTTTATCTTAATATAGCTTAACACTTATATTTATCACTTATATTTATCTTCACACTTATAACCATGAGGGAGACTATCAATTCCATTTTCTGAAATAAACCTCTTATCATCAAAAGCCCCAAGAGCGTTCTTATTTACCTCTTCTGAATATTATTGTTTATAACTTTTTATCGCATTCATTTTATTGAACTCTTCACCAAACTTTGCCAAACTACATCAAATTCATACAAGGGATCTGATCATCACTCTGTTGCTGACAGGCACACATTGATGTGCACCTCAACTCTGAATAGCGACATTTGCAGTGTCGAGTCTTGCATTGCTTCTGGCATGCACAACAAATCATCTCGAGGCAACTTTATGGGATTGGACTCGGTGACATCAGAATCGGCTCTCATCCTGAATCACCACGTTTCCATCCCATTTCCACAGGTGCAGGAAGGTCAGGTTTTTTGTTTTTGTTTTTGTTTTTGTATACAAGATCGAGGCTCGTGAAAGAGCGAACATTAATCACACAAAAAGACAAACCGACACACAAAACACAAAATAATGGGAGCGGTAAACAATATGGGGAGAGAGGGGGAAGGACACAAACACAACATTTGAGAGCAAGGAGATCGAGAGAACTGTGGGAGGGAGAGGGCTTGGGGTGGCGGTGGGAGAGGTATAAAATATATCGACAAGTTGGAATTTCAAAAAAGTGTATCTGGGGTGAAAATTAGCGGGCGTAGAAAAGATCAAGGTTTTGGATGGAGGAAGATAAGAGATTGTGGTGAACAGCTGTTTTAAAGACCTGGAGGGAGGAGTGGGATTGAAGGGAGTGGGGGAGTTTGTTCCAGAGTTGGGAGAAATGGGGAATGAAAGAGTGAAGGCGAGCAGAGAGCCTAGGTTTTGGCAGTTTAACTATAAGAAGGTTGCTGGCAGATCTTGTGTGACCTGTAGGAATATTTGGGGGACAGAGCACAGAGAGAGCTGGGGGACCAAGGCCGAAGAGGAGTCGGTAGAAGACAGAAGGGCGACCAACCTGCCTGTGGTGAGTGAGTGAAAGGCCCTCGGAGTTAGCTTCATCGCAGGAGATTCCAATGATTCTGAAAGCTTTGGTTTCAACAGCGTGAAGCCGAATGGCAAAATGAGCATTTCTCCATACCATGGCTTGATAGTATACTCACATCAAATGGAAATTAAGAGCATCACTTGTCGGTGACATTGCTTCTGGTTTACCTGTCTTGGAGAACAACATATGTCTTGCTGAATCAACAGAGGTTGTTCTGTGCACATTATATATTCTGCAGACGAACGTTTCTGCAGATTTGATTGTCTCCTCTGTGAGTTCACCAATGCCCAAGTTATTCAGCAGTTTATGGTGCACTTTGAAGACTTTCCATGATGTTTGCTTGGTGTGATTTGCAAAATAGGAGGTGGTGTGACACCCAGTTAATGCATGAAATGGTAGCAGTGCTGTGGACAAACTTCTCGGTAGATTGTTTAGATTAGATTACCACATAGAGCTGCATGTATATACATGATATATGAATGCTTTACCCAAGAATGTGTCCAAAAATGGCAATTTGGCGGCTATTTTGTTTATGCTAATTAGAAGGTCAAAAACTCTAAATTCGGCTTGGGAAGCGCGTTAGTCGAATGCAACAAACCCTTATTATGTTAAGAAGTGAGGTTTCCAACCTTTACCCAAAAGTGCACCCAACATTCACATTTCTCAGAAATCCGTCTTGTCTGTTAGTAGCTAGACCGCCACTCAGTAGAGCGCATACTCGTGCCGTGGGTGGCCGCTGCTGAGCCCTATCTTCCAATAGTAACAAATCCTTCAAAAAATTCCTGGATCCGGAATAATATCCTGAGCTTCACCAAAAACTAATCAATTATTCCTTATCCCAAGGGCAATCATCCCACCAATTTTCATCCAAATCTGTCCAGAAATTTTCCAGATATCTTGTTCAGAAACACACACGGATGGACACGATCGAATGCATTACTCCCTAGCGGGAGTAATTATCGAGCTGCCTGCTGCGTAGGTCTCTTATCTTGTATAATGAGGTTTAATAATCAAGCACTTAGTAACATGGAGATCGCCCATTGGCCCAAGGGATGGAGGGGTGCAACTGTTCGACGTTTGTTATGTAATTACGTCGATCAAATATAGATATCTCACGGTGTACAATGAACAATGTTCAATGAATGAACAATGAACGGAGCAAAGTACAGAGATATCCTGAATGAAAACCTGAAACAGAGCACCCAGGACCTCAGACTATGTTATGTCAAAGGAGACGAGATCAAGGAAGACTTTCTGTTCTGCAAGCCTCTCACAACAACGATGAAAGCAGCTGACATGAAGAAGCTCGTGGACAACTTCTTCAGAAGCAACGGCCTCTCGTGGGACATGGTGTCTGCAGTTTGCTCTGACGGAGCTGCAGCCATTCTGGGATGCAAATCCGGTTTTGGAGAACTGGTGAAGGCCGATGCACCACACATCATCGTCACACACTGCGTCCTGCACAGACACGCACTGGCATCAAAGACCCTGCCTCGAAAACTGGCCAATGTTCTGAAAATCGTCGTTGAAACTGTGAATTATGTGCGAAGCCATGCTCTGAATCATCGCATCTTCAAAGAGCTGTGCAATGAAATCGGCTCTGAATTCGAAGTCCTTCTCTACCACTCTGACGTTCGATGGTTATCACGAGGGAAGGTAGTGAGCCGTGTTTTTGCCTTGCGTGTAGAATTAGCCCTGTTTTTGCGAGAACACCAGCATTGCCATGCAACGCACTTCCAAGAGTCAGAGTTCATCCTCACCTTGGCGAACTTGGCTGACATCTTCAACACACTCAATCATCTCAATTGCCAGATGCAGGGCGGTGGAGTGAATGTCATCGAATCTGAAGAAAAGCTGAGCGCTTTCCGAAAGAAGTTACCATTGTGGAGGCGGCAAACAGAGAACGACAACTTCGTGAACTTTTCGGTACTGGACGAGTGCGTGAGCGGGATGAAAGATGAGTCTGAAGTTGGAGGCACTGCTGTACCGGGGGAGCTGAAGCAAGCGATTGCCATGCACTTGGATGAGCTGGGAAAGTCATTTGACGGTTACTTCCCCGACCAAGAGCAATACCCAGCATGGGTGTGGCAGCCGTTTACTTTTGACGTGGCAATGGCAGTTGTCAATGACCAATACCTCGACGACCTCATCGAACTTCAGCAGAGCCAAACTGAACAACAACTCTTCGGCACAACAACGCTCACAATGTTTTGGTGCCGCCAAATGGAAGAGTATCCTCACATCGCTAAAATTGCCCTTGAGCTCCTCACGCCGTTCTTTACAACGTATCTCTGCGAGCATGCGTTTTCGAAACTGGTGGACATTAAAACAAAGATAAGGAGCAGGCTTGCATGCGAAAATGATTTGAGGGTGGCCCTTGCCAAAACAAAACCACGCATTTCCCAGATCGCCTCCTAAAAAGAGGAACAGAAAACGCATTAAGATGTAATTCTTCTTAATTTTTGGGTCATATTTTAGGGGTTCCGCGAGTGTTCGGTGGGTTTCTTTAGGGTTCGGCGCCTTTAGAAAGGTTAAGAACCACTGTCCTAGGACCTAACGGATGTCGTCACGAGGCGAGGAGAAACACGAACTACACGAACATCGCCATTGTCCAAACTGTTTATTCATGCATGCGCAGCTGCAACATAGCAATACATCACAAAGCTCGTTTTTCGCTCACCTAGACTTTAGTCCGGTCGGTAAATGTATCGATCGAGCAGTGTCCATAGGTAAGTGAGCGAGTGACAGAGAGTGTGTATGTATGTGTGTGTGTAAGACAGTCAGAGAGTTGTGTGAGTCAGTCGGTGAGTTGTGTGTGTCAGTCAGTGAGTTGTGTGTCAGTCAGTGAGTTGTGTGTGTGCCTGTCAGTGAGTTGTGTGTGTCAGTCAGTGAGTTGTGTGTGTCAGTCAATGAGTTGTGTGTGTCAGTCAGTGAGTTGTGTGAGTCAGTCTGAGTTGTGTGGGTCAGTCAGCGAGTCAGTCATTGAGTGAGTCATTGAGTGAGTCAGTGAGTGATTGAGTGATTGTGTCAGTCAGTGAATGTGTGTGTGTGTATGTGACTGAGTGAGACAGTCAGTCAGGGAGTGATGTGATGATGGATTCGATAACCTTGCTGATGATTGGGGTCAGTCAGGGAGTGATGTGATGATGGATTCCATGACCTTGCTGATTATTGGGGGAAGTCAGGGAGTGATGTGATGGATTCCATGACCTTGCTGATGATTGGGAGCAGTCTGATTGGTCTGTCGTTGCAGGGATCTGGTTTTTAATTTTGTTTTTTGTTTTTAAATAATTCTTACCTCTTGGTCTGGCCAGTGGCCACATCGACTTCGACTTGAATCTCAACTTTGGGGTTCGTTGGAGGGGGGGGGGGGGGGGGGGTGGTGGTGGGGGAGAGTTTCGTTACCCTCTTCCTTTCTTTAGAAGTCTGTGTTCAAAGGTATTCCCTCCATTAACAATGCATTACCATTGATGTTGAGAAAAATGTGGTGGAAACAATCTGTGTGGCCTTTCTTCCACGTTAGGACCTGTATAACCGAGGTGCTTGGCAGCAATCAGTGATGGCATGAAGTGCAGTCTTGCCATGATGGTAAATGTTGTGCAAGGTTTTCAACTGGTCAGATCAGGATTACTTCGAGGGATATACACACTCCAAACTCTTCTTTGACTGATAATTGACCATAATGTGCCATTACATATTCACAATAACACAGACGGTGCATTTGTGCTTTGAGGACCTCTCTTTATTGTGAAACTCTTCACAAATTCAAGTTTCATGAAAAACATAGGCAGGAGTCTTCTTCTGATAAACGATTTTACAACAAGGGTATTCTGGCTAATATCACACGTGGCAATGAAACATGTACTTCAGCTAAGATTGAGTAAAAATTGATGTTCAAACTGCCATGGCAAGATCCCATCTGAGCATAACCATAAAGGGACAAAAAAAACAACTAAATCAATGAGAAAACAAAATTCCTAAACATTTGTCACAATCAAAAAAGAACCAAAAAGAAAAAAAAGGAAGTTCTCCCAGATCCTTTTTCAGTAAAGGATCATTATTCATGAACTGGTTTATGAAACTTCATTCTCATAGCTTTGTTCCAAGGGCTTGTTTTAGAATCCCCACTGAACCTCTGACAGCCTCCACTGAAGTTTATTTGTTGTCATATTCCCTGGAATACTTTATTAGTACTGTTCGGCTTTTCTTGATCATCCAGATTCTCTGTTGCTCCAACTATCACTGAAACATATTCAGGTTTCTTCAATTCCGAAATCCTATTCACCTAATTTTTAATATCCCGGTTTTTCAGATTTCAGCTCTCCTGTATGGATCTTCATATGTGATTTCAAATTGCCTTTTTGAAAGAAACGTTTATCACATATCAAGCATTTGAGAGGATGCTCTCCTGTATGGATCGTCATATGCGATTTCAAGCTGACGTTATGAGAGAAACCTTTGTCGCATATCGAGCATTTATATGGACGTTCTCCTGTATGGATCCTCATATGTGATTTCAAATTGCCTTTTTGAAAGAAACCTTTATCACATATCAAGCATTTGAGAGGATGCTCTCCTGTATGGATCGTCATATGTGATTTCAAGCTGACGTTATGAGAGAAACCTTTGTCGCATATCGAGCATTTATATGGACGTTCTCCTGTATGGATCCTCATATGTGATTTCAATTCGCCACTTTGAGAGAAACCTTTATCACATATCGAGCATTTGTAAGGTCGCTCTCCTGTATGGATCCTCATATGTGCTTTCAAATTGCCTTTTTGAAAGAAATCTTTATCGCATATCGAGCATTTGAGAGGATTCTCTCCTGTATGGATCATCATATGTGATTTCAAACTGCCTTTTTGAGAGAATCCTTTATCACATATCGAGCATTTGTGAGGTTGATCTCCTGTGTGGATCCTCACATGTAATTTCAAATTGCCTTTGCGAGTGAAACCTTTGTCGCATATCGAGCATTTGTGGGGTCGCTCTCCTGTATGGATCCTCATATGTGATTTCAAACTGCCTTTTTGAGAGAAACCTTTATCACATATCGAGCATTTGTGAGGTTGATCTCCTGTGTGGAACCTCACATGTAATTTCAAATAGACCTTGTGAGAGAAACCTTCATCACATATCAGGCATTTGTGAGGTTGCTCTCCTGAATGGATCCTCATATGTAATTTTAAACTGCCTTTGTGAGAGAAACCTTTATCACATATCGGGCATTTGTGAGGTTGCTCTCCTGTATGGATCCTCATATGTAATTTAAAACTGCCTTTGTGAGAGAAACCTTTATCACATATTGAGCATTTGTGGGGTCGCTCTCCTGTATGGATCCTCACGTGTAATTTCAAACTGTTGCTATGAGAGAAACCTTTGTCACATATCGGGCATTTGTGCGGTCGCTCTCCTGTATGGATCCTCATATGTGATTTCAAATTGCCTTTCAGAGAGAAACCTTTATCACATATCGAGCATTTGTGCGGTCGCTCTCCTGTATGGATCCTCAAATGTGATCTCAAATTGCTGCTTTGAGAGAAACCTTTATCACATATTGAGCATTTGTGAGGACGCTCTCCTGTATGGATCTTCATATGTTTATTCAAATTGATTTTTGTTAAGAAACCTTTATCACAGACAGAGCAATTGTGAGGGTGTTTTCCAGTGTGGATCCTCATGTGTATTTTGATGATACTCTTTGAAGCAAAATCCATTCTGCATACATTACACTTATAACGTATTCGCCTTTCTTGCACCTTTTTGTGTTTGTTTAATTTAATATAAATATTGGTGTTGCGAGGCCCAGACTTGTATTTTATAGGAAGTGGGTCTTGATTTCGTGATTGTTTCTTCAAAAAAGGCTTCTTCTTTACTGTCAAGCTGTGACTGGACCTCATTTGTCCCATTTTACTTCTGGATTGTTCTACAGAAACAAAGAACACATTTTATTTTTTGTCAAAATCAAAATGAAAATATTTAACACTTTTCAGAAAATTTTCGATTTTCTCAACACAAAGGATTTGTTAATTTTTGTGAAATTTTTACGTTTCCACTCACCAGTTGCAAAAGAGGAAGCACTTCCGTTTGTCATGTGAATATCATCTGAACCTTCCTTTGCTGAAGCACATTTTGAATCTTCTGTGACAGATGAATCGTTGTTGTGTTGTCTGCCTTCCATATTTACAGGATGGACATCACCTGTGTACAAATCAGCATCAGTCTTTTGCAGGTAAATGAGATTGAGAACTATCTTTAGAGTTCATCGATCATGTTACGCCATGGATTGTGCACTTCAATTTAAATATAATAATGATGTTAAACATTGTTAAAAACAAAAATTCCGGATGTTAAACACTATTGAAACAGTCTTCTACATGACCCTGATACACCACCCTATTTAACATGTCGAAGTACTGCTAAACTGGAGGATCGTGGAAGTAAAAATAAGGCGATTTGTGTTCAACAGTGTTTGTGTTTAATTCAATTTAAATAAAATAAAGATTGTAAAATGAATCAAAATAAATTTCTGGAATTTACTGGTGGTAAAAATTTCTCAAAATATCCTTTCACACAGCTCGGAACAAGTGTGTATCGACCCTCAGCAGAGCCAGGAAATAATATCGCTCCACTCTCAAGACTGAACTCTCAAACTTGTCTCCCTCCTCCAAGTCCTGGTGGCATCTGGACAAATATGTTTATCGTGTAGTTCCCCTCCAATTCCCTCCATTTCCTGAAATTACTACACACATGACACTGCACATGAAAAAGCTGAATGTCTCAACTCTGTGTTTGCCTTAAAATCTTGTGTCATAAAACCATCTCTCTCTGTACCCACCTAAATCAGTCGTACCCAGCTGCTCCTGGACTCTGTGTCCTTCTTTACCGACAAGGTAGAGAAGTTTCTGTCAAACCTCGACTCTGATTCCGCAACTGGACCAGGCAGCATCACCCCACAGGTCCCAAAATACTGCTCTACCGTGCTGTCACACCCTCTCTCTGTACTCTTCACCCTCTCTTTTACTCAAGGTCATCTGCCATATACTGGGAAATCAGACAACATTACCGCTTTACACAAAAAATGTGCAAAACCAGATTCCTGCAACTACAGACCAATCAGCCTACTCCCAATCCATATTCGCTTCTGATATGAAATCCTTCCTCTTTTCCAATGGCTTGATCTCTGATCATCATTTTGGATTCAGACCAGACCACTCTACTATGGAGATGCTGCTTCTGCTGTCTCAAGAATGGATGGAGGTCCTCAATGCTAAACAGGAATTAAGAGCCGTCTTCCCTTGACATATGTCGTGCCTTCGATACGGTCAGGCACGCCGCCCTTCTTACGAAACTCTCCTCTTATGGTATCTATGAAAATCTTCACACATGGCGTGGACTTCCTCTCCAGTCAAAGTCAACGTCTCGCTCTGAATGGAATTCTTTCATCTCCCCTTCCTGTCCAGGCTTGAATGCCTCGAGGCAGTGTTCTCCGCCCTGTGCATTTTCTTGTCTTCATTAATGATCTCTCCAACTCGCTGGAAAATCCTCTCTATCTTTTTGCTGATGACTCCACCCTCTGCCGCTCCATATTACAACCCTGAGATTGGCAAGCAGCAGCCTTTTCACTCTCTGCAGACTGGATAAAATCACAAACTGGTCAAACAAGTTGAACATGTCATTCTATCCTGACAAATCTCACACCCTCACTATTTCTCTTCGTAAAGACGGTTTGGAAAACCCGCTGTCACTCAAGCTTTTGGGTCTGACTGTCTGCCATGCTTTTTTTTTTTGATTTTTTTTTTTTTTTGTATACTGAATCGAGGCTCGTGAAAGAGCTAACATTTACTTCACAAACAAATCAACCAGACAAACAAAATATATAAAAAGAGGGAGTGGAAGACAAGATGGGGAGAGAAGGGGAAGCACACAAACACAACATTGGAGAGCAGGGAGATGTGTGGGAGGGAGAGGGCTTGGTGGGAGGAAGAGGGCTTGGTGGGAGGGAGAGGGCTTGGGGGGAGGAGGCGTGGGAAGGGTGGGGGGGGGGGTGGGAGAAGTATAAAACACAAGGACCTTTATGGTATCTATGAGTTGGGACTTCCAGGACAGAAGTTGGTATTTCAAAAAAGTGGAATTGGGGTGAAATTAGCGGGGGTAGAAAAGATCAAGGTTTTGCATGGGGGAAGATAAGAGATGGTGGTGGACAGCTGTTTTAAAGACCTGGAGGGTGGAGTGGGATTGAAGAGAGTGAGGGAGTTTGTTCCAGAGGCGGGAGAAAAGAAGAATGAAGGAGTGAAGGTGAGCAGAGAGTCTTGATTTTGGCAGTTTAACCATAAGAGGGTTGCAGGCAGATCTTGTTCGACCTGCAGGAATATTTGTGGGACAGAGCCCAGAGAGAGCTGGGGGGCAAGGCCAGAGAGGAGTCGGTAGAAGACGGAAAGACCACCAACCTGCCTGTGGTGAGTGAGTGAGAGGCCCTTGGAGTTAGCTTCATCGCGGGAGATTCCAATGATTCTGAATGCTTTGGTTTCAACAGCATGAAGACGAGCTAGGTGTGAGGCAGGAGCACCAGCCCAGAGGGGAGAGCAGTATTCCATTGAGCTGTGGATGAAAGCCTTGTATGTGGTGAGGAGCTCAGGTGTGCCAAGGAAGGACTTCACACGACGGATGATGCCCAATCGGCGACTGGCTTTGGAGGCCAGATTTGAAATGTGGTTTTCCCAGGAAGGATCATGGCAGATAGTGAGACCCAAAAGCTTGAGTGACAGAACTTCTTGGAGAGGATTATTCAGAAAGTGGATGGGAGGGTTGTCCAGTCGTTCTTTTCGGAGAGACATCTTAAGAGTGTGAGATTTGTCAGGATTGAAAGACATGTTCCACTTGTTTGCCCAGTCTGTGATTTTGTCCAGGTATGCAGAGAGTGAGGAGGCTGCAGACTGCCGATCTGAGGGATGACGAATGGAGCGACAGAGAGTAGAGTCATCAGCAAAGAGATAGAGAGGATTTTCAAGAGAGTCAGAGAGATCATTGATGAAGACCAGAAAAAGCACAGGGCCCAGAACACTGCCTTGGGGAACTCCAGCCTGAACGGGAAGAGGAGATGAGAGAAACCCATTCAGGGCCACATGTTGACTATGACTAGAGAGGAAGTCTGCCAGGCATGCGTGGAGATTTCCATGGATACCAAAAGAGGAGAGTTTGGTGAGCAGAGCGGGGTGCCAGACCGTATCGAAGGCACGTGATATGTCGAGGGAGACAGCTCTAATTTCCTGTTTGGAATTGAGGACCTCCATCCATTGTTGAGAAAGCAGAAGCAGCATGTCCAGAGTAGAGTGACCAGGTCTGAAACCAAATTGATGATCAGAGATCAAGCCATTGGAGAAGAGGAAAGATTTCATATCTGAAGCAATGATGGATTCCATGACTTTGCTGATAATTGGGAGAAGGCTGATTGGTCTGTAGATGCTGAGATCTGTTTTTGCACCTTTTTTGTGCAAAGCGGTGATGTTGGCAGATTTCCAAGCAGATGGCAGATGACCTTGAGCAAAAGAGAGGGTGAAGAGTACAGAGAGAGGGAGTGAAAGAGCAGAAGAACCGGATTTTAGGACCCGTGGGCTGATGCCGTCTGGTCCAGTTGCAGAATCAGAGTCGAGGGTTGACAGAAACTTTTCCACCTTGTCAGGAGGAAAGGACACAGAGACCAGGAGCAGCTGGGTACGACTGGGTATGGTGGGTACAGAGAGGGATGGGTTTGCGACACAAGATTTCGAGGCAAACACAGAGTTGAAGCATTCAGCTTTTTCACGAGCGGAGTCAGCCGTGTGGCCGTTTGAATTGAGGGAGGGGTTGGAGGGGGAACAAACACCAGAAACAGATTTGACCAGACGCCACCAGGATTTGGAAGAGAGAGACAGATAAGAGAGTTCAGTGCTGAGAATGGAGAGATATTGTTTCCTGGCTCTCCTGAGGGTGGACACACACTTGCTTCGGGCTTTGTGAAAGGAAGTGAGATTTCCTTCCGTTGGATTTGCTTTCCAGGAGACGAAAGCAAGCTGGTTCTGGGCAATAGCATTATTACTCAGGAATAATAATGGGGCACAATCTTTACTGGGAAAACCACATTTCCAAGCTGGCCTCGAAAGGCAGCCGCCGACTGTGCATCTTCTGTCGTGCGATGCCCTTTCTTGGCACTACTGAGCTTCTCACCACATACAAGGCTTTCATCTACAGCTTAATGGAGTTCTGCTCTCTCTCTCTCTCCTCTGGGCTGATGCTCCTGCCTCATACTTCATGCTGTAGAAAACAAAGCTGTTAGTATCATTGGTATCTCCCACGATGAAGCCGATTCTGAGGGATTTTCACTTTCGCACTGCAGGCAGGTTGGTGGTCTTTCTGTCTTCCAATGGTTCCTCTCTGGCCTAGCGCCCCCTACCCTGTCTGTGCTCTGTCCCCCAAATATTCCTTGAGGAGGCACAAGATCTGCCAACAACCCTCTTCTGGTGAAACTTTCAAATGCAAGACTCTCTTGCTCACCATCACTCTTTAATTCCTCTTTTCTCACGCATTTGGAACAAACACCCACACTCTCTTCAATCCCACTCCTACCTCGAGGTCTTCAAAAGCAGCTGTTCACCACCATCCCTTGTTTTCCCCCATCCAAATCCTTGATCTTGTCTACCTCCGTCAATACACCCCAAATCCACCTTTTTCAAATTCTGACTTCTTTCCTGAAAGTCAAAGTCATGTCCATTTGTTTTATACCATTTTATCCCCACTCCCCAACCCCTCCACAAATCTACTAATGTCACTGTTCTCTACTATTGTTGTGCATATGTACTTTCCTCTCTCTCCCCCTCTCGTCTCCCGCTCCCTTTATTATATATTTTGTGTGTTAGCTATTACACGAGCCTCAACTTTGTATTAAAAAAAAAATGAAAAAAATAATATTGAATGGCACTCAGCAGCACATCCTTTTGACTTCAAAAGTAGTTGGTGGTTGAATTCAGTTCGCTGATAGGAAAATCTTCTTCAAATTTCAAGTGAATTGGATGACAATTGAGGATTTTAGAAATTCGAATAAGTCGTGGACCTTATCGCCGATGCTGATCTGAAAAATAGTTGGCGGTTGAATTCAGTTCGCCGATATGAAAATCCTATTCAAATTTCAAGTCAATCATATGAAAATTGAGGATTTTAGAAATTTGAAGAATATGGTTGACCTTTGGCATTTGTTGATCTTACAACCTATGTTGACATAAAAATAGGTGGAGGTTGAATTCATTCAGCAAATATGAAAATCCTCTTCAAATTTCAAGTCAATCATATGAAAATTGAGGATTTTAGAAATTTGAATTGTTGACCTTTTGGCCGATGTTGATGTCAAACATTGTTGATGGTTGAATTCAGTTAGCTGATATGTGAATCCTATTCAAGTTTCAAGTCAATCGGATGAAAACTGAGGATTCTAGGAAAAAAAAGTGGTTGACCTTTGGCCTATTTTGACCTTTTAACATCAAAAATAAAGACGATTCTTTCAGATCACCAACTCTACCGTTTGGTGGTTTCATGAAGATCGGTTGAAAACTGTGACCTGTAGACGAGTATAAGTGAGCAGACAGACAAACACACAAACCGGAGTGATCAATATACTTGTCAAAAAAGGATTTTTTGCCAAGTAACAAATAGACAGACAGACAAGGGTGAAAACAAAACCTCCACCAACCTTCGGTGGAGGAAGTAAGGATACCTGTTTTCAGTAACTCGTTCAGGAACTCAAGTCAAAGCTGAGATGAACCGAGTCAGGTCATGTGACATGGCAAAGTTAAATGCACTGACACCATGAGGATCTGTGCTGTGAGAGAATCCATTTATCTATTTATTATACCATTGAGCGGAACCATGAGTGCACGATGGCTAGTGGCATGAGCGATCGGTGAGGCAAAACATCCTGTCTATCTGTTAGCACACACTAAATCAAGCCATTTAAGGAAATTAAACAAAAACAGACAGGATGGAAAACCACATACCAAAGAACAGGTACGTATTTAGAAGCACACAAGATTCAATAATAATGGGGCACAAATTTACAAGCACATCAAACAATAACCAAACATCAAGAAAGGCACAAAAGAGTAGATCTTATCTTACCCGTAGCACTTATTTCCCACTGAGGTATTCTTACTTATTTATTTGTACAAAAGACATGGCTCCAACAGAACAATTAAGGAAAAAATATAGAGAGGAAGTAAAGCGCATAAAGAGGTTGGGCAAAGTATATGGTAGACCTCTGACTCATCCTCGGCACGCGTCGATGTTCATGTGCCAATCCCGCAATGGGAAGAGAAACAAGGAAAAAGGGAGGGGTAATGAGAGCAGAATGTGGTGAGTTTTAATGAGAACAGTGTGTGGAAAGTAGCTTTAGTCTTTAGAGGAAGATAGGGAAGAGCGAATGAATAGTTAATGGGACGTTGTTATTGTTGTATCAAGGGTTTTATGGCCGGCCTTGTCAAAAAAAAAAACATCGGGAAAAGCCACAGGAGGCAATCACAAACTGGGGGGAAACTAACTTTAATCCCTACCGAGTTCACATAGCTTCACCCCCCATGTGAAGACGCAAAAACAATCTTAAGCTCCAGTTTCCTTACTTAATACATCGGGGTGCCTCCTACGCATCCACGGTCCATGCGACACCTATACAATTCTGCCTCGACGATGGTATTTCATCCCATACCCCCACAAACGTAACACTATCAACTCACTCTTCTCTGTGCATGTGCGGTCGTTAAAAATTCACAGCCAAAGAACTGTTTATTTACGGATTCATGTTCCGATTCGGGTTCAAAATATAATATTAAATTTAAATAAGTTGTCCACATTTGTAGACAGACAGACAGACAGACGTGAACCAATTGCTTAACCCCACTTGTCACTTTTAGTTTGCGAGGTAATTAAACAGCTACCTGCAAGCACAACATAGGAATCCAAAAAGCCTTTTGTGTCGAAGACACAAGAAATGCCAATATTATGGACTGTGTGTTCCAATTTACAGCAACCCTGGCTGACATCACTGTTAAACTGAGATTTTTGCCCATAACTTTCATCCCATCTGAAGGTACCACAAACACTTGAGGATTCCAAGAAGAAAAAAAAAGTGGTTGACCTTTGGCCAATTTTGACCTTCTAAAATAAAAAATAAAGAGGATTCTGTCAGAACCAGTCAGAGCCAGGTTAGGTCAGGTAGGGCAGCCCATCGCCACGCCCACTTTCTGCCGGTACTCCACAGACCTCCAAGCCACCGTCCCCCAAACAGCACGTTGCCCAGCCCATTCCCATCTCCTTGAGATACTGATCAACCGACTGCAATCACAAGGCATGTGGTCAGCCCTCGGGCTCGCACATCTCAGTGACAACATGTGGAACCATTAATATCACTGCCAAGGTAAGTGAATCTCGATGTGATCTCAATATCCTCACCACAGACAGGTACAGACCGGATAGTCGTATCCAAGATGTCATTGAAAGCCTGGATCATATATATAGTCCATGGGCCAGAGGGGCCTACCGTGCACCCCCTCCCCCCCCCCCCATGATCCTCCCCAATGTGCATAATTATGATGTGATGTCTCCTTAGATGGGGAAAAAATATTTTGGTCGATGTTTTCTTTTGGCATTTTGGGAGACATGTCAAAATGTCCCTTATTTAATATATCGACGATTTCTTGAAGTATGCTAATTACTTGCACCTTCGTTATGTTGTATCTCAATAATTATAAGCTCAAATATTACTGAATTTGGCATGTCATTGCTTTTGATTATGTTTAACAATCTGACAAAGTTTTACTTACGTCATGTTTTGATTTCATGTTTATTAAGTCATCTCAGCATACATTGAAATACATCATATCTGCCGTTTCTTTTTCTTTCTTTCTTTCTTCCTTCTCTTCTCTTCTCCTCTTCGTCTCCGTGTGTCTGTCTGTCTTTCTCTGTCTCTGTCTTTCTCTTTCTCTTTCTCTTTCTCTCTCTCTCTCTCTCTCTCTCTCTCTCTCTCTCTCTCTCTCTCTCTCTCTCTCTCTCTCTCTCTCTCTCTCTCTCTCTCTCTCTCGTGAATGAACACAGATAATCAAAAGAAGGATTGTGTTAAATTTTGCTTTTATTAACATCCAGTCTTCAAATAACTGTTTGAAATATTAACATGATACACCAATATGCTAATTAACCCAGTTGCACATGTAAAAGTATCACAAACACATATTTCAGTTTATACAGATGTTGTTTGTGTAATCCTTGATGACATCACATGACGTCAGCATGCTGAAAAACATCATACATTCTGTAGTTAACCCACATAAAAGGGATTTATTTGTTTTTGTTCTGGTTAGAACAAGTATTGATGTTGCAGTCGGAAATAAATAGCATACAGTATCAACAACACACATATAACAATTAATTTATTCATAAGCAAACATGCAAATCAACTTGATAACTATTACTCCATGTATTCCAAAAATAATTAACAAGTTGGTCGTGACGTTACATTGGACTATTCACTTGTTTCAAAGAATTAAAGACAACCGTGATCATGCCTTCATAAAGAATACTGTCCTGTCCGTAGCCGATAAAGACCGGCCTCGGACGGATATCCGATCGAGCTTAACAGTCCGGTGCGCTCAGTAAAAACTAGCTTCACTTTTGAGCCACGGAAATTGAGCCACGGAAATGAGCGACAGAAAATTCCCAGGCAAACGCTATAACGCACCAGGTTTACAACCTGTGCGTTAATATAGCGGAGAATACACGGGGAGGGCAAAGAGCTTACCTTCACGGGTCCCACCGGACTCTTTCGAATCGGCGATGATTAATTGAAGCTGACACATGATTTAAAATGTACAAAAATACCGAATTTAATGAAGAAATGCCGGTAACAGAATAATACACGGCAAAACTAAAATTCATAAATGGGATGTCCCCACACAGACTCGTATACCACACAAGGGGAAAAACAACTGGTGAAAATAAATGTGTGTGTGTGGGCACTTAGCTCTGAGCGTCTCCTGAACCCAGTCGGGAATCGTCCAGGCCCCAAGCACGGCACAGGCCATGGCGGGAAGTAGGCCTCAGCGCGCTCTCGTTCACACACCGCCGCAGCACAGGGTGCCGAGTCCGCCGCTTCCCAAAGCACAAACGAGCCAATGGAAGGACAATGCAGCCACTCAGCCGATCGCCCGGACCAAGAAGAAAGAATGCACGAGCAGGGACCGTCTGCAGGAACTCAGTACACCCCTGGCGACAACCGTGACTGTTCACTATCAACGTCCCAACTCAAGACCTCGTCCCAATGCAAGAGGAGGGAAAATGTCGGAACACGACCATTCGACACCAAACTCACAGCCAAGAGCTCGTAACTTCGACCGTTCGTTGAGACTGTCCCACCGCAAGAGAACAAATATCGACTGTTCACTTCCAGATCCAGAAACCGAGAGAGAAAATGAGCCACCGTTCTCTATGGAATCCAGAACGAGAAGAGAATAATAAGCGACCTTTTGCTATAAAAACCAGGACGAGAAGAGAAAATGTCGGTCCTCTCACTCCTTTGTACTCAAGGCTCTGACGTCATCTTGCGCCGCCCGTGCCTGCTCCACCAATCCAATAGTCCCATATTAGCAGTCCTTGCTCGAACCAATTCCGGACCAATCCCTGCTCTTTGGGGGCGTGGCCCCACAGACCTGCCTGCTTGATGTGGCGATGTCGCGGCTGGCAGCACCCGCGGTATTGTTCCATCTCTTGCTTCCAGTTACTTTTATTCAGTGTTATTAATGCGTGATTTCTTAGCTTTGTGTGTGTGTGTGTGTGTGTGTGTGTGTGTGTGTGTGTGTGTGCATTGTCATAAAGAACAGAGGAAAAATAACAGAGGCAATTACATATAGGGGATTAATCACCCATAATCCCTAACTAATTAGCACAACTGCACCCCTCATGATGGGAACAAAGATACACATACATGACATACGGTCTACCGGATCTATACTTGTGGTACATGGTGGATCTTCTTCTTTATCGTGACATTCGGAGCATGGTAATCTATACACTTCTACCTGGCTCTAAGGCCGTGAGTAGATAATAAATGTTGTTCCTGGGACACCCCAAAATCTCCATTCACTAACATGTAAATTTTCCTCTCACCCTCACTTTCCCTCATTTCCCCCTTAACACCTCTATTTCTGCCACCCTGATCTTTACAAACCTTTTGGCCTTTTGACATACCAGCCATAGCACCTATCCTTAATGTTGTTCATTAGACCACTCAATGATCCTACGAATATTTGCTCCCTCTCACTCTCTTAATATCATTGATCTCTAGTGGACCACTCAAACATCGATCCTACAAATATTTGTTTATGTGTGGGAAATAATTTAATTCTCCTACAACTCTCATCACCATCTAATAAATTAACAAAATATATGTTTGAGTTTGGTTCTTTATCAAGATATTTTAACTGAGCTAAGATAAAATGGTAAACCTCCCTCAATGTTCTTGTTTGAGTGCCTCCAGTGCCACACACTTTTTGGTAGGCTCTGCCCACTTTTTGTTAAGCTCCGCCCACTTTTGCCAAACCCCACCCACTTTGTTAAGTCACACCCACTTTATAAACTCTCAACATTGTATCATTTCCAGTTAAGACACGCCCAGGTTTGCCCAGGGAATTTCCACAGGAAATGACACACACCCAGCCCTTTTTATAAAAGGCACCGACCACACAGGCTTTTTCAAACACGCTTTCTGCTTCACTTGAGAATGGACTACTGTGCTGAAATGGAATGGGATAACTTTGCCATTCCTTGGAGTCCTGCTACCTGTGTGGAGCTCAACCTTCAGATTGATGAACTGGACTCCAACCTCTTATCAATGGAGATGGAGTCTTATCAATGGAGTTTATTTATTACTTGCAAAATCGAAGATTTTTCAAGTATATTGGTCGGTTGTGTTTGTGACTCTGTTTGTTACTTGCAAAATCGAAGATTTTTCAAGTATATTGGTCGGTTGTGTTTGTGACTCTGTCTGTCTGTTTGTTTGTTTGCTTGTTACTTGCAAAATCGAAGATTTTACAAGTATATTGGTCGGTTGTGTTTGTGACTCTGTCTGTTTGTTTGCTTGTTTGTTTGTTTGTCACCGGCCTACAGGTCACAATTTTCAACCGATCTTCACCAAACTTCACCAAGTGGTAGAGTTGGTCAAATGCCAGAAGAGTATTGTTTTTGGGGTCAATAGGTCAAAAGGTCAACATAGGCCAAAGGTCACCAACTTTGCTAAATTTCTAAAATCCTCAATTTTCATCCGATTGACTTGAAATTTGAAGACCACTTGCATATCTGGTCAGTGAATTCAACCACCAAGAATTTTTGAGGTCAACGTAGGCCAAATGGTCAACATAGGCCAAATTTCTAAAATCCTCAATTTTCATCCAATTGACTTGAAATTTGGAGAGGACTTGCATATCTGGTCACTGAATTCAACCACTAAGTAATTTTGAGGTCAACATAGGCCAAATGGTCAACATAGGCCAAATTTCTAAAATTCTCAATTTTCATCCAATTGACTTGAAATTTGGAGAGGACTTGCATTGAATTCAACCACCAAGTATTCTTGAGGTCAACATAGGCCAAATGGTCAACATAGGCCAAATTTCTAAAATCCTAAATTTTCATCCAATTGACTTGAAATTTGAAAAGGACTTGCATATCTCGTCACTGAATTCAACCACAAATTATATTTTAGGTGAACATCGGTCAAAAGGTCAACATAGGCCAAATTTCTAAAATCCTCAATTTTCATCCAATTAACTTGAAATTTGAAGAGGACTTGCATATCTCGTCACTGAATTCAACCACCTAGTATATTTGAGGTCAACATCGGAAGGTCAACATAGGCCACATTTCTAAAATCCTAAATTTTCATCTAATTGATGTGAAATTTGAAGAGGACTTGCATATCTGGTTACTGAATTCAACCACCAAGTATTTTTGAGGTCACCATAGGCCAAAAGGTCAACATAGGCCATCATGTATCATTGGAAAACTTTTGGGGGAGGGTGGATTTTGCAAGTATCGTGCTACGCATGACGTTTTCTTGTTTGTTTGTTTGTCACCGGCCTACAGGTCACAATTTTCAACCAATCTTCACCAAACTTCACCAAGTGGTAGAGTTGGTCAAATGCCAGAAGCCTATTGTTTTTGGGGTCAATAGGTCAAAAGGTCAACATAGGCCAAAGGTCACCAACTTTGCTAAATTTCTAAAATCCTCAATTTTCATCCGATTGACTTGAAATTTGAGGACCACCTGCATATCTGGTCACTGAATTCAACCACCAAGCATTTTTGAGGTCAACATAGGCCAAATGGTCAACATAGGCCAAATTTCTAAAATCCTAAATTTTCATGCAATTGACTTGAAATTTGGAGAGGACTTGCATTGAATTCAACCACCAAGTATTCTTGAGGTCAACATAGGCCAAATGGTCAACATAGGCCAAATTTCTAAAATCCTCAATTTTCATCCAATTGACTTGAAATTTGAAAAGGACTTGCATATCTCGTCACTGAATTCAACCACAAATTATATTTTAGGTGAACATAGGTCAAAAGGTCAACATAGGCCAAATTTCTAAAATCCTCAATTTTCATCCAATTGACATGAAATTTGAAGAGGACTTGCATATCTGGTCACTGAATTCAACCACCAAGTATTTTTGAGGTCACCATAAGCCATCATGTCACATTGAAAACTTTTGGGGGAGGGCGTATTTTGCAAGTATCGTGCTACGCATGACGTTTTCTTGTTTGTTTGTTTGTCACCGGCCTACAGGTCACAATTTTCAACCGATCTTCACCAAACTTCACCAAGTGGTAGAGTTGGTCAAATTCCAGAAGCCTATTGTTTTTGGGGTCAATAGGTCAAAAGGTCAACATAGGCCAAAGGTCACCAACATTGCTACAATTTCTAAAATCCTCAATTTTCATCCGATTGACTTGAAATTTGAAGACCACTTGCATATCTGGTCATTGAATTCAACCACCAAGAATTTTTAGGTCAACATAGGCCAAATGGTCAACATAGGCCAAATTTCTAAAATCCTCAATTTTCATCCAATTGACTTGAAATTTGGAGAGGACTTGCACATCTGGTCACTGAATTCAACCACCAAGTATTCTTGAGGTCAACATAGGCCAAATGGTCAACATAGGCCAAATTTCTAAAATCCTCAATTTTCATCCTGTTGAACCGAGCTTTGATCAAGATTGTAAATTTAAATCTTCATGAAATGGACAATTTGCTGTATCAATGGTAAACTTTTGGGGGAGGGCGTATTTTGCATGTATCGTGCTACGCATGACGTTTTCTTGTTTGATTGTCACCGGCCTACAGGTCACAATTTTCAACCGATCTTCACCAAACTTCACCAAATGGTAGAGTTGGTCAAATGCCAGAAGCCTATTGTTTTTAGGGTCAATAGGTCAAAAGGTCAACATAGGCCAAAGGTCACCAAATTTGCTAAATTTCTAAAATCCCCAATTTTCATCCGATTGACTTGACATTTGAAGACCACTTGCATATCTGGTCACTGAATTCAACCACTAAGTAATTTTGAGGTCAACATAGGCCAAATGGTCAACATAGGCCAAATTTCTAAAATTCTCAATTTTCACCCAATTGACTTGAAATTTGGAGAGGACTTGCATTGAATTCAACCACCAAGTATTCTTGAGGTCAACATAGGCCAAATGGTCAACATAGGCCAAATTTCTAAAATCCTCAATTTTCATCCAATTGACTTGAAATTTGAAAAGGACTTGCATATCTCGTCACTGAATTCAACCACAAATTATATTTTAGGTGAACATTGGTCAAAAGGTCAACATAGGCCAAATTTCTAAAATCCTCAATTTTCATCCAATTGACTTGAAATTTGAAGAGGACTTGCATATCTGGTCACTGAATTCAACCACCAAGTATCTTTGAGGTCAACATAGGCCAAAAGGTCAACATAGACCAAATTTCTAAAATCCTCAATTTTCATCCAATTGACATGAAATTTGAAGAGGACTTGCATATCTGGTCACTGAATTCAACCACCAAGTATTTTTGAGGTCACCATAGGCCATCATGTCACATTGAAAACTTTTGGGGGAGGGCGTATTTTGCAAGTATCGTGCTACGCATGACGTTTTCTTGTTTGTTTGTTACTTGCAAAATCGAAGATTTTACAAGTATATTGGTCGGTTGTGTTTGTGACTCTGTCTGTCTGTTTGTTTGTTTGCTTGTTACTTGCAAAATCGAAGATTTTACTACAAGTATATTGGTCGGTTGTGTTTGTGACTCTGTCTGTTTGTTTGCTTGTTTGTTTGTTTGTCACCGGCCTACAGGTCACAATTTTCAACCGATCTTCACCAAACTTCACCAAGTGGTAGAGTTGGTCAAATGCCAGAAGCCTATTGTTTTTGGGGTCAATAGGTCAACATAGGCCAAAGGTCACCAACTTTGCTAAATTTCTAAAATCCTCAATTTTCATCCGATTGACTTGAAATTTGAAGACCACTTGCATATCTGGTCATTGAATTCAACCACCAAGAATTTTTGAGGTCAACATAGGCCAAATGGTCAACATAGGCCAAATTTCTAAAATCCTCAATTTTCATCCAATTGACTTGTAATTTGGAGAGGACTTGCATATCTGGTCACTGAATTCAACCACTAAGTAATTTTGAGGTCAACATAGGCCAAATGGTCAACATAGGCCAAATTTCTAAAATTCTCAATTTTCATCCAATTGACTTGAAATTTGGAGAGGACTTGCATTGAATTCAACCACCAAGTATTCTTGAGGTCAACATAGGCCAAATGGTCAACATAGGCCAAATTTCTAAAATCCTCAATTTTCATCCAATTGACTTGAAATTTGAAAAGGACTTGCATATCTCGTCACTGAATTCAACCACAAATTATATTTTAGGTGAACATAGGTCAAAAGGTCAACATAGGCCAAATTTCTAATATCCTCAATTTTCATCCAATTAACTTGAAATTTGAAGAGGACTTGCATATCTCGTCACTGAATTCAA
Organism: Myxine glutinosa; assembly: GCF_964187855.1. Lineage (NCBI taxonomy): Eukaryota > Metazoa > Chordata > Myxini > Myxiniformes > Myxinidae > Myxine > Myxine glutinosa. The sequence continues at coordinate 412,979,767 of NC_136261.1, forward strand.
CCACCTAGTATATTTGAGGTCAACATCGGAAGGTCAACATAGGCCACATTTCTAAAATCCTAAATTTTCATCTAATTGATGTGAAATTTGAAGAGGACTTGCATATCTGGTTACTGAATTCAACCACCAAGTATTTTTGAGGTCACCATAGGCCAAAAGGTCAACATAGGCCATCATGTATCATTGGAAAACTTTTGGGGGAGGGTGGATTTTGCAAGTATCGTGCTACGCATGACGTTTTCTTGTTTGTTTGTTTGTTTGTCACCGGCCTACAGGTCACAATTTTCAACCGATCTTCACCAAACTTCACCAAGTGGTAGAGTTAGTCAAATGCCAGAAGCCTATTGTTTTTGGGGTCAATAGGTCAAAAGGTCAACATAGGCCAATGGTCACCAACTTTGCTAAATTTCTAAAATCCTCAATTTTCATCCGATTGACTTGAAATTTGAAGACCACTTGCATATCTGGTCATTGAATTCAACCACCAAGAATTTTTGAGGTCAACATAGGCCAAATGGTCAACATAGGCCAAATTTCTAAAATCCTCAATTTTCATCCAATTGACTTGAAATTTGGAGAGGACTTGCATTGAATTCAACCACCAAGTATTCTTGAGGTCAACATAGGCCAAATGGTCAACATAGGCCAAATTTCTAAAATCCTCAATTTTCATCCAATTGACTTGAAATTTGAAGAGAACTTGCATATCTGGTCAGTGAATTCAACCACCAAGTATCTTTGAGGTCAACATAGGCCAAAAGGTCAACATAGGCCAAATTTCTAAAATCCTCAATTTTCATCCAATTGACATGAAATTTGAAGAGGACTTGCATATCTGGTCACTGAATTCACCCACCAAGTATTTTTGAGGTCACCATAGGCCATCATGTCACATTGAAAACTTTTGGGGGAGGGCGTATTTTGCAAGTATCGTGCTACGCATGACGTTTTCTTGTTTGTTTGTTTGTCACCGGCCTACAGGTCACAATTTTCAACCGATCTTCACCAAACTTCACCAAGTGGTAGAGTTGGTCAAATGCCAGAAGCCTATTGTTTTGGGGTCAATAGGTCAAAAGGTCAACATCGGCCAAAGGTCACCAACTTTGCTAAATTTCTAAAATCCTCAATTTTCATCCGATTGACTTGAAATTTGAGGACCACCTGCATATCTGGTCACTGAATTCAACCACCAAGCATTTTTGAGGTCAACATAGGCCAAATGGTCAACATAGGCCAAATTTCTAAAATCCTAAATTTTCATCCAATTGACTTGAAATTTGGAGAGGACTTGCATTGAATTCAACCACCAAGTATTCTTGAGGTCAACATAGGCCAAATGGTCAACATAGGCCAAATTTCTAAAATCCTCAATTTTCATCCAATTGACTTGAAATTTGAAAAGGACTTGCATATCTCGTCACTGAATTCAACCACAAATTATATTTTAGGTGAACATAGGTCAAAAGGTCAACATAGGCCAAATTTCTAAAATCCTCAATTTTCATCCAATTGACATGAAATTTGAAGAGGACTTGCATATCTGGTCACTGAATTCAACCACCAAGTATTTTTGAGGTCACCATAAGCCATCATGTCACATTGAAAACTTTTGGGGGAGGGCGTATTTTGCAAGTATCGTGCTACGCATGACGTTTTCTTGTTTATTTATTTATTTAGTTATTTAATTTTTTTTTTTTTTTTTAAAATACGACTCGTGTAAGAGTTAGCAAAGTTTCTTTTAATATTCATAGAGCTTGATTTATACATGAAAAATATTGTATTAAATTAATACATTGTTATTTTCTCTCACAGGAAATTGTATCTGAGATAGGAAATGAAAATACTGCTTTTAACACAACTTGGAATGAAGTTATTTTTTGTTTGAAGACATTTTGAACAGCCAAGACCCACAGAACGAGTTCTATCTTGATGACCCAGCCAAAGAGTTATACATTGGAGATCCACAAAATCATGAAAAAGAGTTCTACCATGATGATACTTATTGTGAGTTATCAAAACAAAACCCACTGAACAAGTTCTACCTTGATGAGCCAGAATACAAGTTATACAATGGAGACCCACAAATTTATGAAAATTGGGAAAGGAGAGTTCTCCCTGATGGTCCACAGTTATACGATGTGAGACTCATCACAGAACCCCTAAAAAATTGGGAAAGGAGAGTTCTTCCTGATGGTCTGCAGTTATACTATGTGAGACTCATCACAGAAACCATAAAAAATTGGGAAAGGAGAGTTCTCCCTGATGGTCCACAGTTATACTATGTGAGACTCATCACAGAAACCCTAAAATATTGGGAAATGGGAGTTCTCCATGATGGTCCGCAGTTATACTATGTGAGACTCATCACAGAAACCCTAAAAAATTGGAAAAGGGAAGTTTTTCCTGATGGTCCGCAGTTATACTATGTGAGACTTATCACGGAAACCCCCAATATTTCTGAAAATTGTGGTTCCACCTTGGAGACTTGGAAAGATGGTTATATTTTTGGAGACTCAGAATGGGGGTTTTGTTTTGATGACTCGGAATGTGATACCTATCCTGGAGGCTCAACAGGATTGTGGTTATGCAATCTCCCTTGCTGGATTTGCTGGAAAGCAAATCCAACGGAAGGAAATCTCATTTCCTTTCACAAAGCCCGAAACAAGTGTGCGTCCACCCTCAGGAGAGCCAGGAAACAATATCTCTCCGTCCTCAGGACTGAACTCTCTCATCTGTCTCCCTCTTCCAAATCCTGGTGGCGTCTGGTAAAATCTGTTTCTGGTGTTTGTTCCCCCTCCATCCCCTCCCTCACCTTAAATGGCCACACGGCTGACTCCGCAAGTGAAAAAGCTGAATGCCTCAACTCTGTGTTTGCCTCTAAATCTTGTGTCCCAAACCCATCCCTCTCTGTACCCACCGTACCCAGCTGCTCCTGGACTCTGTGTCCTTTCCTCCTGACAAGGTGGAAAAGTTTCTGTCAACCCTCGACTCTGATTCTGCAACTGGACCTGACGGCATCAGCCCACGGGTCCTAAAATCATGTTCTTCCGCTCTTTCACTCCCTCTCTCTGTTCTCTTCACCCTCTCTTTTGCTCAAGGTCATCTTCCATCTGCTTGGAAATATGCCAACATCACCGCTTTGCACAAAAAAGGTGCAAAAACAGATCCCAGCAACTACAGACCAATCAGCCTTCTCCCAATTATCAGCAAAGTCATGGAATCCATCATTGCTTCAGATATGAAATCTTTCCTCTTCTCCAATGGCTTGATCTCTGATCATCAATTTGGTTTCAGACCTGGACACTCCACTCTGGACCTGCTGCTTCTGCTTTCTCAACAATGGATGGAGGTCCTCAATGCCAAACAGGAAATTAGAGCAGTCTCCCTTGACATATCACGTGCCTTCGATACGGTCTGGCACCCCGCTCTGCTCACCAAACTCTCCTCTTTTGGTATCCATGGAAATCTCCATGCATGGCTGGCGGACTTCCTCTCTAGTCGTAGTCAACGTGTGGCCCTGAATGGGTTTCTCTCATCTCCTCTTCCTGTTCAGGCTGGAGTTCCCCAAGGCAGTGTTCTGGGCCCTGTGCTTTTTCTGGTCTTCATCAATGATCTCTCTGACTCTCTTGAAAATCCTCTCTATCTCTTTGCTGACGACTCTACTCTCTGTCGCTCCATTCTTCATCCCTCAGATCGGCAGTCTGCAGCCTCCTCACTCTCTGCAGACCTTGACAAAATCACAGACTGGGCAAACAAGTGGAACATGTCTTTCAATCCTGACAAATCTCACACTCTTACGATGTCTCTCCGAAAAGACCGACTGGACAACCCTCCCATCCACTTTCTGAATAATTCTCTCCAAGAAGTTCTGTCACTCAAGCTTTTGGGTCTCACTATCTGCCATGATCTTTCCTGGAAAAACCACATTTCAAATCTGGCCTCCAAAGCCAGTCGCCGACTGGGCATCCTCCGTGGTGCGAAGTCCTTCCTTGGCACACCTGAGCTCCTCACCACATACAAGGCTTTCATCCGCAGCTCAATGGAATACTGCTCTCCCCTCTGGGCTAGTGCTCCTGCCTCACACCTAGCTCGCCTTCACGCTGTTGAAACCAAAGCATTCAGAATCATTGGAATCTCCCGCGATGAAGCTAACTCCAAGGGCCTCTCACTCACTCACCGCAGGCAGGTTGGTCGTCTTTCCGTCTTCTACCGACTCCTCTCTGGCCTTGCCCCCCCCCAGCTCTCTCTGGGCTCTGTCCCGCAAATATTCCTACAGGTCGCACAAGATCTGCCTGCAACCCTCTTTTGGTTAAACTGCCAAAATCAAGACTCTCTGCTCACCTTCACTCCTTCATTCCTCTTTTCTCCCGCCTCTGGAACAAACTCCCTCACTCTCTTCAATCCCACTCCACCCTCCAAGTCTTTAAAACAGCTGTTCACCACCATCTCTTATCTTCCCCCATCCAAAACCTTGATCCTTTCTACCCCCGCTAATTTCACCCCAATTCCACTTTTTGAAATACCAACTTCTGTCCAGGAAGTCCTTGGTGTCCTTGTGTTTTATACTTCTCCCTCCCCCCTCCCCCCTTTCCATGCCTCCTCCCCCCGGGCCCTCTCCCTTCCACACATCTCCCTGCTCTCGGATGTTGTGTTTGTGTGCTTCCCCTTTTCTCCCCATCTTGTCTTCCGCTCCCTCTTTTTGTGTATTTTGTTTGTCTGGTCGATTTGTTTGTGAAGTAAATGTTAGCTCTTTCACGGGCCTCGATTCAGTATACAAAAAAAAAGAAAAAAGAAAAAAGAAAAAAATACCTTGGGAACTTGGAAAGTTGGTTTTATTTTGGAGACTCTACCTGTGGCGTCCATCTTGGAGACTCTTTGGATTCTAAAGCAATGAACAATGTTCATTGTTTAATGACGTCTGATTTAAGGTAAGTTCAGTTCATTAAAAATCAATTAAATTATATGTTATTTAATTCAATATTAGATAAGTAATATTATTTTTTTATTTTTTTACATATACAGTATTTCAGCAATATCAAGAAAATTCGGGGAAGAAAATGCTGGAAAATTCTTTCTTCCCATTTCTCCCTCTTCAAACTTGAAAACATTGCAAGACAGAATTGGGAGAAGAGGAAAAAAAAAAAGATTATGTTGGGGTTGGGATTTTGAATGTGAGGGTTAGGGATGGGTTAGGTTAGGGATGGGGTTGGGTTAGGGATGGGGTTGGGTTAGGGTTAGGGTTAGGGTTGGGTTAGGGATGGGGTTGGGTTAGGGATGGGGTTGGGTTAGGGATGGGGTTGGGTTAGGGTTAGGGTTGGGTTAGGGATGGGGTTGGGTTAGGGTTGGGATTTTGAATGTGAGGGTTAGGGATGGGTTGGGTTAGGGATGGGGTTGGGTTAGGGATGGGGTTGGGTTAGGGATGGGGTTGGGTTAGGGTTAGGGTTGGGTTAGGGATGGGGTTGGGTTAGGGTTGGGATTTTGAATGTGAGGGTTAGGGATGGGTTGGGTTAGGGATGGGGTTGGGTTAGGGATGGGGTTGGGTTAGGGATGGGATTTTGAATGAGGGTTAGGGATGGGTTGGGTTAGGGATGGGGTTGGGTTTGGGTTCTGGATGTGAGGTGAATTTTTGAATGAATGTCATACCTCACAGACTCATTTATCTTATATTAATTATAATTGAATTGTTTCAAAAAAGTTGGAAAAAGATAAATATAATTGGAAGGTTAGACAAAGAGATGGAGATAAGAACTTTTTAAATGGTTGATGTAATGGATACAGTTGTTTAGACTTACAAATTTGGTGTTTTAATGTGGGGGTTAAGGGTTCAGTTGGGGTTAGGGTTGAGGTTGGGTTAGGATTCGTATATTATTATGACTCACTCACACACACACCAACAAACAAAATTGTGTGCAGAAGTTAAGCCCCAACTGAAAAGTTGAGGGATTCTGTGTTTGGGGTTCACAGATCTCAAGAAGGTATCCCCATTACACACACACACACAAAAGTTAAGCCCCAACTGAAAAGTTGAGGGATTCTGTGTTTGGGGTTCACAGATCTCAAGAACGTATCCCCATTGCACACACACCCAAAAGTTAAGCCCCAACTGAAAAGTTGAAGGATTCTGTGTTTGGGGTTCACAGATCTCAAGAACGTATCCCCATTACACACACACAAAAGTTAAGCCCCAACTGAAAAGTTGAGGGATTCTGTGTTTGGGGTTCACAGATGTGTAAAATGAACCCAAGATTTCTTCTCCATTTAAATCATATAATTTGTAGGTCCAAGGGACTGTATCCATTACATCAACGATTTTAAATAATTCATTCGTCCATTTTTTTGTATAACCTCTCAAAATGGCTTTTCCATCTGTATATTCTTGCAATATCACCAACTTTGAACTTGGGTTTTCTCAAATAAATCTCCTTTTCATATTCTAATTTTGTAAATGTTTCCGATGGTTTTGATTTTGTTGATGAATGAACTGTATTGTTGTAATTATTTGCAATATCCTGAATTAAATACACCCATTTTTGAGAACCGAGTTGTGTGAATTTTTTATATAGTCTCTCTTTCAAAGTACGATTAAAACACTCAATAACAACTGCTTTTCCTTCATTAAAGGTGCTGTATAATTTAATACCCTCCCCCTTAAGAAATTTCATAAATATTTTGTTATAGAACTCTGTTCCCTCATCAGTCCATAACTTCTTTGGTTTCCTTTTATCCCTATCAAATATTAGCTTAAAGGCTAACATTAAAGTATCACCCCTTTTATTTTTTAAAGGAACAACCCAGGCAAATCTACTCCTCAAATCAATAACAGTTAAAGCATACCTGTATCCCTTATCATTACTTAGTTCGATTAAATCAGTGGACCATATGTGGTCGGTGTATTCAGAATAAACTTTCCTTCTTTTAAACTGTGATTATAGGTTTAAGTAATTCATTAGCCAAAAGCTCCTCAGTCTTGTTTACATCATTAGAGCCGAATAGTTTTTTGAGGGTGAATAACCAAGACCAAGTTTCAATTTAGCACTTATCATTTTTTTTCACAATAAACCTATCAACTTTCTCTCTCAATGTAGGATTTCGTATCAAAGACAAATTATACAACATTTCTCTGTCTGCTTCATGTTTTTCATCCAATGTAGTGGTATTCCCATAAGCAATATCACGCTTCATACACACTTCATCAACCCTATTTATAGGCTTAGACCAAGGTTTAGGAATCGTCAGCCTCATCTAATCTTTTATCCAGGTTTGTTCCAGGACCACATAAAGAATATCCAGGTAGATGTAGTTCCCCAGGAATTCCAGTTGTTGTAAATTTACTTCGTGACAGAAACTTTTGTATGTCTCCTCCACTTTTAGGAGAGATGATTTGGCACTTTTTAGAGCCACACACTTGACATATTCCTTTTTGATAAAGCTATTATTTTTAGCTTTAACATAAGAGATATTTTTAGATTTAGTTTTCTTTTTACATTTCAGACAATAACTCATATTTATTTATCAGAAAAATTCCGACAGAGTATCAAAACCTTTTTGGTTTTCAACACATACATTTCTATCTTAATTTTTAAAACATAAAGAATCCTTAGGAATGCCTTCACTCTCTCCTCAATTTATTTACAAATAAAAACTAACTAAAGTCAATAACACCAACATCATCAATCACAGAATCTTTTCCTTCTTCTTCTTCTTCTTTATCCCCACTTTCTCGTTTAAATCTCCTCCCTGAAAGTGAAGACATTGACGTCGTTATTCTTGAAAACAATATCTTCCTGAGTCATTAATTCTTTATTTTCCTCTTCGGTGCGTTGAGATTGATTTATTTGCCCTAATACCTTCAATCTTTCATTAATCTCAGGAATGGTCATATTTTTATATTTTTCCTCCCTCTCTCTTTCCTCCCTTTCCTCCTTCTCCCTTTCCTCCCTCTCCTCCTTCTCCTTTTTCTCCCTCTCCTCCTTCTCCCTCTCCTCCATCTCCCTCTCCTCCTTCTCCCTCTCCTCCTTCCCCCTCTCCTCCTTCTCCCTCTCCTCCTTCTCCCTCTCCTCCTTCTCCCTCTCCTTTTTCTCCCTCTCCTCCTTCTCCTTTTCTCCCTTTCCTCCTTCTCCTTTTTCTCTCTTTCCTCCTTCTCTTCTTCAACTCCTTCCTCATCCCTCGCTACCCTTGAGTTTGAGCCCCAAATAATATTATACATATACTCATCTGGATTTTGAGATATTCTTGTATCTATTATTATTATTCTCATAATAGGATACCAATAAGATTTGTTGATGATTTCTAAAATAGTTTTATATTTCATAACTTTGAGAAGTTCATTTTTATTTAATATTTTAAACAAGTCTCTCTTTGTGGGTTTAACAATATCAGTACAAGGCCAGTTTTTAATGACAAAATTTCCATGTATATGCTCCAAATCATAAGGTATGTAATACCGAGCACCCTTTTGTTGTAGGTATCCCCGAATACAAAAATTATAATTCTCTTGTAGTTCTTCCTGTTCCTGCCTGACATTGTTCTTCTGCCTGCCATTGCCATGTTCTTCCTGCCATTTATGTATCAGAAATATATGTGAGATTAATATTATGACTGGTAATACCACCCCATCTTCCCACTACCAAATCGGTTTGTATTCCTCGGCTTTCTATCCTTATCTCATTACCTTCCTTCTTTGTCATGCTAACCATCGCTATACTATCATATATTTTTCTTTTCTTAAAATCATGTATTTGTTGTTTACTAATTGTACTTCCACATAAATCCTTATCCGAACCAAGCGGATAATATTCTTCTTTACGAGACTGATTAAAATCATGTAGGTCTTCTAGGTTTATTGAAAAAGACCAATTATACCCGAAATCAGGCATATCATACCCCCATTTATTAATTCGCATATTAACTATATGTCCTTCTTTATAAAAATTCAATTGTAAGCAGATAGTTAAATTGAATGAGGAAAGGTGTATGGTCAGTATAACCAGGTGTTGTGGTTGTAAATTTTACTTGTTTAACAAAACGTGCTGTTTTATTTAAAGATATATATTGTGATAAATCACTGAATCTAATTAAGTCATTCGCATCTGTAGGGTTTGGATAATTGGTTAATTTATAGGTATTCTTCATATTAATATTTTTACTTACACTATATTTTTGTTGTTCAGCCTGTGCCTTTGTATAATAATTTGATAAATCAATATCCTGAGAGGATTCTCCAAAGATAGAACCATCTTTTCCGACATAAGTCATTTATATTAGATTAAAAATGACATCATAAAAATTTTCATTATTGTTGAGTTGAAATAATACATATAAACATAATTGGCCACAACATTTAGAATTAATTTCTTGAACTTGAAATGTTTGATAAACACCATTCTGTAAGAATTGTATTACTTCAACAGGTGGTGGCATACCATAACTATCAAAATAATATTTATCCTGACTATTATGAATACAAACCCAATGAGAACCATTCTGTGTCTAAATTCATAATAATATTATTTGTATTCTTGGACAACTTTGTTAATTCATCTCTCATACGGATTACCACATTATCAATTTTTAGTTTTTTACAATATTTAGCTAGTTCTATATTTGACATTGTATTCTTTCCAAATTGTTTAAACTATTTATCCATTTATTTATGAGAAAGATACAATCCATTACCCCGTTTAGTTAGTTTAACACCCGCTTGAGCGATAGAGGAAAGCATATCTCCAACTAACAATCGAGCTTTATCAGGTAGGCTTTCAAGCTTTTCAGCAAAATCTACAATTACACCACTTCCACTAATTTGTTTATCCAACTCCTTGTTATGTCTTTCCAATTCTTTTTGAGCTTTTAGCTGTGCCTTCCTTTCGTTAGCAGTTTTTACCGCTGCTGAAATACCACCAGTCAATGCTCCCGCCGCACTTAAACCATAAAATAAAGGAATTAGAAACGGGAGAAATCCTCCACTCGTTTCCCTTGTTGAATATTTCTTCAACATAGGTTTTGTCATTTTAATTTTAAGTGATCCAACATCATTTAGTGTTTTCACCTGCTCTCTTGTGAGTAAAACATCAATTCTTACTGCTCCTTTTCTTTGAATTGTATTAACATTAATTATACAAGGCTTTTGATTTTGAATACAAGATGTTAATTTATCAAGATTGATTTGATGAACATATACCGGTTCTTTCCTACTCATTTATTTATGAGAAAAAATCTATGTGATATTAATCATAACACCATTATCTGTATTAATCTGTAATTCTGTTTCTTCCAAAAGCAAACCATATGTATTAACCTCTTCACTCTCCCCTCTTTCAATGTATAGAGAAGTAACCACTCTATTAGACTTTAGTTTCTTTTTGAGAACTCAGGTCAATTGCGTAGATCATATAAAGTTTTTGAAACGCAACCATATCCAAAATAGGATCATTATTACCGTTGCTTTCACACACCTTTTGGTTAGACTTGTAGGCTTCCGCATAATCATTTTTTTCCCAATCAATTTCCAATCTATCTCGCGGATAAAATGTGCCATCAAGAGAAACCCGAAGTTGTTTCACATTAGCATTATCACTCAGCGCATTATTCTTATCAGTACCGTCCTCTCCATCTGGTTAAAAAAAAAAAATGAGCCATAGGTATCGTGGCTTTCCTTGAAGAACACCCAAATTCCAAGTGTAGGTAGTGTGTTCCAGTTTAACGTGTTGACATCTTCTTTTAAGGTATGATACATTTAGCGGGGTCTTTGAGTTAAGTCTTTTATTTAACATCTCTTCGTTTTAAGATGAGTATATTCACTGATATACCAACACAAATCATTAATAACAAATTTATTATTGTCGCCAAAAGCATTTTCAGCCCGAAAAAGCAATCTATTTACATTATCATTCCTTTGTAGTTGAAATCTAATTTTAAGACCATACAAAACTTTGTCATAATCACAAAATCCAAATATACCTTGAAGAGGTACTGCTACGGTAAAACTATTCTCTGCTTTTGCATCATCATTATACATTGCCTTCCTTTGACTATAACCAGGGCCAGCGTTTGTACCCGTTGACATATCAGGAATAAAACCTTCAACAGCTCCCTTACCCATTCTATCACTAAACGAATATAGTGTAAATTTCATCATTTCAGATGTAGCAGAGACATAATCAACCGCTTCAACCTCTTGTGTTCCAATATACAGGCGGACACTATCAAACATTCTCCAGAAGAAATCATTTACGAGTGTGGCATTAGTATTATTCGCAGCCTTAGTGAATTTAAATTTACACAGCAAGAAACTATCAGCTAGATTCAAGTAAGTTTGTTGATTATTTATTTCAAAACTTTTTGTTCCGTTTGAATTCCAGTCTGTTCCTGTTATAGCATTTACCTTAAAATAGTCTTCCTTTTTAGTGGAGTTTGAAATGATAATCGTATCATCCAAATCATAGATACTATCAATCGCTTCCATACTTGTATTTGTATAGCATTAAAATCGTTGAAACCCTGACCCAAGTATTTGAATGATTTTTTGTCATTCTTGTGAAGATAGTTGAGTTCTACCTTTTTTAATTTCTTTGATTGATTGTAATTTATGAGAGTCTTTTGAGCATCTTTTATACTCTTAATAGCACCCGCAACTGAGCCCACGGCAGAAGCAGTTGAACCACTTAGGTCTTTATGTTTAAGGATGGTTGAACCAATACCCATTAGAGTATCAATTATCCCATCTCCTTTATTTCTAACTTGATGTCCCACACCCCGTTGTCTCTTTGGTTTATAGTATCCTCTACCAAGAAACATACCTTCACCCTTTTAGTATGGTGAAAGGAACATCCCACCCCCTGTAATTATTTATATTTTCCCAACTCGTGTTTTCTCACAATAACCATTATTTATTTATTGAAAAACTGATGGATATAATTGAATTCTGATGGATATAATTTCTTAATTAAAGGAGATCATACGATTATCTTGATCGGTTATCCTAAAATTTACTCTGTATATGGTTTTTCCTGACACAGGTAAATAGACAAGATTTTTTGGTTCCATATTAAATTTATAACCAATTGGGGTTGAGTATGCGCTGAATGAAAATATTGTATTTGTTCTTATTCCATCGTTATAAGCACCATCAATCAAATCACAATGAATTAATACTGAATTTATACCGGAGGATATTTGAATGACATTATCACTGTAAAACGTCCCGTTAGTCTCAATCTTTTTTGAAGAGAAACCCAATAGCTCTCTAAACGATTTTTCAATCGTGAAATCAACTTTATAATTATTTTTAAGTTTAATAGTTGATTTTGAAGTGTGTTTTTGAATATCTATTACAATATTTTTTGGTTCATCACCTTGTTCTTTCATAAGGCGAGAGACTTCAGAAGATATTTGAGAAATCTCATAAGCTACGGGTGAAACGGTTATAGTTTTATATCCACTTCCTGGATTATAACTAAACTTGTTGTTTTTCTCTGTGATATTAAACAAGGTATTATAAGTTTCCATCGACAATAAAGATGCCTCATATTCTTTTATGGGGTCAAGTTGTAGTGGGTAAGGGAATGATGCTGTGTAATCACTCGTTGTGAAATTAAAACTAAGAATTGTGCTTCTCATCTTATTTAATGTCTAATAAAATATCTTTGTATTGACATTTATTAATTATTTTCATATTCATCAACTGGTCTAAAATGGCGGATGTTTCATTAAAACAATTGTTGTTTCCAGCCTTCTTACTACCTAACAACAATAATAGCCTATTAACTAATTGTGATGGGTCGTTTGGAAGAAAGTTAACACCCGAACCAAGCTTACTTAAAGCATCAATAATATGTTTCTCCTTCTCATTCTTCTTACTTTTACCAGCAACAGAAACTCCATAATCAAGTGCATTTAGCAACTCAATATACTCTCTATCTTCCTCTCTTTCCATATCAAGTGGTTCCTCAAAATATTTTGAACTGCTGAATCCGGAGATTGTTCGAAGAAACATTAATCTTGGAGTTAATTCAACATTTGGTTTAAATATCAATAACTTTTCTTTCACAAGATGGAACTGTGCTGGTTCTTCTGTTGGAATGAGACCTGCTCTGGTTTTTGAACCCGCCGAATATTCATTGTTTTGTAGAGCTTCCACAACATAATTAGGGGGTTGATTTACCTCCTCCAGTTTCCGAAATAATCCTTCATCATCATATTCTAATTCTCCAAGTTCTTGCTCTGTCATTTGACTAAAATCTTTGAGCATTTGAAGTTTTTTCGGAGTAAATTCTATCGTGGGAACTGTAGATGAAATCGTTTGTTGAGTTTTTAAAAGTGGTTTAAAAAATTTCTCTTATTTTCTTTCAAAGGCTTCTTCACCGGTTAGTTTCTGTCTCCGTTTCTTCTTTATCTCTTCCTGTTGCTTTACAACTTTTGAAACCAACTCTTGATGTTCTTTAAACTTTCTTGCTCTTTCTTCGGTATTCATTTTCTGTATTTATTTATTGAAAAATATAATTTAATGAATTGTAAAGGTCAATGGGAAAATTTTCCTTTTCTTCGTCATTATAGTAAATGTGTTGAATTCTTTATTGGTATTAATACAAGTTGTTATTTCTTCTTCACTAATACTTGTATCTCTGCTTTTCATACATTTGCGTTGAGTCTCCTCATCGATATCAAAACCGAATGATAAAATCTTAACTCCGTCACCACGCAAATGTTTAATAATTTGTCTCATTCCTTCAGAATTAGTTTCTAAAATCCCAAGACTGTTAGATTTTACTTTATTTAACTCACTCTTACAATGTGAATATTTTGTAGAACCAAGAGAGACCACCTCAAATATTTGACCTTCGTTCCTCAATCGCATATGTTCCTCCATTGAAATGTAGTAATAATCTTTCCCTTCTACTTCTCCTGGTCGCATTGCTCTGGTTGTCGTACCTACAAAACGAATCATAGGGTGTTTAAAAAAAAAAACTTACAATCTTTTCATTTTTACGATTCAAGAGTTTAGATTTATGAAAGTTCTTTCCTGAAGCAGATTTACCCACAGGATTAATAATAATAGTCATTTATGTGTGTAAAATATCAGTTAGTATCTCATCTTGTTTCACAACAATATATTTATATTTTCCAATCGTGTGTTTCATATAATTTTCAGATTCCTTCTTTCTACATAATGTAGAACAATTATCTCTCCAAAAATTATTTGTATCCATTGAATTCAACTTAAATAAAATAAAAGTATTAGCATTGTTTCTTATTGAGCGCCGAGGGAGTTGAAAATATGACTGACTAAGATAAATACAATTACAAGAAGAATGTCTCCCTCTTGTATAGTAGCTATCCATTACTGTTTGGTTTCTCTCATTAACACAATCATCAAAGATAATGAGGTTCTTTTTTTATTTATCTCAATCTTGGGGTGAAGGTATATCATCCGTATTATCACTGAGAATACAAGTTATGGGTTTTGGTTTTGATTTTGATTTCTGTGTGTTACAAAATAATTGTATTATATCTTCAATATTATAATCATTTCGTTTGTTTTGAAGTTTAAATAAACCGATGATGTCTTCCTTTTTAAGACCCGCATTAAAACCCTGTGAGAGTAGTTGATACTCGGGTTGAAAACTTGACTTCGTAAAAATTATTAAATTATCATAATCTAAAAAATTAGGACTAAGGAGCATCTTTAAAAGCAAACAGGTTTTTCCACATCTGCTTGAACAAACTATTAGACATCTCAATGAATTTGGAATATTTTTATGGTTATTAAATTTTATCTTATTTTCCCAAACGGGTAAAAAATCATTCATTTATATATTTGGAAAACAAGTCATCTAACTTTTTTTGAGCTATTTTAGAAACTCTATATTTTATCCTGAGTTCAGGTTTAATTCCAAAATAATTCATTATTTTATTTATATAGTATCTTGTCTTAACATTTCCATTAAAATTATTTTGAATAATAAATATCATTAAACCCTTATACATTTCCTCAATACAAATAGTCTCTTCCCTTGAAGGAAATGGTGTATTATCATCACAATACTTAACACTCATCTCTCTTATTAATCTTGTAAAGTAATTCATTTTTGGTTCTAATTTAAAAGAGTTATATATATTTTTATTTTTTTTATTATCATTAATGAAAATTAAATCACAGAAAATACATTGTTTATATGAACCCTCATTATTAAGCCCTATTCTATCACAATGGTGGCAGATTTCTAAATTATCATATGGAGAGTCTGGAAATTCGAAATCTCCTTCTGCCATATTTAAACAGTAAATTTTTACTTAAACTAAACGCAAGTTTTTTTTAGCTAATAAATACAATGTTTCAAAGCACAAAAGACAAATTTCAATCAATCTCTACTTCGGTGGAAGATATAGAAAAATATGTCAAAGATGTTAAATTGAACAAAGATAAATATGGAAATTTTTTAGTGGGGTCAATGTAAGGTTTGACCCCAAAAAAATTTATAATAAAGGTTTTTTTGTTTTAGGTGTATCATTAGGTTGTACTAGACCCCTGAAAAAAAGTTTACCACAATTTGACTCCGGGAAAGTGGTTAATTAGCATATTTTCAAAATGGCACCCCCCCCCAAATTTTTAATGTACAGGAAACTTTTTTATAATTCAAATTAGACCCTATAAATGTATTACAAATAGATAGAAACATGGTTGGTTTACATAATGAACACATCAGAAAACTTCTATGACGTCATTATGACGTCAATGATGACGACAATGAATAATACATGCATTTTTATCAACTTTTTTCAACAAATACACACTTTGTGAAAAAAATTTTTTGAAAATTTGATCTGCCTATACAATACAGTATTTTCTGAAAGGTCTGTGAATAATACATGGTTATTGGTAGTGACGTCATGACACCATGCAACCTAGGAACAAATCCCTGCATCACCGTATGACCATATGAAGGGAAATATCATGTCAGCTGGTTGTCCTTACAGAAATAGGCAATGAAATCAAACTCGTCCATAACACACTGAATGTCAGAAACCACTAAGAGCCTTTAAGTTATGACTGTCACATACCATTAGTCATCATCGTCACTGTCTTCTGTGTCATCTTGATCCATTGGACGAACGTTGTTTGGGTTTTCACAGGATTCAAGTTGGCATTCTCCACAAGCAGAGGTGCAAGGTAAACCGTACCTCCTACATGTACAGCGCTGTGTTGTGCAAGCGGTCGTGCAATTGCAATGCACAATCTTTAACAAATTGTCCGGCGCAGGGTTTTTTGCGGTCATAACTGGTGCGAATTGATTGTCCTCAATTTTCCAACCCCAGTCAGTGGCATCCAAATTGCTCTCAAGTCCTAGCCATGTCATTATTTGATAGTACGCACGCAGGGAATGGAATTTTGTCGCAGATGCAGTTGGTGGGAGTCTAGCAGGCGCAACAAAGGATGATGCTGAAACCACTTTCTTTTTAAACACCGAATGTCGCAAAGAAGCAAGATAATCCGTTTGCTTTCCGGAAAACAGTAAAACCATCGACTGGTTACCATGCTGTTCTATTGTGTCCGCTGTCTGGCCAGGTTTGGTAAAAGCAAGTGCACAGGATTTTAACTGTTCATCCCCTTTGGCAACTTTCTCAAAGAATGTTTTCTTTCCCATCCCGAAAACCCGCGATGTTGTATCACATCCCGTCAACGCGTGGATAAACAGCAACTGAGAACATAACTGTTGTCCAAGGCACTCCTTTAGTGTGTTGATGTTGTACACCCTCTGATCTTTTGACTTCTTGTCTGAGCGAAAATACAGAGTTTTCTTCTGACTGTCCATATGATGGAGGAGAAGGATCAACAGGTCTGTATCCTCTCCGATTAGGGTCGTGGTCTTGTATTCAGAAACTGCAATAGCTGCCTGAACAATATCATAATCGGCATCCCCTTCGGCATTTATTACTGTGCAGCCTTTCTCGCGGAGTCTGTCGCTTATCATATTGATGAGCCCTTGCTTATTGCTACCTTGAGACAGGAAGTCCTCCTTCTTTCCTGTGAACACAGTTGTTGGAGTGAAGCTCACTTTTGGATGGTTTTTCTGCTGACGGCGCTGGTGGGTACTGTCCTTCACTGATGGTTGATCATGATATCCGTCAAAAACGACTGTCGCCATTCCATAATTGCGTAAGGTGAAGTCAACGTAACAGTCCGCAATTGCACCGTATGTGCTTCCTTTTGTCCACTGTACGCGATGCATGAGGGAACCACCGTCTAGGACATAGCTCTCGGTCTGTGGCACTTCGTTCGTAACAGCCTCATCTGACAGGCTACAGGCATAGTCATCTATTGCTTTAGCAAGTTGTGTTTTTTCTGGCTTCCTCATGATGTAGCTTGCCTCGAACAAGGCTGGGGGAAATGGACTAAGTTCATACTCTAGAACCTCCTCTAAAGAACAGTCGCCTGCATTGGAAATGACAAGAAGTCTCTGAAACAGTAAGGCAGGATCAATAGATCTGTCTTGCAAAACTTTCACTGAGCATGAATCGCCTAATGTTTTCACTTTATCCTTTCGTTTGCTTGCATACGTGAAAATTGGCTGACCCTCCATTTTGTCTATGATTTGTCTCCCGACTTTCTGATAGTCGTCAACATTTACGCCATCCTGTGCAACCACTCCTGTGATGATGTTCCTCAATGTTGGATCAGCAGAGAATGGACTGCATGATTCGAGCTTTTCTTTGATTTTTGCAAGGTCGGCCTGATCTCTCTTCATCCTTGCTCCACTCATATCCTTATGTTGCACACTCGTTGAAAAGGCACGCTTGTTGAAGTCCCCCATCGCATGATTGTACTCAGAACAAACCGGTGATGATAACACCCACAAGGCTCGCTGCTCTTCACTCATCCCACTTCCCCGTGTCAAGCCACCGGTTGACTTTAGCGAGCGCATCAAGGTCTGCTCAATCACAAGGTCGGAACCCAGGCCAGCCCAGAATTTGTCTGAACGCCTGATTACATGGAATCCATCTTGAAATTTCCTGAATACAGCAGGATCCTTTGTTTCAAGGTTTTGCATGTTTTGCAAGTACAAGTGTGCTGATTTTAGGTAATTGTAGTGTCCTGTTGCAGCAAATATTGGCAAACATTCGGCAACAGCACTAAGATGTCTTTCCCATGAGCCCATTCGATCTGCCATCAAAAGCATTCTTGCACTTTTTACCATGTTCATGTAAGCAACCCAAAGCTTACTTGTCCTGGATTGGTCAGACAACTCAAGTTTCTTTTTGTCAAGTGTTTGCTGAAGTTTTGCGTTTTTCTCCGAGGTAGCTACTGTTTCTAATGTGGTCTTGCCTTCTAACAACGAGTTGTACATGTCCTCACACGTCTTCACTGAATTAGCGAGCTCGGGATCGCTTTCCATCATTTCACAGACCAGCATTCCATTCAAGCATTTTTCAACCAAGAGATGGCCCCGCAATGCTCTCTGCACAGCTTTACCACCAATCATATGCTTTACTGCATTGTCACCATAAACAGTTTCGAGGCTGTCCGTCAGACCC
The DNA here is from genome assembly GCF_964187855.1 of Myxine glutinosa. Taxonomy (NCBI): domain Eukaryota; kingdom Metazoa; phylum Chordata; class Myxini; order Myxiniformes; family Myxinidae; genus Myxine; species Myxine glutinosa. Next base: position 412,998,298 of record NC_136261.1, read on the forward strand.
GAACCTTGCATAAGTGTGCCAATAGCACCGAGCACGTTCATCAACGTATGGAAACTTCCTAACATCAACGTAATGTTCTTCAGGTGGCTCCACTCTGGTGAATTGTAGATTATTTCCGAGGCCTTAAAGAACAAGGGTTGGTCGAATGTCACGATTGGCGCAATCTTGTGTTTCGCTGCTAGGTCACAAATGAAACTAAGTGTGGAGAGTATGCAAGTTGGATCACTTGGATACATGTCGATCATTGGTAGGAATGTGACAGATGATTTTCCAGGGTGGTCAGATACGCTATGAACTATGTTCATCATTCCCTGCCAGTTGGGTGTGTCCATGTGGAAACAGAATGAGAGCTCCCATAGAATGTCTACAACTGGGACAGGACAGTGAAGTTCTGGAAGTTTTTCAAACATAATGTTACGACGTGCAAATGTGGAGAAGCGATAATAATCAATGATATCAACCCGTGACATTTCTTTCACATTCAATTTGGAAACGTTTTTCCTATTGACAACATGGGTTGTCACCTGTCCTGGTGTTGTTGCTGCCACCATTCCCATTCCATGGAAGGTTCCTTTTCCATCCAGAGTTATGATATTGTGGTCAACATTATCAGCAGCGAATAATACTGTACCAGATGATCCTTTCCCAAGTAACTCTGGTGCAACCACATCAGCAGCATTTTGCAAGAATCTCTGCACCTCCCCATAAGAAGAGCTAAACCCCATCATAGACAAGGTGTCAATGAGAAATCGTGACTTATAGACATGGTGTAGCTGAGTAGCAAGTCCTATTTGAAGTGGCACTACAAGTGCCCGTGGGCGAACACCTTGTATTATTGACTGCCCGATAGCAGCAACTTTTTCATCTTTATCTGTCCCCACAAACAGTTTATTCAACATGGTACGCAGTGAAATCGGCAAGTAATCTAATGTAGTGTCTAGTTTGAGGCTCTGCGAAGAAGGATATCGATCAGTGACTGATGGGATTTCAGTCTTGATATCGCACTTCAGGAGCTTGGCAGCTGTAGCAATGATTGCACGTTTCTGACTTTCGGAATCACCATCTTTTGAAGTCTCGAAATAGGTACGAAGTATTTTTGCAGTTTTCCCCCTCATCGTCACTATATCCTGAAGCCCTTCTACTTCCGCTATGCATATAGAATCATTGTAGCGTTCTATCAGTTTTTGCTTCAAATATTGACTTCCATATGGCACAGAGTCTTCTTCAAGTAAGTATTCACCCATTTTGCTCACAAGTTCAGATATCATAATTTGTTCTTCATCATTGCTTTCCAAATATTCACAAACTGTCACAAATGCTTGTCGCTGGTCCTCGTTTGTGGGCCGCCCGATGTGTTTTGGTTTTTGCACTGCCTCTGATCGAAACTGGTCTGGCATTTCCTGCCCCAATCGAAAGTAGGTATTGCAGCGTTTATGGTAAACACAGTCAGAAGCTTGCAGATTTGTACCAAGATATTCAATTCGACCCTGAACAATATGCGCCCAATCATCGTGTCTTTCTTTGCAATGTTTAACTATCGTCTGAGGGAAACAGTCAGTGAGAATCTTACCGGCACTTTCATCATGTCCATGAGTACCCTTAGAAATTTCATGGCCACAGAAGAGGCAGTCCTTTTTAGGGTCATATGGCCCTAAGCTAATACGGCGGCTCTTCTTCTTTACAGGTGATGATGATTCAGAAGAACGTTTTAAAGCCTGTTTGATTGCTTTTTCATTTGTCCACGAGGATCGACATTTCTTGTGTACTCGTTGGTTTGGTCTTGCGACAACATCACAACCCCTTTCTTGGCTTGATTTGTTGATTTTTTCAACACCCTTCCTTGAAAGTTTGGAAACATCAGTGTCCTTGGCGTCTTCCAAACTCGCTTTGCAAATTGGGCAGACGTCTTCGTCAAGCTCTCCGTTATCCATTTTCAAATCCTGAAACAAAAAATATTTATTTAAGTCTTGGTAGTAAGGAAAAACAGTAATGATTCATGATATCATATGACGTAATTGAGACAGCAACGTCATTATGACGTCACAATGACGTCATAGAAATTTTCTGATGTGTTCATTAGGTAAAGCAACCATGTTTCTATCTATTTGTAATACATTTATAGGGTCAAAATTGAACAAGAATTTTTTTTTCTGTACATTGAAAATTTTGGGGGTGCCATTTTGAAAATATGCTAATTAACCACTTTCCCGGAGTCAAATTTTGGTAAACTTTTTTTCAGGGGTCTAGTACAACCTAATGATACACCTAAAACAAAAAAACCTTTATTATAATTTTTTTTGGGGTTAGGCCCTTATTTTTCATATATTGACCCGTCTATTTGGGTAAAACCAGTTATGGAAAATAACATGAGCCCCTCTATTTCATTTAAAGGAAGAGCTCTAACTATACCTGGAAAGACATCCATTAAAGTAAATCTAACAAAAGTTTCTCCTCTACTCCTGGCAATTTATTCAAAGCTTGAAAAAGTGATCGATCGCGATACTTTGAAAAAGAATGATAAGACCATCAACAATACTCGTGGAGAAATTTGTATTTACTTTAATAATCCAAATGGTGTAGATCTAAGTAAAATGAATGATGTTAATATTTCTGGTGAAATGTCATTTCGTTCTATGATAGTCAGAGATTATTTAAAGATAACTTTTGATATTAAAAATGTGGAGATTGAATCCATTAATGAAAGAAAGTATATAGATATTGATGGGAATATTTTTCCTGCTAATTAAATGAGTGATAGTTCCTGCTCAGAAGTTTCCTCATATACTGAGAGTCTCTGTGATACAGAGAGTCTCTGCTCCTGTGATACGGAGAGTCTTCAAAACTAAACTTCAGTAGATAGTTTTGATTCAGAGTCTTTGCTCTTGTGATAGTTGTGACAGTAGATTTATTGATGACTCAGATGTCTCTGATTGTGAGATTGATTCTGAATATGACCCCAGTTCTGATATCGATTGGGAGATGTAAAGGTGTTTTACAGACTTGGCATTTAATATGGAATTTTTTTTTTTCTTGACTTGGGTTTACTTTCTTACTCAGTATATCACTCTGGTGAGTTTCTTTTACACTTTGGTGATTTATTTGTTCAAAGAACCATGTCACTGATTGTCTGTCGCAGCAAGAAGTCAACAACAGGATTATATCACAGGTGGCGTGGCAAAATGTACGGACAGGTGCATTTGATGATTGGCTTCACAGTCGGGTATACAAGGGTTGTTGCGTTCTGTATTAGTGGAAAACAACTGCTGCACGTCTCCAAAAGTTATTGCCACTTCCTCTGGAGATGGTCCGTCAACTCGACAATGCGGTTTGTCATGGAGTGGTGGCTTTACGAAATTACGGCATGAAACAGCGTGCTATTGCTCAGCAGTATGGCATCACTCAAGGTCAGGTGTCAAAGATCCTGAAACGCAATGCTCAGAGGGGTGTCCCTACTCCAATACCGAGGCCAGGACGTCCCCGCAGAACCACAAGGAGGGATGATCGCCAGCTGCACCGGTTAGTCCGCAATGGCCGTACCAAGTCAGCTAATCGGCTTAGATCTGAGTGGCAGCAACTGACAAATGTGCCTGTATCCAGAAGGCTAGTCAACCAACGACTGGTTCAAGCAGGCTATCGTGCCAGGCGTCCCCTGAGAAAGCCACGCCTGACCAGACAACACCGCCAGCGCCGATTGCAGTGGGCCAGAGAGCACCGTCAATGGCAGCCAGGACACTGGAATCACGTGATCTTCAGTGACGAGTCTAGATTTCTGGTCTATCGTCAAGATGGCCGCGTCCGAGTGTGCAGACAAGTGCATGAAGCCGACAACAAAGATTGTATAGTGCCAAGTGTCCAAGCTGGAGGTGGTGGGGTGAACGTTTGGGCTGCTTTTCATGCAGGGGGCAAAACTGACCTGGTTGTTCTGAATGGAAACCTGAACCAGTTCAAGTACAGGGCCATTCTGGAAGAAACATTGCTTCCATTTGCTCGTGCAGCCTTTCGAGGAAACATTGTCTTCCAAGATGACAATGCACGGCCTCATCGTGCTCGCATGATCCAACACTTTCTTGCTGACAACATGATCCAACACTTTCTTTCTTGTGGTGTAGAGCATATGGAGTGGCCTGCCATGTCCCCGGATATGAATCCGTTAGAGAACTTGTGGGCAGAATTAACGCGTCAAATCGACCACTTGGACCAGCAGCCTGCCTCTGTGTGTGATTTGCAGCAGGCTATTGTCACTGCATGGCAAGCGATTCCTGTCCAAACCTTGGCAAATCTCGTGAACAGCATGCCTCAACGTGTACGTGCTCTCCTGAATGCTCGTGGGGGTTACACGAAGTACTGAACTGTAATTTTACTATCCATAATCCCAGTCGTAATTTAACTTTTGTTTAAATTTTTTTTGGCTAATGTGCAAAATAAAGAGATACTTCTGGAAAACGTACAGAAGTTTAACACAGCACTGTCTGTGAATTGAGTTCGATATCAGTTTACATCACTTTCAAGGATCAATTTATTTGTTTTGAAATGTCAAATGTGGTTTTTGTTTCTTTTAAAGGTCACATTAACAAAATCTAGAATAATTTCAACATAATTCCAATGAACTTTTGGTTCTAAGACATCTTGAAAAGTAAGTTCGACCCCACAAAAAAAATATTCCATATTAAATGCCAAGTCTGTAGTTTAAGTAAAGTTATATATATAAAAAGCCTGTAAAAAGGCAGTTTCTTCTCTATGTGTTTTACTTTAAGCACAGTTTCATCTTTTAAAAAGCCTCTAAAAAGGTGTTTTACTTTAAGTATAATTTTGCTCTATAAATATGACCAAAGCAACGTATTGCAACATTTGTGAACAAGAATATAAACAATACAAAAGACATCTTAAAACTAACAAACACACATTTAATCTACTTCACCAACTAGCTCCTATTCAGAAGGAAACAAAACACTGTTCTGTCTGTAATAAAAAATATCCTCAAGAAAGGCTTCGAAATACATCTTAAAACAAATCTACATTTATCAAATTTTATCACAACTAAAAACTCTGATGGCGCATTCAAAGGACATATCAAAATAAGAGTCTTTAACTTCAAACCTCCTGAAGCAGAGCCTATAGTTGATGCTATAGAAATAGTTAAACCTGCTGTTCAAACGTTGATTGAAAAAACACTAAAATAAATGAAACCACTTAAATTTTATGTGGGAGTAAAATTAGAAATGACAAAGGATGAAGGAGTTATAGATACACCATACATGAGAACTGAGCCACACTTTATATCTTCATATCAAGATTTTAAAACATCAGGAGTCTATGATGAACTTATTAAACAAGAGCAAGATGTGGATAATTCAATCGTAGGAAGTGGATTCAATATAGGAAAAATTATTTACATAGACATTCATATTCTTAAATTAGATCCTCTAAAAGCTTCTTCTTACATCGATTTACCCAGTGTTATCAAAAATAGAAAAGCAGTTATCAATATCAAAAATAAAGACTAAATGTTTTCTCTGGTCTATTCTAGCACACTTACATCCTCCACATTTTCATGATGAAAGAGTATCTCATTATAAAAAATATGAGAATACATTAAATACAAAAGATCTAAAGTTTCCGATGACTTTAAATGATATTCCTAAATTTGAAAAGTTAAATAATTTATCAGTTAATGTTTATGGTCTAACAGAAACAAACAACATTCAGGTTTTAAAGCTTTCTGACAATATTGTAAACAACTTCATATTAATCTTCTATATTTTAATTCAGAGGAAAATTCACATTATACATACATCAAAGATATTGCTAAATTAATAAAACCACAAATATGTAAAAGAACAAATAAAATATATGTTTGTTTGCATTGTCTTAACTTCTTCCATACACAAGAAAGATTAGATAAACATTCAAATTATTGTGGTGAACATAAATCAACGGTAATCAATATGCCTAAAGAAGGCTCAAATATCTCATTCAAAGATGAAAAGAAAACAATAAAACCACCATTTGTTATATATGCTGATTTTGAAAGTATTCTAGAAAAAATTGACACCGTACAACCAAATCCAAAGAAGAAAGATGGTACAGGAAAATCATACACAAATAAATATCAAAAACATACTCCTTGTGGTTTTTGTTATTTTATCAAATCATCCGTTGGTGATGAATATAACAAGTTAGAGGTGTATAGAGGCTCAAATACCCCAGAGGAGTTTGTGAAACGACTAGAAAAAGACTGTGTTCGATTAACCAAGATAATGAGAGAAACCAATAAACCAATGTCCTTGACAAGTGAAGAGAAAAGGGAATTTAGAAAAAACAATGTTTGTCATATTTGTGAGGAAAAAATTGGTGAAGGTCTAAAGGTTAGAGATCATTATCATCTCACTGGGAAATATAGAGGTCTGGCTCATCAAAGTTGTAATATTAATTATAAACTCCCCTCTTTCATTCCTGTCTTTCTTCATAACAATGCTCATTATGATACGCATCTATTTATTAATGAACTTTCAAAGACATCTGGACACATTTCAGCAATTCCTAACACGGATCAGAAATACATTTCATTCACAAAAACAATTCACACATCTCCTATTACTCATATCAGATTTCTTGATACATTTAAATTCATGGCAAGTCCATTGAAAAAATTGGTTAATAATCTTAAAGAGTTTCCATGTCTTTCCGAATATTTTTCTGATAAAGATTTACTAACACAAAAGGGAATTTACCCCTATGATTATATGGATTCATTTGAGAGATTTAATGAAACACAACTTCCTTCAAAAGAAAATTTCTACAACAAATTAAACAATAAACATATATCTGACAAAAATTATTTACATGCTCAAAATGTTTGGAAAAAATACAACATCAAGAATCTTGGTGAGTATCATGATTTGTATCTCAAAACTGATGTGCTTTTATTGGCTGATGTATTTGAGACCTTTAGATCTGTTTGTCGCACTGGATATGGATTGGATCCTGCTCACTACTACACAGCACCTGGATTGGCTTGGAGTGCAATGTTGAAAATGTCCAAACAAGATTTGGATTTGATAACCGATGTTGATATGCTCTTGATGATTGAAAAGGCAAAAAGAGGTGGAATTTCACAAGTCTGCTCGAGTAGATACGCAAAAGCAAATAACAAATATCTTCCAAATTATGATTCAACGAAAGAGAGTTCTTACTTGATGTACTATGACGCAAACAACTTGTATGGCTGGGCAATGTCTCAAGCTCTTCCTTATGGTAAACTTAAATGGGTAAAGGAAAAGGACAATCATAAAAAGGTTTTACAAGATGTATGTATCTCTACACAAAAAGAATTGGATGATTCAAAGGTTGGTTATTATTTTGAGGTCGATTTAAAATATCCTGAAGAACTTCATATCAAACAAAGATCTACCATTTGCTTCTGAGAAAGAAAGTCCAAAGAAAGAATGGTTGAGTGATTATCAACGATTGTTTGATATAAAAGGTGATTCAACAGAAAAATTACTTACTACAATATACAACAAGAAAAATTATGTTGTACACCAAAGAAATTTGCGACAATGTCTTTCAAAGGGTCTCCATGTTGAAAAGATACATAGGATTCTCAAGTTTAATCAGAGTCATTGGTTGAAAGAGTACATTGATTTTAACACACAATGCAGGATTGGATCAAAGAATGATTTTGAGATAGACTTTTATAAGTTGATGATTAACTCTGTATTTGGAAAAACGATGGAGAACATGACGAAAAGACAAAATATCAGACACAACATCTTGGGGACAAGCATCAAAATTGATTAATAGACCGAGTTTTTAAAGAGCTGAGGTCTTAACTTAGAACTTTTGTGCGATCCATTTGGTCAAAGAGTATTGAAATGGCCAAACCTATATTTTTTTTTTTTTTTTTTTTGTATACAACATCGAGGCTCGTGAAAGAGCGAACATTAATCACACAGAAAGACAAACCGACACATAAAACATATAACATCGGGAGCGGTAGACAAGATGGGGAGAGAGGGGGAAGGACAAACACACTGGTTTCTTTAAAATGAGCCATAGGTATCGTGGCTTTCCTTCCAGAACACCTAAATTCCAAGTGTAGGTAGTGTGTTCCAGTTTAACATGTTGACATATACTTTTAAGGTATGACACATTCAGCGGTTTCTTTGAGTTAAGTCTTCTATCTTTCTTTCTCTCTCGCTCTCATCTCTTTCGTTTTAAGATTAGGAGTATATTCACTAATATACCAACCCATTTTATTAATAAAAAAATTATCATTACCACCAAAAGCATTAGCATCCCCAAATAGTAATCTATTTACATTTTCATTCCTTTGTAGTTGAAATCGAATTTTAAGTCCATACAAAACTTTATCACAATCACAAAATCCAAATATACCCTTAAGGGGAGCTGCTACGGTAAAACCTTTCTCTGCTTTTGTATCATCGTTATACATTGTCTTTCTTTGATTATAACCAGGGTCTGTGTTTGTTCCCATTGACATATCAGGTATAAAACCTTCAACAGCCCAGTCGTAGGAGAATGGGGGTTCTGGCTCACATAAAATTTGACATTGAAGTCAATGGGAAAAATGAAGGAAATGAATTGACTCCGACCCCCTCTCTTGAAAAATTACACCCATTTCTACCACTTTTTAAATTAACTCCCCCATTTTTTATTATGCTCATACAGAGACCCAACGAATATCTGATCATGTTTTATCTCCCTGATAAGATCCGTCCTTTTATCAGAGAAATCACCATCTAAAATATTGATAAATATGACATTAGAATTTAACTCTCGGTTTAGGTATCGCTGTTGAGCCAATATGAAATGATAAACTTATCTTAATGACCTCATCTGACCCCCTTCCGAACCACATATCATTTTGAGATTATAGAAAATTATTTTCCTATTTAGGACTCCAGTCCGCATACCTTGTCTTTATTTCTTGACAACCATCAAAGTTCTCAGTCCATTCAAGGATATTGCCTCCGAGAGCCTCTAACTTACCCGTATTTAAATTTATTCGTTTATTTGTTTCATCTGCTCTTGCCCCTGTTATTTTTTTCAATGAGACTTATTTGATATTTTTCACATTCATGATGTTTTCCATTTAAATGCCAAGGTTGTTGTTTTCTCCAATCTTTGGTTTGGTTATTGCTTGGTTCTATCATATATATATATATTAGTAAAAAAGGCGGCGGCAACCCGTTAAAATTCCTTTCCCCTCACCCCCCTTTTTTATCTTATCACTTGTACTTATCACTTATGTTTATCTTAATATAGTTTAACACTTATACTTATCACTTATATTTATTTTAACACTTATAACCATAAGGGAGACTATCAATTCCATTTTCTAAAATAAACCTCTTATCATCAAAAGCTCCAAGAGCTTTCTTATGTACTTCTTCTGAATATAATTGATGTTTATAACTTTATATCGCATTCCTTTTTCTGAACAATTCACCAAACTTTGCCAAACTACATCAAATTCATACAAGGGATCTGATCATCACTCTGTTGCTGACAGGCACACATTGATGTGCACCTCAACTCTAAATAGCGACATTTGCAGTGTCGAGTTGGCATGCAGCACTCACATTGCTTCTGGCATGCACAACAAATCATCTCGAGGCAACTTTCTGGGATTGGACTCGGTGACATCAGAATAGGCTCTCATCCTGAATCACCACGTTTCCATCCCATTTCCACAGGTGCAGGAAGATCAGGTTTTTTTTTGGTTTTTTTTTTGTATACAAGATCGAGGCTCGTGAAAGAGCAAACATTCATCACACCTAAAGTCAAACTGACACAAAAAACACAAATTAAGGGGAGCGGTAAACAAGATGGGGAGAGAGGGGGTAGGACACAAACACAACGTTTGAGAGGAAGGAGATCGAGAGAACTGTGGGAGGGAGAGGGCTTGGGGTGAAGGTGGGAGGGATAAAATATATCGACACTGCAAGGACTTCCAGGAAGGAAGTTGGAATTTCAAAAAAGTGTATCTGGGGGTGGAAATTAGCGGGCGTAGAAAAGATCAAGGTTTTGGATGGGGGAAGATAAGAGATTGTGGTGAACAGCTGTTTTTAAGACCTGGAGGGAGGAGTGGGATTGAAGGGAGTGGTGGAGTTTGTTCCAGAGGTGGGAGAAAAGGGGAATGAAAGAGTGAAGGTGAGCAGAGAGCCTAGATTTTGGCAGTTTAACTATAAGAGGGTTGCTGGCAGATCTTGTGTGCCCTGTAGGAATATTTGGGGGACAGAGCACAGAGAGAGCTGGGGGACCAAGGCCGGAGAGGAATCGGTAGAAGACAGGAGGGCGACCAACCTGCCTGTGGTGAGTGAGTGAAAGGTCCTCAGAGTTAGCTTCATCACAGGAGATTCCAATGATTCTGAAAGCTTTTGTTTCAACAGCGTGAAGCCGTATGGCAAAATGAGCATTTCTCCATACCATGGCTTGATAGTATACTCACATCAAATGGAAATTAAGAGCATCACTTGTCGGTGACAATGCTTCTGGTTTACCTGTCTTGGAGAACAACATATGTCTTGCTGAATCAACAGAGGTTGTTCTGTGCACATTATATATTCTGCAGACAAACGTTTCTGCAGATTTGATTGTCTCCTCTGTGAGTTCACCAATGAATGAATGAATGAATGATCGTTTTAAGGCCATTTTTCCCCGCCAGAGTGGGGGTTAGCCTTGCGAGCCCCATGACAATCATGGTTCCCTGTTTGAGGCAATGTTTTTATGGCCGGATGCCCTTCCTGACGCCAACCCTTGGACGCCTCTTACGATGCGCAGGGATACGGTGTACCTATTCTAAACCAGGGTACACACCAGGATCATTCATCCCAGCAAGCTGGTACTCAATTTGCCGACCTCAGAAGGATGACAGGCTGAGTCAACCCCCCTGGCGTAAATTCAGCGATCGACTGGGATTCGAACCCAGGATCCTAGGATCCCAAGCCAGTACCCTAACCGCTAAGCCAACACCAGGCTAATATGTGAGTTCACCAATGCCCAAGTTATTCAGAAATTTATGGTGCACTTTGAAGACTTTCCATGATGTTTGTTTGGTGTGATTTGCAAAAAAGGAGGTGGTGTGACACCCAGTTAATGCGTGAAATGGTAGCAGTGCTGTGGACAAACTTCTCGGTAGATTGTTTAGATTAGATTACCACATAGAGCTGCATGTATATACATGAGAAAAAATGCTTTACCCAAGAATGTGTCCAAAAATGGCAATTTGGCGGCTATTTTGTGTATGCTAATGAGAAGGTCAAAAACTCTAAATTCGGCTTGGGAAGCGCGTTAATCGAATTCACCATACCCTTATTATGTTAAAAAGTGAGGTTTCCAACTTTTACCCAAAAGTGCACCGAACATTCACATTTCTCAGAAATCCGTCTCGTCTATTAGTAACTAGAACGCCACTCAGTAGAGCGCATACTCGCGCCGTGGGTGGCCGCTGCTGAGCCCCATCTTCCAATGGTAAAAAAATTCCTTCAAAAAATTCCTGGATCCGGAATAATATCCTGAGCTTCACCAAAAACTAATCAATTCTTCCTTATCCCAAGGGCAATCAGCCCACCAACTTTCATCCAAATCCGTTCAGAACTTTTCCAGATATCTTGTTCAGAAACACACACGGATGGACACGATCGAATGCATTACTCCCTAGCGGGAGTAATTATCGAGCTGCCTGCTGCGAAGGTCTCTTATCTTGTATAATGAGGTTTAATAATCATGCACTTAGTAACATGGAGATCGCCCATTGGCCCAAGGGATGGAGGGGTGCAACTGTTGGACGTTTGTTATGTAATTACGTCGATCAAATATACAGATATCTCATGGTGTACAATGAACAATGTTCAATGAATGAACAATGAACGGAGCAAAGTACAGAGATATCCTTAATGAAAACCTGAAACAGAGCACTCAGCACCTCAGACTATGTCATGTCAAAGGAGACGAGATCAACGAAGACTTTCTGTTCTGCAAGCCTATTACAACAACGATGAAAGCAGCTGACGTGAAGAAGCTCATGGACGACTTCTTCAGAAGCAACGGCCTCTCGTGGGACATGGTGTCTGCAGTTTGCTCTGACGGAGCTGCAGCCATGCTGGGATGCAAATTCGGTTTTGGAGCACTGGTGAAGGCCGATGCACCACACATCATCGTCACGCACTGCGTCCTGAACAGACACGGACTGGCAGCAAAAACCCTGCCTCGAAAACTGGCCAATGTTCTGAAAATCGTCGTTGAAACTGTGAATTAAGTGCGAAGCCATGTTCTGAATCATCGCATCTTCAAAGAGCTGTGCAATGAAATCGGCTCTGAATTCGAAGTCCTTCTCTACCACTCTAACGTTCGACGGTTATCACGATGGAAGGTAGTAAGCCCTGTTTTTGCCTTGCGTGTAGAATTAGCCCTGTTTTTGCGAGAACACCAGCATTGCCATGCAACGCACTTCCAAGAGTCAGAGTTCACCCTCACCTTGGCGTACTTGGCTGACATCTTCGACGCACTCAATCATCTCAATTGCCAGATGCAGGGCGGTGGAGTGAATGTCATCGAATCTGAAGAAAAGCTGAGCGCTTTCCGAAAGAAGTTACCGTTGTGGAGGCGGCAAACAGAGAACGACAACTTCGCGAACGTTTCGGTACTGGACGAGTGCGTGAGCGGGATCGAAGATGAGTCTGAAGTTGGAGGCACTGCTGTACCGGGGGAGCTGAAGCAAGCGATTGCCACGCACTTGGATGAGCTGGGAAAGTCATTCGACGTCTACTTCCCCGACCATGAGCAATACCCAGCATGGGTGCAGCAGCCGTTTACTTTTGACGTGGCAATGGCAGTTGTCAATGACCAATACCTCGACGACCTCATCGAACTACAGCAGAGCCAGACTCAACAACAACTCTTCGGCACAACAACGCTCTCAAGGTTTTGGTGCCACCAAATGGAAGAGTATCCTCACATCGCTAAAATTGCCCTTGAGATCCTCACTCCGTTCGTTACCACGTATCGCTGTGAGCATGCGTTTTCGAAATTGGTGGACATTAAAACAAAGATAAGGAGCAGGCTTGCATGCGAAAATGATTTGAGGGTGGCCCTTGCCAAAACAAAACCACGCATTTTCCAGATCACCTCCTGAAAAGAAGAACATAAAACGCATTAAGATGTAATTTTTCTTTATTTTTTTTTTGTCAAATTTGAGGGTTTCCACGAGTGTTCGGTGGGTTTCGTTAGGGTTCGGCGCCTCTAAAAAGGTGAAGAACCACTGTCCTAGAACCTAACGGATGTCGTCACAAGGCGAGGAGAAACACGAACTACACGAACATCGCCATTGTCCAAACTGTTTGTTCACGCATGCGCAGGCGCAACATAGCAATACATCACAAAGCTCGTTTTTCGCTCACCTACACTTTAGTCCGGTCGGTAAATGTATCGATCGAGCAGTGTCCATAGGTAAGTGAGGGAGTGGCAGAGAGTGTGTATGTATGTGTGTGTGTAAGTCAGTCAGAGTTGTGTGAGTCAGTCAGTGAGTTGTGTGTGTCATTCAGTGAGTTGTGTGTGTCAGTCAGTGAGTTGTGTGTGTCAGTCAGTGAGTTGTGTGTGTCAGTCAGTGAGTTGTGTGAGTCAGTCAGTGAGTTGTGTGAGTCAGTCAGTGAGTTGTGTGAGTCAGTCTGAGTTGTGTGGGTCAGTCAGTGAGTTGTGTGTCAGTTAGGGAGTTGTGTGAGTCAGTCAGCGAGTCAGTCATTGAGTGAGTCATTGAGTCAATCAGTAAGTCAGTGAGTGATTGAGTGATTGTGTGTCAGTGAATGTGTGTGTGTATGTGACTGAGTAAGTCAGTCAGTCAATGAGTCAGTCAGGGAGTGATGTGATGATGGATTCGATGACCTTGCTGATGATTGGGGTCAGTCAGGGAGTGATGTGATGATGGATTCTATGACCTTGCTGATGATTGGGAGCAGGCTGATTGGTCTGTCGTTGCAGGGATCTGGTTTTGGATTTTTTTTTTTGAATAATTCTTCCCTCTTGGTCTGGCCAGTGGCCACATCGACTTCGACTTGAATCTCAACTTTGGGGTTTGTTGGAGAGGGGGGGGGGGGGTGGGGGAGAGGTTCGTTCCCCTCTTCCTTTCTTTAGAAGTCTGTGTTCAAAGGAATTCCCTCCATTAACAATGCATTACCATTGATATTGAGACAAATGTGGTGGCAACAATCTGTGTGGCCTTTCTTCCACGTTAGGACCTGTATAACCGAGGTGCTTGGCAGCAATCAGTGATGTCATGAAGTGCAGTCATGCCATGATGGTAAATGTTGTGCAAGGTTTTCAACTGGTTAGATCAGGATTACTTCTGGGGATATGCGCACTCAAAACTCTTCATTGACTGATAATTGTCCATAATGTTCCATTACATATTCACAAAAACACAGACGGTGCATTTGTGCTTTGAGGACCTCTCTTTATTGTGAAACTCTTCACAAATTCAAGTTTCATGAAAAACATAGGCAGGAGTCTTCTTCTGATAAACGATTTTACAACAAGGGTGTTCTGCTAATATCACACGTGGCAATGAAACATGTACTTCAGCTAAGATTGAGTAAAAATTGATGTTCAAACTGCCATGGCAAGATCCCATCAGAGCATAACCAAAAAGGGACAAAAAAAACCAACTAAATCAATGAGAAAACAAAATTCCTAAACATTGGTCACAATCAAAAAAGGGCCAAAAAAAATAAAAAAATAAAGGAAGTTCGCCCAGATCCTTTTTCAGTAAAAGATCATTCATTCATGAACTGGTTTGTGAAACTTCATTCTTATAGCTTTGTTCCAAGGGCTCGTTTTAGAATCCCCACTGAACCTCTGACAGCCTCCACTGTAGTTTGTTTGTTGTCATATTCCCTGGAATGCTTTATTAGTACTGTTAGGCTTTTCTTGATCATCCAGATTCCCTGTTGCTCCAAATATCACTGGTACATATTCAGGTTTCTTCAATTCCGAAATCTTCTTCACCTAATTTTTCATATCCTGCTATTTCAGATTTCAGCTCTCCTGTGTGGATCTTCATATGTGATTTCAAATTGCCTTTTTGAAAGAAACCTTTATCACATATCAAGCATTTGACAGGATGCTCTCCTGTATGGATCGTCATATGTGATTTCAAGCTGAAGTTATGAGAGAAACCTTTGTCGCATATTGAGCATTTATATGGACGTTCTCCTGTATGGATCCTCATATGTGATTTCAAATTGCCTCTTTGAAAGAAACCTTTATCACATATCAAGCATTTGACAGGATGCTCTCCTGTATGGCTCGTCATATGTGATTTCAAGCTGACGTTATAGGAGAAACCTTTGTCGCATATCGAGCATTTATATGGACGTTCTCCTGTATGGATCCTCATATGTGATTTCAATTCGCCACTTTGAGAGAAACCTTTATCACATATCGAGCATTTGTGCGGTCGCTCTCCTGTATGGATCCTCATATGTGATTTCAAATAGCCTTTTTGAGAGAAACCTTTATCACATATCGAGCATTTGTGAGGTTTATCTCCTGTGTGGATCCTCACATGTAATTTCAAATTGCATTTTTGAAAGAAACCTTTATCGCATATCGAGCATTTGAGAGGATGCTCTCCTGTATGGATCGTCATATGTGATTTCAAGCTGAAGTTATGAGAGAAACCTTTGTCGCATATCGAGCATTTATATGGACGTTCTCCTGTATGGATCCTCATATGTGATTTCAATTCGCCACTTTGAGAGAAACCTTTATCACATATCGAGCATTTGTGAGGTTTATCTCCTGTGTGGATCCTCACATGTAATTTCAAATTGCCTTTGCGAGTGAAACCTTTGTCGCATATCGAGCATTTGTGGGGTCGCTCTCCTGTATGGATCGTCATATGTGATTTCAAGCTGACGTTCTGAGAGAAACCTTTGTCGCATATCGAGCATTTGTGTGGTCGCTCTCCTGTATGGATCCTCACATGTAATTTCAAACTGTTGCTATGAGAGAAACCTTTGTCACATATCGGGCATTTGTGAAGTCGCTCTCCTGTGTGGATACTCATATGTTTATTCAAATTGCCTTTTTGAGAGAAACCTTTATCACATATCGAGCATTTGTGAGGGCGCTCTCCTGTGTGGATCCTCATATGTTTATTCAAATTGCCTTTTTGAGAGAAACCTTTATCACATATCGAGCATTTGTGAGGGTGCTCTCCTGTATGGATCGTCATATGTGCTTTCAAATTGCGTTTTTGAAAGAAACCTTTATCACATATTGAGCATTTGTGAGGACGCTCTCTTGTATGGATCTTCATATGTTTATTCAAATTGATTTTTGTGAAGAAACCTTTATCACAGACAGAGCAATTGCGAGGGTGTTTTCCAGTGTGGATCCTCATGTGTATTTTGATGATACTCTTTGAAGCAAAATCCATTCTGCATACATTACACTTATAACGTATTCGCCTTTTTTGCACCTTTTTGTGTTTGTTTAATTTAATATTAATATTGGTGTTGCGAGGCCCAGACTTGTATTTTACAGGAAGTGAGTCTTGATTTCGTGATTGTTTCTTCAAAAAAGGCTTCTTCTTTTCTGTCAAGCTGTGACTGGACCTCATTTGTCCCATTTTACTTCTGGATTGTTCTACAGAAACAAAGAACACATTTTATTTTTTGTCAAAATCAAAATGCAAAATATTTAACACTTTTCAGAAAATTTTAGATTTTCTCAACACAAAAGATTTGTTATTTTTTGTGAATTTTTTTACGTTTCCACTCACCAGTTGCAAAAGAGGAGGCACTTCTGTTTGTCATGTGAATATCATCTGAACCTTCCTTTGCTGAAGCACATTTTGAATCTTCTGTGACAGATGAATCGTTGTTGTGTTGTCTGCCTTCCGTATTTACAGGATGGACATCACCTGTGTACAAATCAGCATCAGTCTTTTGCAGGTAAATGAGATTGAGAACTATCTTTAGAGTTCATCGATCATGTTACGCCATGGAATGTGCACTTCAATTTAAATATAACAATGAAGTTAAACATTGTTAAAAACAAAAATTCCGGATGTGAAGCACCATTGAAACAGTCCGCTACATGACCCTGATACAGTGTATCAGTGATACACCACCCTATTTAACATGTCGAAGTACTGCTAAACTGGAGGATAGTGGAAGTAAAAATAAGGCGATTTGTGTTCAACAGTGTTTGTGTTTAATTCAATTTAAATAAAATAAAGATTGTAAAATTAATCAAAATAAATTTCTGGAATTTACTGGCGGTAAAAGTTTCTCAAAATATCCTTTCACACAGCTCGGAACAAGTGTGTATCGACCCTCAGCAGAGCCAGGAAATAATATCTCTCCACTCGCAAGACTGAACTCTCAAACTTGTCTCCCTCCTCCAAGTCCTGGTGGTATCTGGACAAATACGTTTCTCGTGTTAGTTGCCCTCCAATTCCCTCCATTTCCTGAAATTACTACACACTGGACACTGCACGTAAAAAAGCTGAATGTCTCAACTCTGTGTTTGCCTTAAAATCTTGTGTCCCAAAACCATCTCTCTCTGTACCCACGTTAACCAGTCGTACCCAGCTGCTCCTGGATTCTGTGTCCTTCTTTACCGACAAGGTAGATAAGTTTCTGTCAAACCTCGACTCTGATTCCGCAACTGGACCAGGCAGCATCACCCCACAGGTCCCAAAATACTGCTCTGCCGTGCTGTCACACCCTCTCTCTGTACTATTCACCCTCTCTTTTACTCAAGGTCATCTGCCATATACTGGGAAATCAGACAACATTACCGCTTTACACAATAAATGTGCAAAAACAGATTCCTGCAACTACAGACCAATCAGCCTACTCCCAATCCATATTCGCTTCTGATATTAAATCCTTCCTCTTTTCCAATGGCTTAATCTCTGATCATCATTTTGGATTCAGACCAGACCACTCTACCATGGACATGGACATGCTGCTTCTGCTGTCTCAACAATGGATGGAGGTCCTCAATGCTAAACAGGAATTAAGAGCCGTCTTCCCTTGACATATGTCGTGCCTTCAATGCAGTCAGGCACCCCGCCCTGCTGATGAAACTCTCCTCTTATGGTATCTATGAAAATCTTCACACATGGCGTGGACTTCCTCTCCAGTCAAAGTCAACGTCTCGCTCTGAATGGAATTCTTTCATCTCCCCTTCCTGTCCAGGCTTGAATGCCTCGAGGAAGTGTGCTCGGCCTTGTGCATTTTCTTGTCTTCATTAATGATCTCTCCAACTCGCTGGAAAATCCTCTCTATCTTTTTGCTGATGACTCCACCCTCTGCCGCTCCATATTACAACCCTGAGATTGGCAAGCAGCAGCCTTTTCACTCTCTGCAGACTGGATAAAATCACAAACTGGTCAAACAAGTTGAACATGTCATTCAATCCTGACAAATCTCACACCCTCACTATTTCTCTTCGTAAAGATTGTTTGGAAAACCCGCTGTCACTCAAGCTTTTTGGTCTGACTATCTGCCATGATCTTTACTGGGAAAACCACATTTCCAAGCTGGCCTCCAAAAGGCAGCCGCCGACTGTGCATCTTCTGTTGTGCGATGCCCTTTCTTGGCACTACTGAGCTTCTCACCACATACAAGGCGTTCATCTTCAGCTTAATGGAGTACTGCTCGCTCCTCTGGGCTGATGCTCCTGCCTCATACTTCATGCTGTAGAAAACAAAGCTTTTAGTATCATTGGTATCTCCCATGATGAAGCCGATTCTGAGGGATTTTCACTTTCGCACTGCATGCAGGTTGGTGGTCTTTCTGTCTTCTAATGGTTCCTCTCTGGCCTATCTCCCCCTACCCTGTCTGTACTCTGTCCCCCAAATATTCCTTGAGGAGGCACAAGATCTGCCAACAACCCTCTTCTGGTGAAACTTTCAAATGCAAGACTCTCTGCTCACCTTCACTTTTTAATTCCTCTTTTCTCACGCATTGGAACAAACAGTCAAACACCCACACTCTCTTCAATCCCACTCCTACCTCGAGGTCTTTAAAAGCAGCTGTTCACCACCATCCCTTGTTTTCCCCCATCCAAATCCTTGATCTTGTCTACCTCCGTTAATACACCCCAAATCCACCTTTTTCAAATTCTGACTTCTTTCCTGAAAGTCAGTCATGTCCTTTTGTTTTATAGCATTTTATCCCCACTCCCCCACCCCTCCACAAATCTACCAATGTCACTGTTCTCTACTATTATTGTGCATATGTACTTTCCTCTCTCTCCCCCTCTCGTCTACCGCTCCCTTTATTATATATATTTTGTGTGTTAACTATTACACGAGCCTCAACTTTGTATTAAAAAAATAATGAAAAAAATAAAATTGAATGGCACTCAGCAGCGCATCCTTTTGACTTCAAATGTAGTTGGTGGTTGAATTCAGTTCGTTGATAGGAAAATCTTCTTCAAATTTCAAGTGAATTGGATGACAATTGAGGATTTTAGAAATTCGAATAGGTCGTGGACCTTATCGCCGATGCTGATCTGAAAAATAGTTGGCGGTTGATTTCAGTTCACCGATATGAAAATCCTATTCAAATTTCAAGTCAATCATATGAAAATTGAGGATTTTAGAAATTTGAAGAATATGATTGACCTTTGGCATTTGTTGATCTTATGACGTATGTTGACATAAAAATAGTTGGAGGTTGAATTCATTCAGTAAATATGAAAATCCTCTTCAAATTTCAAGTCAATCAGATGAAAATTGAGGATTTTAGAAATTTGAATTGTTGACCTTTTGGCCGATGTTGATGTCAAACATTGTTGATGGTTGAATTCAGTTAGCTGATATGTGAATCCTATTCAAGGTTCAAGTCAATCGGATGAAAACTGGGGATTCTAGAAAATAAAAGTGGTTGACCTTTGGCCTATTTTGACCTTTTAACATCAAAAATAAAGACGATTCTGTCAGATCACCAACTCTACCGTTTGGTGGTTTCATGAAGATCGGTTTAAAACTGTGACCTGTAGACGAGTATAAGTGAGCAGACAGACAAACACACAAACTGGAGTGATCAATATACCTGTCAAAAAAGGATTTTTTGCCAAGTAACAAATAGACAGACAGACAAGGGTGACATGACATGTGACATTGTGACAAGGGTGACATTCGTGACATGCGCATTGGAGAGTCTGCGCATGCGCAAGATTGGAGGTCACGTCTCTTCAAAGCTGTCCATACGCGCACGGTTTCGAAGTTAAGTAATTTTTCACAATTGTGTTTTTGTCAAAACTGTATCTTTCTTTCGGTGCGTGTACCTATTGGCGTGTCTTTAATAGGATTCTCGGTGTTGGTTTTTCATACCTGTGTACAGAATCGTCGGTTAGTTCGTGTCGCATATTCTGAGGCCTAGTGTAGTAGGCTACCGTGTCCGATATTGGCTTGAGGCTTTGTTTTTGTCTTAGCGGTTCTTTGATTGCGCTGCAATTACTTTCGGTCTCTGTTTTTCCCGATCTTTTCACCCCCATACTTCCTTGTTTTAAAATCTCAACTCAAAAAAACAAAACAAAAAAAATAACAATTCCTTCTCTGTTCTTATCCGTTTGTTCGTTCTTATTTGTTCGTTCATTCTTCGACCACGTTGTTAAAAAAATGTTTAAACTGTCCCCTGAAGAACTGTATTCTGTCGTATACTATAACACCTTTTTCTTCTTCTTCTATAAAAGGATGCTTTCGACTTGCTCACCAAATCTATTCATTCCAAAAAAAAATTCCATCTCTTACAGTGCCTCTTTCATACATTCCCTAAACTCTCCAGCACTCCACCCATCCTTCAGCGTCCTCAAATGTATTTTTGACTCGAAGGTCTCAAGAAACTCATTTTGCAATAATGTTCGTTTCCCATTAATCATACACTTATCAAAATCCAATCTCACCCCTCCCCTCCAAATCTTCCCCATCACCCCTTCCCTCCAAAACTTCCCCATCACCCCTTCCCTCCAAAACTTCCCCATCACCCCTCCCCTCCAAATCTACCCCCTTGCCCCTCCCCTCCAAATCTTCCCCATCACCCACCTCTTTCAAATATTCCCCCTTGCCCCTCCCCTCCAAATCCTCCCCATCACCCATCCCTTTCAAATCTTCCCCCTTGCCCCTCCACTCCAAGTCTTCCCCATCACCCCTTCCCTCCAAAACTTCCCCATCACCCCTCCCCTCCAAAACTTCCCCATCACCCCTCCCCTCCAAAACCTCCCCATCACCCCTCCCCTCTAAATCTACCCCCTTGCCCCTACCCTCCAAATCATCCCCATTACCCATCTCTTTCAAATCTTCCCCTTGCCCCTCCCCTCCACATCTTCCCCATCACCCATCCCTTTCAAATCTCCCCCCTTGCCCCTTGCCCCGTCCCTCCTAAACTCCCCCCACACCCCTCCCCTCCGAGACTCTCCCTCGCTCCTCCCCTCCTAGACTCCCCTCTCACCCCTCCTCCTCAAAGCATCCTCCCCACTTCTTCCCCCTTCCAACTTTCACCTTCATCTCCCTCAACCTTCTGCCTCACTCTTCCCCCTCCTCAAATAACACCTCACTGCGCCTCACCCAATCACCATCAAACCTTTTGTCCGCCCCATTCTTCCCTTTCTCCAAGCTATTCTGAAATCTGACACACCTTCAACAGCTCTCCCTAACTCTTCCTCCTCTTCCTCCTCTTCCACATCTTACCCTACCGCTCCCCCCCTGTTCTGTATCCGATGCTCCCCCTTCCTCTTCTTTAACAGTATGGACCTCAAACATCCGGGGCCTTTGCTCAAACTTGACTGATCTCTCCATACAGGTTGCTTCTGACAAACCAGACATGATCTGCTTTACAGAAACTTTCCTCCTTCATGATGTCTCTGATTCCTTGGTATCTCTCCCAGGTTACTCCCTCCTCCGGTATGATAGACCTGAGCCTCGTCCTGGAGGTGGGGTTGCTATCTTCATTTAAAAAACTGTCTTCCTCACTCGCCCTGCACTGCCCTCTCTCCACCTCACCCCCAGGAATACCTTTGGCTACGGCTTCCCCTTCGCTCCCACCTTTTGTTCATATGTGTGTTGTACCGTCTACCAAACAGTGATGACTCCATCTACATCTCGCTGTCTGATAATATGGACCAACTTCTATCTACCCATCCCAACTCTCTCTTCCTCATACGTGGTGATTTCAATTGTCACCATGCCAGTTGGCTGGGTGTGGGTACCTCTCTCACCAGCCATGGCTCTTCAGCAAAGGACTTCTGTGACTCACTGGGACTGACACAATCTGTCAATTTCCTAACCCGGATCTCAGTCAACGGAGCATCTTCTCTTCTGGACTTGGTTATGACCAACTTCCCTGAAAATGTCTGCTGCTCTTCTTCTGCTCCAATCGGCCCATCTGATCATGTGCTTGTTAAAGTGGACATCTCTCTGACCATTCTCAGAGAGCCTCCTCGGCATCGACGAGTCTGGCATTTCACTCAGGCCAACTGGCATGGTCTTCAAGCAGCCATCAATCATCTGGACTGGTCTCCCATCTCTACCGCCTCTGACATAAACTCATCCTGGGAATTCTTCCAAAGTAAATTGCTCTCTCTCATGCACAGATTTATCCCATCTCGTCTTCAGTTGTCATATCCTTACTCCCGTCCATGGTACACGGAATCTTGTGGTGAGGCTATTGCCCAGAAACAACTTGCTTTCGTCTCCTGGAAAGCAAATCCAATGGAAGGAAATCTCATTTCCTTTCACAAAGCCCGAAACAAGTGTGTGTCCACCCTCAGGAGAGCCCGGAAACAATATCTCTCCGTTCTCAGGACCGAACTCTCTTATCTGTCTCCCTCTTCCAAATCCTGGTGGGGTCTGGTCAAATCTGTTTCGGGTGTTTGTTCCCCCCCCTCCCTCCCCTCCCTCACCTCAAATGGCCACACGGCTGACTCCGCACGTGAAAAAGCTGAATGCCTCAACTCTGTGTTTACCTCTAAATCTTGTGTCCCAAACCCATCCCTCTCTGTACCCACCATACCCAGTCGTACCCAGCTGCTCCTGGACTCTGTGTCCTTTCCTCCTGACAAGGTGGAAAAGTTTCTGTCAACCCTCGACTCTGATTCTGCAACTGGACCTGACGGCATCAGCCCACGGGTCCTAAAATCCTGTTCTTCCGTTCTTTCACTCCCTCTCTCTGTTCTCTTCACCCTCTCCTTTGCTCAAGGTCGTCTGCCATCTGCTTGGAAATCTTCCAACATCACCGCTTTGCACAAAAAAGGTGCAAAAACAGATCCCAGCAACTACAGACCAATCAGCCTTCTCCCAATTATCAGCAAAGTCATGGAATCCATCATTGCTTCAGATATGAAATCTTTCCTCTTCTCCAATGGCTTGATCTCTGATCATCAATTTGGTTTCAGACCTGGTCACTCTACTCTGGACATGCTGCTTCTGCTTTCTCAACAATGGATGGAGGTCCTCAATGCCAAACAGGAAATTAGAGCTGTCTCCCTTGACATATCACGTGCCTTCGACACGGTCTGGCACCCCGGTCTGCTCACCAAACTCTCCTCTTTTCGTATCCATGGAAATCTCCACGCATGGCTGGCGGACTTCCTCTCTAGTCGTAGTCAACGTGTGGCTCTGAATGGGTTTCTCTCATCTCCTCTTCCTGTTCAGGCTGGAGTTCCACAAGGCAGTGTTCTGGGACCTGTGCTTTTTCTGGTCTTCATCAATGATATCTCTGACTCTCTTGAAAATCCCCTCTATCTCTTTGCTGATGACTCTACTGTCTGTCGCTCCATTCTTCATCCCTCAGATCGACAGTCTGCAGCCTCCTCACTCTCTGCAGACCTGGACAAAATCACAGACTGGGCAAACAAGTGGAACATGTCTTTCAATCCTGACAAATCTCACACTCTTACGATGTCTCTCTGAAAAGACCGACTGGACAACCCTCCCATCCACTTTCTGAATAATCCTCTCCAAGAAGTTCTGTCACTCAAGCTTTTGGGTCTCACTATCTGCCATGATCTTTCCTGGGAAAACCACATTTCAAATCTGGCCTCCAAAGCCAGTCGTCGACTGGGCATCCTCCGTCGTGCGAAATCCTTCCTTGGCACACCTGAGCTCCTCACCACATACAAGGCTTTCATTCGCAGCTCAATGGAATACTGCTCTCCCCTCTGGGCTGGTGCTCCTACCTCACACCTAGCTCGTCTTCACGCTGTTGAAACCAAAGCATTCAGAATCATTGGAATCTCCCGCGATGAAGCTGATTCTGATGGCCTTTCACTCGCTCACCGCAGGCAGGTTGGTGGTCTTTCCGTCTTCTACAGACTCCTCTCTGGCCTTGCTCCCCCTGCTCTGTCTGGGCTCTGTCCCGCAAATATTCCTACAGGTCGCACAAGATCTACCTGCAACCCTCGTATGGTTAAACTGCCAAAATCAAGACTCTCTGCTCACCTTCACTCCTTCATTCCTCTTTTCTCCCGCCTCTGGAACAAATTCCCTCTCTCTTCAATCCCACTCCACCCTCCAGGTCTTTAAAACAGCTGTTCACCACCATCTCTTATCTTCCCCCATCCAAAACCTTGATCTTTTCTACCCCCGCTAATTTCACCCCAATTCCACTTTTTTGAAATACCAACTTCTGTCTCGGAAGTCCTTGGTGTCTTTGTGTTTTATACTTCTCCCACCCCCATCCCCCTTCCCATGCCTCCTCCCCCCAAGCCCGCTCCCTTCCACACATCTCCCTGCTCTCAAATGTTGTGTTTGTGTGCTTCCCCTTCTCTCCCCATCTTGTCTTCCGCTCCCTCTTTTTATAGATTTTGTTTGTCTGGTTCATTTGTTTGTGAAGTAAATGTTAGCTCTTTCACGAGCCTTGATTCAGTATACAAAAAAAAAAAAAAGGGTGAAAACAAAACCTCCATCAACCTTTGGTGGAGGAAGTAAGGATACCTGTTTTCAGAAACTCGTTCAGGAACTCAAGTCAAAGCTGAGATGAACCGAGTCAGGTCATGTGACATGGCAAAGTTAAATGCACTGACACCATGAGGATCTGTGCTGTGAGAGAATCCATTTATCTATTTATTATACCGTTGAGCGGAACCATGAGTGCACGATGGCTAGTGGCATGAGCGATCGGTGAGGCAAAACATCCTGTCTATCTGTTAGCACACACTAAATCAAGCCATTGAAGGAAACTAAACAAAAACAGACAGGATGGAAAACCACATACCAAAGAACAGGTACGTATTTAGAAGCACACAAGATTCAATAATAATGGGGCACAAATTTACAAGCACATCAAACAATAACCAAACATCAAGAAAGGCACAAAAGAGCAGATCTTATCTTACCCGTACCAATTATTTCCCACGAAGGCATTCTTACTTATTTATTTGTACAAAAGACATGCCTCCAACAGAACAATTAAGGAAAAAATATAGAGAGGAAGTAAAGAGCACAAAGAGGTTGAGCAAAGTATATGGTAGACCTCTGACTCATCCTCGGCACGCGTCGATGGACATGTGCCAATCCCGCAATGGGAAGACAAACAAGGAAAAAGGGAGGGGTAATGAGAGCAGAATGTGGTGAGTTTTAATGAGAACAGTGTGGGCAATGTAGCTTTAGTATTTAGAGGAAGATAGGGAAGAGCGAATGAATAGTTAATGTGACGTTGTTGTTATTGTTGTATCAAGGGTTTTATGGCCGGCCTTGTCAAAAAACAAAACATAGGGAAAAGCCACAGGAGGCAATCACAAACGTGGGGAAACTAACTTTAATCCCTACCTAGTTAACATAGCTTCACCCCCCATGTGAAGACGCAAAAACAATCTTAACCACCTGTTTCCCTACTTAATACATTGGGGTGCCTCCTACGCATCCACGGTCCATGCTGCACCAATACAATTCTGCCTCTATGATGGTATTTCATCCCATACCCCCACAAACGTAACAATATCAACTCACTCTTCTCTGTGCACGTGCGGTCGTTAAAAATTCACAGCCAAAGAACTGTTTATTTACGGATTAATGTTCCGATTCGGGTTCAAAATATAATATATATATATAAAATAACCACCTTTAGAGGCCATTTTTCCCCGCAAAGCTGGGGTTGGCCTTTTTCGGGAACCGTGGTTGTTGTTGTTTTTCGGTCCCCTTTTTGAAGCAATGTTTTACGGCCGGATGTCCTTCCTGACGCCAACCCTTTTTGCCGCCTTTAACGACAAACAGGGAATTACCAGTGAACTGGTACTCAATTAGCCGACCTCGGAAGGATGACAGGCTGAGTCAGCCCCCCTGGCGTTAATTCAGCGATCGACCGGGATTCGAACCCAGGATCCTTGGATCCTAAGCCGGCACCCTAGCCGCTAGCCCAACACCAGGGGTTCAAAATATAATATTAAATTTAAATAAGTTGTCCACATTTGTAGACAGACAGACAGACGTGAACCAATTGCTTAACCCCACTTGTCACTTTCAGTTTGCGAGGTAATTAAACAGCTACCTGCAAGCACAACATAGGAATCCAAAAAGCCTTTTGCGTCCAAGACACAAGAAATGCCAATATTATGGACTGCGTGTTCCAATTTACAGCAACCCTGGCTGACATCACAGTTAAACTGAGATTTTTGCCCATAACTTTCATCCCATCTGAAATTACCACAAACACTTGAGGATTCCAGAAAGAAAAAAAATTGTTGACCTTTGGCCAATTTTGACCTTCTAAAATAAACAAGTACAAAAAGTTTGAATTAAAACAAAAGCCACGTCGATGTGACACAATGCCTAGATGCAGCTGTGCCTATAACGTCGATGTTATAGGCACAGGACATTCCTTTTGATTCGATTACTTGATGTTATTTTTGTGCAAAGTGAAAATATATCTCGGCAATTTCCCGTGTGTGGCGACGAATTTTTAATATATCTCGGCATTTTCCTGTCTGTTATTTCAGGCGGTGTATGACTGACCATGCCGCGATTTTTAAAAAATATATCTCGGCAATTTCCCGTGTGGGGCGACACGTGAACGAAGCTATGCTCCTCTCTCCACATTATTGTGATGACGTATAAATTAAATATTTCATCGTGACGATTGTCATCAAATGGACGAATTTTTAATATATCTCGGCATTTTCCCGTCTGTTATTTCAGGCGGTGTATGACTGACCATGCCGCGATTTAAAAAATATATATCTCGGCAATTTCCCGTATGTGGCGACACGTGAACGAAGCTATGCTCCTCTCTCCACATTATTGTGACGACGTATAAATTAAATATTTCATCGTGACGGTTGTCATCAAATGGACGCATTTTTAATATATCTCGGCATTTTCCCGTCTGTTATTTCGGGCGGTGTATGACTGACCATGCCGCGATTTAAAATATATAGATATCAATGGACTTGAAGTTACAGGCCTTTGAGAATTCATTTCGTTCTATAAAGGGCAACTTCCATCGGATTTTCTTCCCGTTTTTTTTCAACCGAGTCTAAAACTATGTTAGCGACTGTGAAAAATGAAATGATATATCGAATTTGATTTGAAATAAAACTGTGTGAGAGAGGAAGACACCACGGGCCTACAAAACAGGCCTCAAAGCTATGCGAGTTAATAAAGTGGTGGATATTTGTTTATATGAAGCCTCTCCCACAATGGGTGGAGCTATGGTTCCCAGAATGGGTGGAGCTTTGAGGTTTTGTCTTCTCTGCAAGAACAAGACAAAGAACAACAACAACAACAACAGCAGAGGGCACTCTATTAGCAGCGTCTGCAACGCGGCTAAAAATAAAGAGGATTCCGTCAGAACCTGTCAGAGCCAGGTTAGGTCAGCCCATCGCCACACCCACTTTCTGCCGGTACTCCATGGACCTCCAAGCCACCATCCCCCAAACAGCAAGTTGCCCAGCCCATTCCCATCTCCTTGAGAAACTGATCAACCGACTGCAATCACAAGGCAGGTGGTCAGCCCTCGGGCTCGCACATCTCAGTGACAATATGTGGAACCATTAATATCACTGCCAAGGTAAGTGAATCTCGATGTGACCTCAATATCCTCGCCACCGACAGGTACTGCAGACCGGATAGTAGTATCCAAGATGTCATTGAAAGCCTGGATCATATATATAGTCCATGGGCCAGAGGGGCCGACCATGCACCCCCCCCCCCCCCATGATCCTCCCCAATGTGCATAATTATGATCAGTGATGTCTCCTTAGATGGGGTAAAAAATGTTAACATCAAAATTTTTTATTTTGGGAGACATGTCAAAATGTCCCTTATTTAATATATCGACCATTTCTTGAGGTATGCGAATTACTTGCACCTTCGTTATGTTGTATCTCAATAATTACAAGCTCAAATCTTACTGAATTTGGCATGTCATTGCTTTTGATTATGTTTAACAATCTGACCAAGTTTTACTTACGTCATGTTTAGATTTTATGTTTATGAAGTCATCTCAGCATACATTGAAATACATCATATCTGCCGCTGTTCTCTCTCTCTCCACTGTGAATGAACACAGATAATCAAATGAAAAATGTAGGAATGTGTTATATTTTGCTTTTATTAACATCCAGTCTTCAAATAACTGTTTGAAATATTAACATGATACACCAATATGCTAATTAACCCAGTTGCACATGTAAAAGTATCACAAACACATATTTCAGTTCATACAGATGTTGTTTGTGTAATCCTTGATGACATCACATGACGTCAGCATGCTGAAAAACATCATACATTCTGTAGTTAACCCACATAAAAGGGATTTATTTGTTTTTGTTCTCGTTAGAACAAGTATTGATGTTGCAGTCGGAAATAAATAGCATGCAGTATCAACAACACACATATAACAATGAATTTATTCATAAGCAAACATGCAAATCAACTTGATAACTAATACTCCATGTATTCCAAAAATAATTATCAAGTTGGTCGTGACATTACATTTGACTATTCACTTGTTTCAAAGAATTAAAGACAACCGTGATCATGTCTTCATAAAGAATACTGTCCTGTCCGTAGCCGATAAAGACCGGCCTCGGACGGATATCCGATCGAGCTTAACAATCTGGTGCGTTCAATAAAAATATAGCGGAGAATACACGGGGAGGACAAAGAGCTCACCTTCACGTGTCCCACCGGACTCTTTCGAACCTGCGATGATTAATTCAAGCTGACACAGGATTTAAAATGTACAAAAATACCGAATTTAATGAAGAAATGTCGGTAACAGAATAATACATGGCAAAACTAAAATTCCTAAATGGCATGTCCCCATACAGACTCGTATACCGCACAAGGGGAAAAATAACTGGTGAAAATAAATGTGTGTGTGTGGGCACTTAGCTCTAAGCGTCTCTTGAACCCAGTCGGGAATCATCCAGGCCCCAAGCGCGGCACAGGCCCTGGCGGGAAGTAGGCCTCAGCGCGCTCTCGTTCACAAACTGCCGCAGCACAGGGTGCCGAGTCCGCCGCTCCCCAAAGCACAAACGAGCCAATGGAAGGACAATGCGGCCACTCAGCCAATCGCCCGGACCAAGAAGAAAGAATGCACGAGCAGGGACCGTCTGCAGGAACTCAACACAACCCTGGTGACAACTGTGACTGTTCACTATCAACGTCCCAACTCAAGACCTCGTCCCAATGCAAGAGGAGGGAAAATGTCGGAACACGACCATTCGACACCAAACTCACAGCCAAGAGCTCGTGACTTCGACCGTTCGTTGAGACTGTCCCACCGCAAGAGAACAAATATCGACCGTTCACTTCCAGATCCAGAAACCGAGAGAGAAAATTAGCCACAGTTCTCTCTATGGAATCCAGAACGAGAAGAGAATAATAAGTGACCTTTCGCTATAAAAACCAGGACGAGAAGAGAAAATGTCGGTCCTCACACTCCTTTGTACTCAAGGCTCTGACGTCATCCTGCGCCGCCCATGCCTGCTCCACCAATCCAATAGTCCCATATTAGCAGTCCTTGCTCGAACCAATTCCGGACCAATCCCTGCTCTTTGGGGCATGGCCCCACAGACCTGCCTGCTTGATGTGGCGATGTGGCGATGTGGCGATGTGGCGATGCAGCGGCTGGCAGCACCTGCTGTATTGTTCCATCTCTTGCTTCCGGTTACTTTTATTCAGTTATTAATGCGCGATTTCTTAGCTTTGTGTGTGTGTGTGTGTGTGTGTGTGTGTTTGTGTGTGTGTGTGCATCGTCATAAAGAACAGAGGAAAAATAACAGAGGCAATTACATATAGGGGATTAATCACCCATAATCCCAAACTAATTAGCAAAACTGCACCCCTCATGATGGGAAGAAAGATACACATACATGACATACGGTCTACCGGATCTATACTTGTGGTACATGGTGGATCTTCTTCTTTATCGTGACATTCGGAGCATGGTAATCTATACACTTCTACCTGGCTCTGAGGCCGTGGTTTCCAACCTGGGGGACATGGCCCCTTGTGGGGCCATGGTGTATTTCTCGGGGGGCCATGGGGTAATTTGAACCACACTAAAAATTAAATAATGTTTTTTTTCTTTTTCCTATTGCAGATTTGACATTATGGCTTCTGGGAGTAAAAAAAGGAAGTATCTTGACGAATACATAAAGCTTGGATTCACGTCCACTACCGTGTCTGGCCAGGATAAACCACAATGTGTGCTGTGTCACAAGATTTTGAGTACTGAATCCATGAGGCCATCCAAGTTGAAGTTGCACCTCGAGACGAATCACGCACAACATGCAAAGCAGGATCCCAAATTTTTCAAGCGGCTTGAAATAAATTTAAAGTGACAGAAGTTGGATGAGGGAGGAGTTTTTCAACAACAAAATGTAGCAACTGTCCAGGCTTCTTATGAAGTTTCTCTTGAAATGGCAGAAGAAAAAAAACCCCCACTCGATTGGGGAGACACTCATCAAGCCTTGTACCCTACTCATTGTCAAACAGGTTCTCGGCAAGGCAGAGGCTCGCAAAGTTGAACATGTGTCTTTATCAAATAACACAGTGCAGCGTAGTATCCGTGACATGTCGGAAGATGTGAAACAACAGATCATCAATGAGATTAAGGCGGCGCCTTTCGGCTTGTTTTCTTTGCAACTAGATGAATCGACCGATGTTAGTTCCTGCTCCCAGCTACTGGCATTCGTACGCTATGTCAAGGGAGATGATATCAAGGAAGAATTCTTGCTCTGCAGTGCCCTGGAAACAACGACAAAAGCTAACAACGTCATGGAAAAAATGAAGTTGTTCTTCGATGCGGGAGGAATTCAGTGGGAGAATTTATGCGGTGTCTGTACTGACGGTGCTCCTGCCATGCTTGGTTCCAAATCCGGATTCCAAGCAAAAGTGAAGATGCTGGCACCACAAGTGAAAGGAACCCACTGTATGATTCATCGCTATGCCCTGGCTTGTAAGACTCTCCCTCTCTCATTGAAGAAAGTTCTTGAAGTCGTAATCAAGATTGTTAACTACATCAAGGCAGGGGCTCTCAACATCCGAATGGTCAAGGAGCTGTGCAAAGACATGAACGCGGAACATGAAACGTTGCTGCACGATACTGCTGGACGCTGGCTTTTGAAAGGGAATGTTCTGAACCGCGTCTTTGAACTTCGTGCGGAAGTCAAACATTTCTTGAATCTTCAAGGGAAACATGACCTCCTGCAGCATTACGACGAAGAATTGTGGAAGGAACGACTTGCTTATCTTGCTGACATTTTCAAGCAGCAAAACCAGCTGAAGCTCAAGCTCCAAGGAAGAGCGACTAATATTATTATTTTCCATGATCATCTCAGAGGATTTGTTGCCAAGATCCAAAACTGGCGCAGGAAAGTGAACACAGGAAACATTGCTATGTTCAAAAGAATGTCTGAATTGCAAGACAGCATGGGGAAAGAGCTTGATCCCGTACTGAAAAATGACATTCTTGAGCATCTGCAGTCACTGGAGCTAGAATTTCTCATAAGTATTTTCCTGATTTAGATGACAATGAGGCAAAAATTGTGAGGAATCCTTTTTCCATCAACCTTTGCGTGGAGAGCATGCCGGAGGCAATGCAAGATGAATTCCTGGATCTCCAAAACGATTAATTTGCCAAAGACACATTCGAAGAGAAGAGCTTGATGGAGTTTTGAGTGGGAATGGGTCACCACTCTAATATCAGCCAGATAGCTATCCGGGTGCTTCTGCCATTCTCGTCTGCCGATCTCTGCGAAACAGTGTTTTCCACGTTGTTGAATATCAAATCAAAAAACAGCGTAATCGGCTCCACGTGGAAGATGACCTCCGCTGTGCCCTGACTGTGACTCAACCACGGATACCCCAATTGGTAGCTAAAATGCAATTTCAGCCATCCCACTGAGTTTTTAATTCACTTTTACGGCGCATGCGCTACGTCCCTAGTTTGGATTACCTGAGTTGTTGTCGAATTGAGTTTCTTTTTGTGAGATTATAGCACGCTGCGTTAAATACAGACACAACAGAGGTTTTTAGTTTTCACATATTCTTGACTTGGAACATTTTCATACTGTTTTCTTGTGTGACAGTTCTATTTTATGCTGTCCATAGTGTTGCTACTGATAATATTAAAATCTCATATCAAACATGTATCATTCGAGCGACGTTGCTTTGTTTGCT
The DNA here is from genome assembly GCF_964187855.1 of Myxine glutinosa. Taxonomy (NCBI): domain Eukaryota; kingdom Metazoa; phylum Chordata; class Myxini; order Myxiniformes; family Myxinidae; genus Myxine; species Myxine glutinosa. The sequence goes on from NC_136261.1 coordinate 413,030,963, forward strand.
TCTTCCAAAAATGATGTAGTTGGGAGCCAGTAAGGAACAGAAAAAAATACTATGGAACTAAATGTTCAAGTTGGCTACTTGGAATTCCTCATTTTCTGTGTAATAATTTACCAACTCTCATACAAGCAAAATAGCCAATTAAAGGAAAAAAACACCTCTCAGAATGCACCACAGAGCATCTAGAAATCAAAGTTTTTCTGGGGGTCATGCCCCCAGACTCCCCGAGCCTGCTTACACACGCTCCGCCGCTCTACCCTCACGAAAGGGAGGGGGGGTGCTGGGGATGTGCTCTGGGAGCCAAGGGGGGCCAGAACACAAAAAGATTGGGAACCCCTGCTCTAAGGTAATCATTGCCTAACCCCCACAAACGTAACAATACTTTTTAAAATGTGATATTATGGAGATCAGCAAAATCACTTTCATTATCAACTTCTGGAACATATTTTGTGGGGACAGATTGTCTGAGAGAGTATCAATATGTTTGGGATATTTGACTTATTTCCTGGACATTTCATGAAGACTCTGTTGATCTCTGACAAGTTTATCAATCCATGTGATGTTTTTGTGAAAAGGCAGACGAAGATTTTTTTCAGTTCATGGTTATCACATCTAAAACAGTCTATGAGTAAACAATTCAATACAATTAATATATATTTCGGAAAATGGAGAATTTCAATGAGAGGAATACAATACACAAAGATATGGTGAATATAATGCAGTAATGGACAAATTGTTCTTTAAAAGCATGAATCTAAACATCCTAGGGGAAGAGTTGCACCTTCTACACATCATGATAAAGAAATAGTTAACTTGTAGAGTGTACACTGCTCATGAACGAAAACAAAAGATGAAAATGAACCCCCGCTACACCCCCTCCCCAAAGGGGAGGAGAAGAGGAAAACAAATATAAATATGGCAGCACATGTTCGTCTTCAAAAATTGTGCAGTTAACTTGCACCATCTGAGAATGCAATTTAAAACTGCATACAGATCTTGGCCCCTTAGCTCTAAAACAAAATAAAATATCAATATTCAACTCAAAGGAAAATGTCGTGCACCAGACCAAATGTGTAATCAAGATTCTTTTTTGGGTTCCACAAAAATATCTAATCATGCTTCAATATCCAAGATGGATATACACTACCGGTCAAAAGTTTTGGAACACCTCAATTTTTCTAGTTTTATTGACATTTACGCAGTTTAATGTCTCAATGTACAGTACTCTGAAATTAAGCATAGAACAAACAAAGAATTGGAGATAAAAAAAAGAAATCATTGAATCATTTTGTTTAACAAAATTAAATTTAAATTTTTGACTCAGCAAAGTAGCCACCTTTTGCAGATATAACCGCCGAACACACTCGTGGCATTCTTTCTGAACATGCTAGGGGAAGAGTCAAAATCAAATATTGGAAATCAAATATTGTTCGGGAAGTTCTTCCCAACACTGTTGCACAAGTTCCCACAAATGTGTTGCACTTGTAGGTTGCTATGCTTTCACCCTTCTGTCCAGTTCATCCCAAACCAGCTCGATGAGGTTTAAGTCTGGAGACTGTGCTGACCATTCCATGATTTGAAGCCTACCGTCTTGTTATTTTCCTCGAAGGTAGTTTTGACATAGCCTGGAGGTGTGTTTAGGGTCATTATCTTGCTGTCGGATGAACCGCTGACCAACTAGGCGTATACCAGAGGGTATTGCATGGCGCTGCAAAATGCTGTGGTCGCCCTTTTGGTTCAGGGTGCCAGTCACTCTATGCAAGTCGTCGACTCTGGATCCAGCAAAAGAGCCCCAGACCATCACGCTTCCTGCTCCATGTTTGACAGTTGGTGTCACGCACTGAGAAACCATCGTTTCGCCGACTCGATGGTGTACAAAAACCCTGCGTGATGAACCAAAGATTTCAAATTTTGATTCACCGGTCCATAAGACCTTCTTCCAGTCTTCAGTAGTCCACCAGCGGTGCTTCATGGCCCAGGCAAGCCTCTCTTTCTTATTTTGCCATCTTAGCAATGGCTTTCTTCCTGCCACTCAACCTGTCAAACCTGCAGCTCGAAGTCTTCTCTTCACAGTTGAAAATAAGACTTACAACACATATTATAACACCTTTTTCTTCTTCTTCTTTAAAAGGTTGCTTTCGACTTGCTCACCAAATCTATTCATCCCAAAAAAAAAATCCATCTCTTACAGTGCTTCTTTTCTGCATTCCCTAAACTCTCCTGCATTCCATCCTCCCTCCAGAGTCCTTAAACGTATTTTTGACTCGAAGGTCACAAGAAACTCAATTTGCAATAAATGTTCGTTTCCCATTAATCGTACACTTTCGAAAATCCAATCTCACCCCTCCCCTCCAAATCTTCCCCATCACCCCTTCCCTCCAAATCTTCCCCATCACCCCTCCCCTCCAAATCTTCCCCATCACCCATCCCTTTCAAATCTCCCCCCTTGCCCTTTCCCTCCGAAATTCCCCCCCACACCCATCCCCTCTAAGGATCCCCCTCGCCCCTCCCCTCCGAGACTCCCCCCTCCCCTCCAAATCTCCCCCATCTCCCATCCCTTTCAAATCCCTCCCCTTGTCCCTTCCCTCCTAAACTCCCCCCTAACCCCTCCCCTCATAAACTCCGCCCCTCGCCCCTCCCCTTCAAATCTCCCCACCCTCATTTCTTCTCCATTTCCCCCCTCTCACCCCTTCTCCTCAAAGCGCTTCCCCGCTTCTGCCCCCTTCCAACTCTCACCTCCATCTCCCCCAACCTTCTGCCTCGCTCTTCCCCCTCCTCAAATAACACCTCATTGTGCCTCACCCAATCACCATCAAACCTTTTGTCCGCCCCATCCTTCCCTTTCTCCGAGCTATTCTGAAATCTCTGACACACCTTCAACAGCTCTCCCTACCTCTTCCACCTCTTCCACATCTTACCCTGCCCCTCCTCCCGCCTGTTCTGTATCCGATGCTCCCCCTTCCTCTTCATTAACAGTATGGACCTCAAACATCTGGGGCCTTCGTTCCAACTTAACTGATCTCTCCATACAGGTTGCTTCTGACAAACCAGACGTGATCTGCTTAACAGAAACTTTCGTCCTTCATGATGTCTCTGATTCCTTAGTTTCTCTCCCAGGTTACTCCGTCCTCCGGTATGATAAACCTGAGCCGCGTCCTGGAGGTGGGCTTGCTATCTTTATCAAAAACTCTCTTCCTCACTCGCCCTGCACTGCACTCTCTCGACCTCACCCCCAGGAATACCTCTGGCTACGGCTTCCCCTTCGCTCCCACCTCTTGTTCATATGTGTGTTGTACCGTCCACCAAACAGTGATGACTCCATCTACATCTCGCTGTCTGATAATATGGACCAACTTCTATCGACCGATCCCAACTCTCTCTTCCTCATATGTGGTGATTTCAATAATTGTCACCATGCCAGTTGGATGGGTGTGGGTACCTCTCTCACCAGCCATGGCTCCTCAGCAAAGGACTTCTGCGACTCACTTGGACTGACACAATCTGTCAATTTCCCGACTCGGATCTCAGTCAACGGAGCATCTTCTCTTCTGGACTTGGTTATGACGAACTTTCCTGAAAATGTCTGCTGCTCTTCTTCTGCTCCAATCGGATCATCTGATCATGTCCTTGTTAAAGTGGACATCTCTCTGACCATTCTCAGGGAGCCTCCTCAGCATCGACGAGTCTGGCATTTCACTCAGGCCAACTGGCATGGTCTTCAAGCAGCCATCAATCATCTGGACTGATCTCCCATCTCTACCACCTCTGACATCAACTCATCCTGGGAATTCTTCCAAAGTAAATTGCTCTCTCTCATGCACAGATTTATCCCATCTCGTCTTCAGTTGTCATACCCTTCCTCCCGTCCATGGTACACGGATTCTTGTGGTGAGGCTGTTGCCCAGAAACAACTTGCCTTCGTCTCCTGGAAAGCAAATCCAATGGAAGGAAATCTCATTTCCTTTCACAAAGCCCAAAACAAGTGTGTGTCCACCCTCAGGAGAGCCAGGAAACAATATCTCTCCGTTCTCAAGACCGAACTCTCTTATCTGTCTCCCTCTTCCAAATCCTGGTGGCATCTGGTCAAATCTGTTTCTGGTGTTTGTTCCCCCTCCATCCCCTCCCTTACCTCAAACGGCTACACAGCTGACTCCGCACATGAAAAAGCTGAATGCCTCAACTCTGTGTTTGCCTCTAAATCTTGTGTCCCAAACCCATCCCTCTCTGTACCCACCATACCCCGTTGTACCCAGCTGCTCATGGACTCCGTGTCCTTTCCTCCTGACAAGGTGGAAAGGTTTCTGTCAACCCTCGACTCTGATTCTGCAACTGGACCTGACGGCATCAGCCCACGGGTCCTAAAATTTTGTTCTTCCGCTCTTTCACTTCCTCTCTCTGTTCTCTTCACCCTCTCTTTTGCTCAAGGTCAACTGCCATCTGCTTGGAAATCAGCCAACATCACCTTTTTACACAAAAAGGTGCAAAAACAGCTCCGAACAACTACAGACCAATCAGCCTTCTCCCAATTATCAGAAAAGTCATGGAATCCATCATTGCTTCAGATATGAAATCTTTCCTCTTCTCCAATGGCTTGATCTCTGATCATCAATTTGGTTTCAGACCAGGTCACTCTACTCTGGACATGCTGCTTCTGCTGTCTCAACAATGGATGGAGGTCCTCAATGCCAAACAGGAAATTAGAGCTGTCTCCCTCGACATATCACATGCCTTCGATACGGTCTGGCACCCCGCTCTGCTCAACAAACTCTCCTCCTTTGGTATCCATGGAAATCTCCACGCATGGCTGGCAGACTTCCTCTCTAGTCGGAGTCAACGTGTGGCCCTGAATGTGTTTCTCTCATCTCCTCTTCTTGTTCAGGCTGGAGTTCCCCAAGGCAGTGTTCTGGGCCCAGTGCTTTTTCTGGTCTTCATCAATGATCTCTCTGACTCTCTTGAAAATCCTCTCTAGCCCTTTGCTGATGACTCCACTCTCTGCCGCTCCATTACTCATCCCTCAGATCGGCAGCCTGCAGCCTCCTCACTCTCTGCAGACCTGGACAAAATCACAGACTGGGCAAACAAGTGGAACATGTCTTTCAATCCTGACAAATCTCACACTCTTACGATGTCTCTCTGAAAAGACCGACTGGACAACCCTCCCATCTACTTTCTGAATAATCCTCTCCAAGAAGTTCTGTCACTCAAGCTTTTGGGTCTCACTATCTGCCATGATCTTTCCTGGGAAAACCACATTTCCAAGCTGGCCTCCAAAGCCAGTCGCCGACTGGGCAACCTCCGTCGTGAGAAGTCCTTCCTTGGCACACCTGAGCTCCTCACCACATACAAGGCTTTCATCTGCAGCTCAATGGAGTACTGCTCTCCCCTCTGGGCTGCTGCTCCTGCCTCACACCTAGCTCGTATTCACGCTGTTGAAACCAAAGCGTTCAGAATCATTGGAATCTCCCGCGATGACGCTATCTCCGAAGGCCTTTCACTTACTCACCGCAGGCAGGTTAGTGGTCTTTCCGTCTTCTACCGACTCCTCTCTGGCCGAGCCCCCTCAGCCCTGTCTGTGCTCTGTCCCCCAAATATTCCTGCAGGTCGCACAAGATCTGCCTGCAACCCTCTTATGGTTAAACTGCCAAAATCAAAACTCTCTGCTCACCTTCACTCCTTCATTCCTCTTATTTCCCGCCTCTGGAACAAACTCCCTCACTCTCTTCAATCCCACTCCTCCCTCCAGGTCTTTAAAACAGCTGTTCACCACCATCTCTTATCTTCCCCAATCCAAAACCTTGATCTTTTCTACCCCCGCTAATTTCACCCCAAATCCACTTTTTTGAAATACCAACTTCTTTCCTGGAAGTGCTTGGTGTGCTTGCGTTTTATACCTATCCTGCCTCCCCCCAAGCCCTCTCCCTCCCACACATCTCCCGATGTCCCTGCTCTCAAATGTTGTGTTTGTGTGCTTCCTCCCCTTCTCTCCCCATCTTGTCTACCGCTCCCCTTTTTATATACTTTGTTTGCTTGTTTGTTTGATTTGTTTGTTTGATAAATGTTAGCTCTTTCACGTGGCTCGTTTCTGTATGCAAAAAAAAAGAAAAAAAAAAAGACTTGCTTACTTCGACCAGTGTTAGCTGTGCTTGAAGCTGTTGTCCTGTGAGCCGCCTAACCCACAAGCTGTTGACTCTCAGAAACTTGTCTTCCGATTCTGTTGTGGCTTTGGGTCTGCCAGACCTCTTCCTGTCAGAGTTTCCTCAAGTTTCCAATATACAACTTCCTGTAGTGCAATATTGTCCAAATAATACTTCAGAGGGTGTAATAACAGTGTGTTCCAATACTGCTTTTATACAGACAGGGGGTTTGTAATCAAGTAATCAGCAGAGGTTGGGACACCTGTAGGAATATTGTTTGCATCAACTTTCAAGGCTTAATTTACTTGCATTGCTGCAGAACAGCTGTAAGTTGTTAACCCATTACTTGTTCCCTGAAGAAGGCCTTTTTTTACAATATAACTGTGCAATTTACATTATTTTCCCGTTTTTGCTGACCTAAACTTTTTTTTAACCTCGAGAAGTTTACTGGTTACCTTTGTACCATTTCAGGTTATTCACTGGACTTGAATTGCTTAAATTTCAATAAAAACTGGAAAAATTGAGGTGTTCTAAAACTTTTTACCAGTAGTGTATGTGTCGCAACAAATTTATTGGGTTCATTGCTCTTTTAATGGCTTTATCTACACGGAATAAAAAAATAAAAACAAACAAACAAAAAAACTAAACGCAACATGTTTGTTCCCTGAAGAAGGCCTTTTTTTACAATATAACTGTGCAATTTACATTATTTTCCCGTTTTTGCTGACCTAAACTTTTTTATGTGCAATGGAACAAGTAATATAAACATTATTTTCCCGTTTTTGCTGACCTAAACGTTTTTGCTGACCTAAAAAAAAAAACTTCTAAAACTTTTTACCGGTAGTGTATGTGTCGCAACAAATTTATTGGGTTCATTGCTCTTTTAATGGCTTTATCTACACGGAATGTTGGAACTAAACACCAGGAAACGTTTAAACTTCATTTTGTCATCAAATTTGCCGAATGACAACTTACCCACATACAGTGCATTAAGAAAGTATTCAGACCCCTTCACTTTTTTCACATTTTGTTATTTTGTAGCCTTATGCTGAAATCGTTTAAATTCATTTTTTCCCTCATCAATCTACACTCAATACCCCATAATGACAATGAGAAAACAGGATTTTAGAAAGTTTTGCAAATTTATTAAAAAGAAAAAACTTTGATATATCACATTGACAGAAGTATTCATACCCTTTGCTATGACACTTGAAATTTAGCTCAGGTGCCTCCCATTTCTCTTGATCATCTTTGAGATGTTTCTACACCTTGATTGGAGTCCACCTGTGGTAAATTCAATTGATTGATTGGACATGATTTGGAAAGGCACGCACCTGTCTATATAAGGTCTCACAGCTGACAATGCATATCAGAGCAAAAACGAAGCCATGAGGTCAAAGGAACTGCCTGCAGAGCTCGGAGACAGGATTGTGTTGAGGCACAGATCTGGGGAAGCCAACAAAAAAATCTCTGCTGCATTGAAGGTTCCCACAGTGGCCTCCATAATTCTTAAATGGAAGAAGTTTGGAACAACGAGGACTCCTCCAAGAGCTGGCCGCCCGGCCAAATTGAGCAATCGGGGGAGAAAGGCCTTGGCAAGAGAGGTGACCAAGAACCCGATGGCCAATCTGACTGAGCTCCAGCGATCCTGCGTGGACATGGGAGAACCTTCCAGAAGGACAACCATCAATGCAACACTCCACCGATCTGGGCTTTATGGCAGAGTGGCCAGACGGAACACTCTCCTCAGTGAAAGACACATGAAAGCCCGCTTGGAGTTTGCAAAAAAGCACCGAAAGGACTCTCAGACTGTGAGAAACAAACAAGAGAAACAGACTGAAAACAAATATCTAACAGTGCAGCATTGCCGGGGTGCCTCCGGCCCCGGGCAATACCGCAGTGCAGCTCCCAGAGACTGCAAAAAATATTTTCTTAATCAATTGGCTGATAGCATAATTAAACCACCAGTGCTTCATCCGAAGATGTATCTTTTAGAAATTTAATGAAATAAGTCATTAAAAAAATTAAATAATTAATTGACGATTCAATAAATAATTAATCGATTAAATGATAAATCAAAAAATCAAAAATATCCTTTATAGCCACATCACTTGGTCACTGTCATGTCCAAATATTAGCTTCCAAGCTCAAAAGGTGCCTGAGATATTGCCCAGATGAGAAAGAAAATAAATGAATGATTAATAATGAAAATAAATAAATAATAATCATAAAAAATGAAATAATTAATCAATTCGATAATATAACACATAAACCACCACCATTTCATCAGAATCTGTTACTAAAAAAAAATAAAAAAATAGTCATTAATCAAATACCGCCGTGCAGCTCATAGCCACTGTATTTGGAGGGAGAGGTGCACAATATTTGATTGATTAATTGCATAATTAAAATCAATAAAAGATTGTCATAAAACATTTTTTAATCAATTGGCTAATAGCATAACTAAACCACTAGTGGTTCATCCGAAGATGTCACTTTTAGGAATTTAAACAAATAAGTCATTAATAAAAAAATTAAATAATTTATTTATTAATCAATAAATAATTAATCGATTAATTGATTTATCAATAAATCAAAAATACCCTTTACAGACAAATCACTTGGTCATTGTCATGTCCAAATATCAGCTTCCTCTTTGAAAAGGTGCCTGAGATATTGGCCAGATGAGAAAGAAAATAAATAAATGATTAATCATGAAAATAAATAAATAATAATAGTAAAAAATTAAATAATTAATCAATTGCCTCATAGAACACATAGACCACCACCATTTCATCCGAATCTGTAACATAAAAAAATTAAAAATAATAAGTCATCAATCAAATAATTAGAAAATTCATCGATTAATTGATCAATCAATAAATCAAAAATTGCCTTGACAGCCAAATCACTTGGTCATTGTCATGTCCAAATATCAGCTTCCTAGCTCAAGAGGTGCCTGAGATAAAGCCCAGAAGATAAAGGAAATGTACAAGTACTTAATTAATCACTAATAATTAAATAACTAATTAGTTCATTGATTAATCAATAAATCAAAAACATATTTTACAGGCAAATCACTTGGTCATTGGCATGTCCAAATATCAGCTTCCTAACTCAAAAGGTGCCTGAGATAATGGCCAGAAGAGAAAGGAAATGTATAAGTACTTAATTAATCGCTAATAATTAAATAACTCATCAATTAATTGATTAATCAAAAAACAAAAAATACGATTTTTGACAAGTACTTGCTCACTATTGTGCCGAAATTTCAGCTTCCTGGCTCAAAGGATGGCTGAGATATTACCCGGACAAACAAAAAAGAAAGAAAACAAGTGCAGATACATTCAAAGTACACCGCTCCCATGCCAAATAATTAAATATCCTCCAGCGCGGCAATGCCGGGGCGCCTCTGGAGCACGGCAATACCGCCGTGTAGCTCATAGAGACTGTATTTGGAGGAAGAAGTGCACAATATTTGATTGATTAATTGCATAATTAAAATCACTAAAAGATTTTCATAAAATATTTTCTTAATCAATTGGCTAATAGCATAACTAAACAACTAATGCTTCATCCAAAGATGTAACTTTTAGGAATTTCATTAAATAAGTCATTAATACAAAAATTAAATAATTTATTTATTAATCAATAAATAATTAATCGATTAATTGATTAATCAATAAATCAAAAATACCCTTTACAGACAAATCAGTTGGTCAATGTCATGTCGAAATATCAGCTTCCTCGCTCAAAAGGTGCCTGAGATATTGGCCAGATGAGAAAGAAAATAAATAAATGATTAATAATTAAAATAAATAAATAATAAGAATAAAAGAATGAAATAATTAATCAATTGCCTCATAGAACACATAAACCACCACCATTTCATCCGAATCTGTAACTAAAAAAAAAAAAAAAATTGTCATTAATCAAATAATTAAATAATTCATTGATTAATTGATGAATCAATACATCAAAAATACCCTTGGCAGCCAAAACACTTGGTCATTGTCATGTCCAAATAGCAGCTTCCGAGCTCAAAAGGTGCCTGAGATAATGGCCAGAAGAGAAAGGAAATGTATAAGTACTTAATTAATTGCTAATAATTAAATAACTAATCAATTAATTGCTTGATCAAAAAACAAAAAATACTGTTTTTGACAAAATACTTGCTCGCTATTGTGCCGAAATTTCAGCTTCCTCGCTCAAAGGATGGCTGAGATATCGCCCGGACAAACAAAGAAGAAAGTAAACAAGAAAACAACCAGAGTGAAAACTGAGTACTCCCTTTCAGCGTGCGTCATTGCCGAGCCCCCTTCAGTGCCCGGCAATGACGTTATGCAGCGCCTGGAAATGGCAGAGTAAAGGTGCGGTGTCCAATTATGCTTGAAAAAAGAAAAAGAAAAAAAAACATTAGATAATTTTCATCTTGCTTTTGAGCGTATATGCAAGCTAAATAACTCATCAAGTTGTAAACTATGCTGCTACAGAATCTACATGCGGATCTTTTTTAGTAAATGAAGAACAGGCTCTCAAAATGACCCAAACAAGAATTGGATGTAAGAAAATGCTTTAAAATGGTGACTGCTTGATAATGTATGCATAATTATATGCATGTACATAATTATATGTATGACCAGTGTTTCTATGTAACCATGGGAACTATCATAATTAGTGTGCACGTAATTCGCAAAGCCCAATAAATGGTCGATATTTTGGAAAAGGGTCATTTTGTCATGTCTACCAAAATTTTTTTTTTTGATGTTAACATGTTTTTCCCATGTAAGTAGACATCACTGAACATAATTATGTACATTGGGGAGGATCAAGGGGTGGGGGGTAGGAGGGGAGGAGGGAGCACGTTAGGCCCCTCTGGTCCATGGACTATTGGACTATTAGTGTTGACCCTGGAGTCCCATAATCGCAGTGGCCCCGACTCCTCATTCATCACCTTGAGGGACCGACCCCATAAGGATGTCCAGAGTCTGCGCAAAGATGACTGGATCATCTGCAAAATAATAATCCACCTACCCAAATAATCCACCAAGTTTTGTGTCCATCCACAACGTTTTTTTAAATACCTTTTTTTCTTTTTTTTTTGTATAGAGAATCAAGGCTAGTGAAAGAGCTAACATTTATCACAAAAAAAAAATCAAACAGGCAAACATAATATATTGTTGCGGTTTTGAGAACCCCTCACTTGTAAATAATTATTGTAAATAATATCTCATCGTTTAAAAGGTTAAAGGTCGCACCCATAGTTAGTCCACAAGCAACACGTAGGACACCATAGGAACTTCTCAGTTATTTCCTTAGTCTGTGTTTAGTTAAGGCTGTGTTCCCAATAGTTGACTCTGCGTTGCTTTAATTAAATAAGATAGGTCCTTTTCAATTTCATTCATTTTGCGGCTTAACTCCCGACAAATTGTTACGCGCCTTTGACTTAGTGCTCGCTCCAAACGCCATGACGCACACGGTCAAGCTTGGAGAAGAAGGGGGTGGAGCAGCCAGAACGAGGCGTGGCCCTGTCAGTGTTCCATCAAGGGTGGAGTGGTGAGCCCTCGCCATCCAATCAGGGCTGAGGTGAGCTCACCGGTGGGTGGGGTGCGAGAATACGCGGCTTGATTTAAAAGCGCACTATATAAGCGCAAGCGCGGCACCCTTGCACAGTTGAGTTGAGTTGAGTGGAGTGGAGCAGTTGCGCGAGGGGAAGCGACCGATGCGCAGAGAGAGCTCGTTTGTACCAGATGTGCGTGGAATCATTAAGTGGCGCTGAGCACCTGAGAAGCTGAGTAAGGAGGTCACGAGCAGAGAACGGCGCATACGGACTTGCGAAGCACTACCCCCCCCCCCCCCCCCCCGCCATATATAAGGTCCGATCGCGCGCCAACGGTACGCGCATGCTGCCTGCCCGGGTTTTCGCCCCAGTACGAGTCAACACCTGGAGCCGGACCTCAATGCTTGAACCATCTGCCTGGACCTTCCACCCCTACCATCTGCCTGGACCTTCCTCTCCTACCACGACCATCCCGTGTGAGTCTGTCTGTTTGTCCGGGGTTAAGTTAAGACTGTATAGTTAAGGTTGCCCTGTGTCTGCTTCTTCTTCTTCTTGTATATTCTTTCTCTTTCGTTTCCTCTTTGGGTTTTTGTACATAATTAATAAATCATATTTGTTCTTTCTATACTTTGGTTTCCTCTTATTCGATCGCTTTCGTCTTTCCTCCATTGAGTACCTGTGGCACGATTTGGGAAACCGCTCAGGATCGGGTTTAGTCCTTTGTTAATGGCTCGGGCTTCGGATTGCTAAACCGCTCGGCAATTTCCATCTTGTCCACGGTCCGAGCGGGAGTTATCTCCTCGCTTTACGGTCAGGTTAGTAAGCAGGTATTTGGGACTCCATTGACCAATTACCCTGGCTAATACCGACCGGAAGTGACGTCATAGCTTCCAGGATCGGGGGACGGCCAGCTTTAAAGACAAGGGGATTAACCCCCCTTGATAAGGGGAGCGCCGACCCTGAATCCGTAACAATATAAAAAGGGGAGCGGTAGACAAGATGGGGAGAGAAGGGGAAGCACACAAACACAACATTTGAGAGCAGGGACATCGGGAGATGTGTGGGAGGGAGAGAGCTTGGGGGGAGGAGGCGTGGGAAGGGGGAGGGGGGTGGGAGAAGTATGAAACACAAGGACACCAAGGACTTCCAGGAAAGAAGTTGGTATTTCAAAAAAGTGGATTTGGGGTGAAATTAGCGGGGGTAGAAAAGATGAAGGTTTTGGATGGGGGAAGATAAGAATTATTATCTATCCATCATTCATCATCCTTTTTATCTATCATCCTTTTATTTTATCATTTTATTTATTTGATTTATCATCCTTATTATCTATCCATCATTCATCATTCAATTATCTATATCCATCATTTTGGCCCCATTTGTTTCCTCTTGATGGTGACCAATCACTTAAGAAATTCTCAGATCCGCATTCGAATGAATCACTTAAGAAATTCTCAGATCTTGGCTGAGAGCATGGATGTGCCACTAATGCAGCACCCCCTCAAGACACTAAGATTTTAAGCCAGCCAACATAACCGCTAAGCCAACACTGGGCTTCTCTCAAAAATGAAGAATCACTTTAAAAAAACTGGAAAACATCTGAAAATGTAAAGCCCATCCACGTGCAATTTGCATTCGGACTTCTTCTTATTCGTCTTCCATATGCGAAACATGATGAAAAGCAGTATAAAGCTTGTCAAAAATGACGGTTGTAACAGTTTGTTTGATGGTGCAGCCGCGTGAGCATGCCAAAGTCTGAAGCCTGGGCCTAGTGTCATATGTGCATTTATCTTTATTTATTAGACATTCTACAGACGTAAATGAAAACTCGGTTTACTCTGCGCCTGTTGCACATTGCATGCAGCAAATTTCACCTCCCTGCACCTTTTATATACATTGTGATTATAAAAAAAATGCCTCTGTACACCGACCTTGAGGCTTGGTTTGTAAGCCACCATCTACAATTCCAATGTAAGAGACATAATTACTCTTCTTTTGGATATTTGGAGTCCTCAGCAGTCCTTTGGGTCCTCTAGGTCTTCTGGGTCTTCCGGTTCCTCAGGGTCTTTTGGGTCATTTGAGTCTTTGGGGTCCTTTGGTCTTTTCAGTCCTCTGGGTCTTTGAGATATTTTCGGGTATTTGGGGTCTTCATGGTGATTTCGTATTTTAGGGCATTGAGTTCTTTGGTGAATTTTGGGTCTTCAGGCACTTTTGGGTTTTGTGGTCTTTGGGTATTTTCAATCTTTTTGGTCTTGAAGGTTTAATGGGTCTTCGGGTCTTTATGGGTCTTCGTTTATGGATCTAAGGGTCTTTTGGGTCTTTGGGGTATTTTGGGTTTTTAAGGGTATTGGGGCCTTTTCATTCTTTGGGGTATTTAGGGTCTTTGTGGCATCTTGGATCTTTAAGGGTATTGGGGTCTTTTGAGTCTTCGGGGACTTTTGAGTCCTCAGGATATCTTGGGTGTTTAGGGTCCATTGGGTCTTCAGGGACTTCGGAGTCTATTGGGTCCTCTTGGTCCAGGGTCATTGGGATATTTTGGATCCTTTAGGTCGTTGGGGTCTTTTGGATCCTTGTGGTATTTTGTGTTTTCTGAGTCTTTGGGGTATTCTGGGTCCTCAGAGTATTTTAGGTCTTTTAACAGATGGACAGTAGTGTGCAAAGATTGCCCGTTAAAACCCCACATAAAACCCCACTCCCTCCACTACTAAAGCACGACTCAAAGCCTTTAAAACCTACCCTTATGAAGAGGGACAGACACACAAATACACAAACACACATTGTGTTTTATATGGTAGATATCGAACAAAAAATACCAAAAAATTGACAATTTTAGGCGACCTTTAACTTTTGACCACAAAAGCAATGGGCTTCAGCAAACCAATATGCAAACCCTGCTCAATTTTCAAGTCAATCGTATGAGAATTAATGATTTTTTTTCCACCTTCACAGTTTGTTCTAAAATAAACAAAAAAACAAAAAACAATCAGCTTCTAGCTATTGACTGGTGAGCCAATGCAGTGACCCAGCATGCAAATTCTTTAAATTCCATGTCAATTTCATGAAAATTGACGATTTTATGTGACACTGACCTTTGAACTTTTCACCAAATTATTAATTCGTCTTCTCCATATCCTCCAAATAACGTTATGTTGAAAACTTGATGACAAAGCTCAAATGGGACAAAAAAAGTTAGTGAACAGACACAGACAGAAACCTCATCAATGAGCCAGGACATGGATACACCCTGATGTACACACACAAGATTGGCATCAAATTGGCTGCAACATAATCAAATTTTGAGTTATTATACCCTTAAAGATCCAAGATGCCACAAAGACCCTAAGGACCCAAAATAATGAAAAGGCCCCAATACTCTTAAAAACCCAATGTTGAATGATCGACAAATGTAATGTTGAGTCGCCAGCTCTGTGATTGCTTCGGTGAGAAACTACTTCCGATGGGCCAAAGGAGGGTGTTTTCTGGGATGACTGTGGGTGAAGGTAAGAGCCTTCGACAAACCAAATGAGTGTTGGAAATAAAGGAAAAAACAAATTATGGGACAGACCACCGTGTGGTGTAAGCATGTGTTGCGGCACTGAGCTCACTTCGGGGACGATCTCGCGAGATCACGGCGAGGTCACGTCTTTTCGAAGCTGTTCCATGCACTCACGCTTTCGAAGCTAAGTGATCTTTCACAATTGTGTTTTTGTCGAGACTGTATCTATCTTTCGGTGTGTGTACCTTTAGCGTATCTTTTGGAAAATTCTTGGTGCTAATTTTTCGTACATGTATACACAATCGTCGGTTAATGCGTATCGAGTATTCTGAGGCCTAGTACTCGTAGGCTTAGGCGACCGTACCATCTCCGACCTTGTGGTTTTGTTTTTCTCAGCGATTCGTCGAATGCGCTGCATTTATTTTCGTTCTCTGTTTCGTCCCAGTCGTTCACCCCATACCTCCTCGTTTAATATCTCTACTCCAAAAAAAAAAAAAAAACCCAAATTTTTTTTTCCTTCTCAGGTCTTATTCGTTTATTTGTTGCTCTTCTTTGTTCGTTCGTTCTTCGTTCACGTTGTTCGCGATCACGCGATCACGTGGTTAGAAATGTATAATCTCTCCCCTGAACAACTATTTTCTGTCATATATTATAACACCCTTTTCTTCTTCTCCTACAAAAGGATGCTTTCGTCTTGCTCACCAAATCTATTCAACCAAATCTATCCCAAAAATATATATAATACCATCACTTACAGTTCCTCCTTTCTACATTCCCTAAACTATCCAGAACTCCACCCCTCCTTCAGTGTCCTCAAACGTATTTTTGACTCGAAGGTCTCAAACTCATTTTGCAAAAAATGTTCGTTTCCCATGAATCGGACACTTTTCAAAATCCAATCTCACCCCTCCCCTCCAAATCCTCCCCATCACCCATCCCTTTCAAATCTCCCCCCTTGCCCCTTCCCTCCCCTCCCTCCTAAACTCCCCCCACACCCCTCCCCTCCGAGGCTCTCCCTCGCTCCTCCCCTCCTAGACTCCCCTCTCACCCCTCCTCCTCAAAGCATCCCCCCTGCTTCTTCCCCCTTCCAACTTTCACCTTCATCTCCCCCAACCTTCTGCCTCGCTCTTCCCCTCCTCAAATAACACCTCACTGTGCCTCACCCAATCTCCATCAAACCTTTTGTCCGCCCCATTCTTCCCTTTCTCCAAGCCATTCTGAAATCTCTGAAATCTCTGACACACCTTCAACAGCTCTCCCTACCTCTTCCTCCTCTTCCACATCTTACCCTACCCCTCCCCCCCCCTGTTCTGTACCCGATGCTCCCCCTTCCTCTTCATTAACGGTATGGACCTCAACCATCCGGGGCCTTCGCTCAAACTTGACTGATCTCTCCATACAGGTTGCTTCTGACAAACCAGATGTGATCTGCTTAACAGAAAATTTCCTCCTTCATGATGTCTCTGATGCCTTGGTATCTCTCCCAGGTTACTCCCTCCTCCGGTATGATAGACCTGAGCCTCGTCCTGGCGGTGGGGTTGCTATCTTTATTTAAAAACTCTCTTCCTCACTCGCCCTCCACTGCCCTCTCTCCACCTCACCCCCAGGAATACCTTTGGCTACGTCTTCCCCTTCGCTCCCACCTTTTGTTCATATGTGTGTTGTATCGTCCACCAAACAGCGACGACTCCATGTACATCTCGCTGTCTGATAATATGGACCAACTTCTATCTACCCATCCCAACTCTCTCTTCCTCATATGTGGTGATTTCAATTGTCACCATGCCAGTTGGCTGGGTGTGGGTACCTCTCTCACCAGCCATGGCTCTTCAGCAAAGGACTTCTGCGACTCACTGGGACTGACACAATCTGTCAATTTCCCGACCCGGATCTCAGTCAACGGAGCATCTTCTCTTCTGGATTTGGTTATGACTAACTTCCCTGAAAATGTCTGCTGCTCTTCTTCTGCTCCAATCGGCTCATCTGATCATGTGCTTGTCAAAGTGGACATCTCTCTGACCATTCTCAGAGAGCCTCCGCAGCGTCGACGAGTCTGGCATTTCACTCAGGCCAACTGGCACGGTCTTCAAGCAGCCATCAATCATCTGGACTGGTCTCCCATCTCTACCGCCTCTGACATAAACTCATCCTGGGAATTCTTTCAAAGTAAATTGCTCTCTCTCATGCACAGATTTATCCCATCTCGTCTTCAGTTGTCATACCCTTCCTCCCGTCCATGGTACATGGATTCTTGTGGTGAGGCTGTTGCCCTGAAACAACTTGCTTTCGTCTCCTGGAAAGCAAATCCAACGGAAGGAAATCTCATTTCCTTTCACAAAGCCCAAAACAAGTGTGTGTCCATCCACCCTCAGGAGAGCCAGGAAACAATATCTCACCGTTCTCAAGACCGAACTCTCTTATCTGTCTCCCTCTTCCAAATCCTGGTGGCGTCTGGTCAAATCTGTTTCTGGTGTTTGTTCCCTCTCCATCCCCTCCCTCACCTCAAATGGCTTAACGGCTGACTCCGCATGTGAAAAAGCTGAATGCCTCAACTCTGTGTTTGCCTCTAAATCTTGTGTCCCAAACCCATCCCTCTCTGTACCCACCGTACCCAGTCGTACCCAGCTGCTCCTGGACTCTGTGTCCTTTCCTCCTGACAAGGTGGAAAAGTTTCTGTCAACCCTCGACTCTGATTCTGCAACTGGTCCTGACGGCATCAGCCCACGGGTCCTAAAATCATGTTCTTCCGCTCTTTCACTCCCTCTTTCTGTTCTCTTCACCCTCTTTTCCTCAAGGTCATCTGCCATCTGCTTGGAAATCAGCCAACATCACCGCTTTGCACAAAAAAGGTGCAAAAACAGATCCTAGCAACTACAGACCAATCAGCCTTCTCCCAATTATCAGCAAGTCATGGAATCCATCATTGCTTCAGATATGAAATCTTTCCTCTTCTCCAATGGCTTGATCTCTGATCATCAATTTGGTTTCAGACCTGGTCACTCTACTCTGGACATGCTGCTTCTGCTTTCTCAACAATGGATGGAGGTCCTCAACACCAAACAGGAAATTAGAGCTGTCTCCCTTGACATTTCACGTGCCTTCGATACGGTCTGGCACCCTGCTCTGCTCACCAAATTCTCCTCCTTTGGTATCCATGGAAATCTCCACGCATGGCTGGCGGACTTCCTCTCTGGTCGGTCAACGTGTGGCCCTGAATGGGTTTCTCTCATCTCCTCTTCCTGTTCAGGCTGGAGTTCCCCAAGGTAGTGTTCTGGGCCCTGTGCTTTTTCTGGTCTTCATCAATGATCTCTCTGACTCTCTTGAAAATCCTCTCTATCTCTTTGCTGACGACTCTACTCTCTGTCGCTCCATACCTCATCCCTCAGATCGGCAGTCTGCAGCCTCCTCACTCTCTGCAGACCTGGACAAAATCACAGACTGGGCAAACAAATGGAACATGTCCTTCAATCCTGATAAATCTCACACTCTTACGATGTCTCTCCGAAAAGACCGACTGGAAAACCCTCCCATCCACTTTCTGAATAATCCTCTCCAAGAAGTTCTGTCACTCAAGCTTTTGGGTCTCACTATTTGCCATGATCTTTCCTGGGAAAACCACATTTCAAATCTGGCCTCCAAAGCCAGTCGCCGATTGGGCATCCTCCGTCGTGCGAAGTCCTTCCTTGGCACACCTGAGCTCCTCACCACATACAAGGCTTTCATCCGCAGCTCTATGGAATACTGCTCTCCCCTCTGGTCTGGTGCTCCTGCCTCACACCTAGCTCGTCTTCACGCTGTTGAAACCAAAGCGTTCAGAATCATTGGAATCTCCCGCAATGAAGCTAACTCCAAGGGCCTTTCACTCACTCACCGCAGGCAGGTTGGTGGTCTTTCCGTCTTCTACCGACTCCTCTCTGGCCTTGCCCCCCCAGCTCTCTCTGGGCTCTGTCCCCCAAATATTCCTGCAGGTCACACAAGATCTGCCTGCAACCCTCTTATGGTTAAACTGCCAAAATCAAGACTTTCTGCTCACTTTCACTCCTTCATTCCTCTTTTCTCCCGCCTCTGGAACAAACTCCCTCACTCTCTTCAATCCCACTCCACCCTCCAGGTCTTTAAAACAGCTGTTCACCACCATCTCTTATCCTCCCCCATCCAAAAACCTTGATCTTTTCTACCCCCGCTAATTTCGGTCCCCTTGTGTTTTATACCTCTCCCCCCCCCCCCCCCCTTCCCACGCCTCCTGCCCCCAAGCCCTCTCCCTCCCACACTTCTCCCTGCTCTCAAATGTTGTGGTTGTGTGCTTCCCCTTCTCTCCCCATCTTGTCTTCCGCTCCCTCTTTTTGTATATTTTGTTTGTCTGGTTGATTTGTTTGTGAAATAAATGTTAGCTCTTTCACGAGCCTCGATTCAGTATACAAAAAAAAAACAAACAAAAAAAAAAACAAGAAAAGGAACCTTATCGCAAGGAGGAGAAGGAGTCCATTTACTACTGTAACGTCTATTCAAGACATCAACAGTGGGGGATTCACAATGTCAACATCAACAGTGTCCCCCAATGTCAGTAGAGGAGGTACTTTAATGGACAAGCTGAAAAATACCACATTGATCACCAGAGCAGCGACACTGTGCCATCCCAAAAATTCAACAAAGTTGTGTCAACGGCACATAAATCCGAAAATAAAAATAAAATCAGAGATAACGGTGAAGGCCAGAAGACAAGCTGAATAAATTAGGAGGTTGGGAGCCACGCGCTCACCATGGATGGGCAGAGGAGAGGTGGAAAAGTGGCCACAATGGCGCTGGGATGGACTGCACAATGAAGCAATGGTTTGGAATGCAGAGCATTTCTGGTGACCCAGAGGTGAAGTCGTGGTGAGACAGAGGTGGAGGAGACAAAGAACCACCTTAATGGGGAGGGGAAACACACTTGCAATTGTAGACCGAGTGAAAACACCAACATAAATGAATGGGATGAAAATGAGAATGGCGGATGATAAGACACAGAAGGGAACTAGACGGTATTCATAGAATACTTACCCTGCGCAGTCAACTTGGTGCAAGCCAACTCTTCTATTTTTGAACGTTTTTTTTTTTTTTGATCCAATATGGCTGTTCGACCACGTGAGCGATGACATCATAAATTTATATTCTCTAAATAATTGTCGCATAGATCATGCTCAATAAATTTCAAACTGATCAGACTAAGCGTTGGCCCTGTCAAATTATGACATCATAATTATGGCACCAATGATGTCATCGTTAACAACACCTATTCCCCATATGGAATTCTTTGCAATGAGCCACGTTTCAATTTTTAAAATGCTGACATGGCACACACTTTACTTTCCTGCAATGCAGACACAAATGTTATATTTTCATCAAAAATTGTGGGAATTTTGCCAAATCTGTTTTGGTCATGTGTTAATATACCTCAGCAATCGACAAATCTGAAATCAAAATTTTATATGAGGTCAAAATGACCCCGTGAGGTTGCTCCGTACTTTGCCTGCTCGTCGTGTGCAGTGTGATAATGAATTCCATGCCCACTCTAGATGACTCTTCTTCTTCACGCAATAACAACTTCGAGCTTCCAGACCATACATCCAATCATCTTGAAATTTTGCACACTTGTTACACTGCATTACCTCCACTACAATTTAAAGTTTCACATCGATCAATGAAGCGGTTCAAGAGTTATAAAATTTTTAATATTTTCATTTAATTATTTATATCTGCCAAACCACGTGACTCATCGAAAATTCCAACAGGTCATTTTAGCAGACTGACATGCTGAACACATCTGTGAAGCTTCCCCTCGATAAGATCAAAAAATGAGGGAGGAGCTAGGTTTTAAAAGTTTATGCTTACGTCACCATGTGATGAATGGCGTCATGCTCACAGACTTTTTACTTTTTTGTTCGTCTTGGGTATGTGATCCTGCCTGCAAAGTTTGGCCTTGGTCTTTCAGTTGTTTTGGAGAAAATTTGATTTCAGTGGTTTTTCAGGCTTTCCACTCAAAACAATATGGCGTCCAAACCACGTGACCTACAACGTCATTATAATTTTATTTCTGCATCAATTTATACCGAGAAGATGATTAAGAAATTTCATCCTGATCGGATAAAGTTTTTTACTTGTCGAATTATGACGTCGTCATTCACATATGTTATTCCACATGGAGAGTTCTTTGCAATGAGACCTGTCTCAATTATTTATGTGCAGCGCTTTTTGAGATAGAGGTGCAAAGGTTTTTGGTTTTTCCAAGATGGCACCCATACCACGTGACCTGTGATCTCATAATATTCACTAAAATATTCTACAGCCGGAGGCCCTCCTATGGCAAAAATTTCATGTCAATCGGACCCACAGTTGCCGAGAAAATGAATTTTTAAAATGCAGACATGCACGTACGTACCCGAATGCTAAACCCTGCCTTTCGCTTCGCGAGCGCAGGGTAACAAGGAGGTGAAGGAGAGGAGTACAAGGATGATGAGGAACAACGAAGACTGGAAAAAGAGCTGGCAAACAAAATAGTGGAGATGAGATTGGCACCATTTGGGGAAAGTCCAAAACTATATGAGAAAACAACCGATGGACAAAAATGCTGCTTGGACGACACCCAAATACACAAGGAATGTGGAGTAATCCACTCACCCATCTGCAAAAATCTCAATATTTCAGTTCCAGAAAACTCATGCTATCGTTATCCAAAAGCAATCATGGAAAACAATGAAGTAATCCCTGGCTCAGGTACAACCTAATTATCCCATTGAGTATAGAAAACAAAGGATTGTGACCAGATATCATATGTGGGTTCAAAAAAAGAAGGCAAAACCCTGTCTCCTGCAATGCGGCAGAATGGCTAATTATAGGACCCGCATCCGGATCTTCACCAAAATCTAACCAACATGTCCTCGTCACACACACAACCTGTCCACCCGCCAAGTTTTGTCAAAATCCATCCATAATGTTTTGAGATATTCTGCTCACAGACAAACAAACAGTGGTGAAAACATAACCTCCATCCACCTTTGGTGGCAGAGGTAAAAATAAATAAATAAATCACAGAACATCAAGGTTACTGCTTGACATGCTGTGTTGTTTTAAAAAAATACGTCACGTACCAGACTTGGGTGTTAATCCATCATCCTGAAAATGGAGACTGCAGAAATCACTGAGCCCAATTCCAGAGAAACCAGAAACGTTGTCCCAGTGCACATTTTGGGATCTGAAAATCTTTTCACAGAAACTGGAAAGTTCCCGAATAACATTCTCCAAAATTTAGCCAATCACAGCCGTTATCTAATCAGGTTGAGATAATGACATGAGGGATAGAAATCTGCAATAGGAAAGCAAAATGCTCAATGGTTTTTTGAAATATCGTGAACACAAAAGTACATGGACAGATGATCGGTCGGTCGGAGCGACAGTAATATAGTAACAAAATTATTTTAGCACAAAAAGTAAAAACAAAAAAGGCGTCGGTTGATGGTAAAAACAATTTAAAACTTTTTTTTGGTGCCCCATTTTTTTTGGCCCTTTTTCTGATCGGCTCCGATCTTGTCCGAGGGGAAACAAAAAAAATACTTTAATTGTTATTTACCATCAACCGACACCTTTTTTGTTTTTACTGTATTAGCGATAATTATTTTGATACTATATTACCTTGTCACTACATTATTTTGTTGCAACCCATTACTGTATTATTTTGTTACTATATTATTTTGTTACAATGTTATTTTGTTCCTAAATATTACTTATTTTGTTATGATATTACATGCCTGTCCCAAGTTTGGTTAAAAAAAAATCCCATTAACAATTCACAAGTTATTGCAGCAGACACACGGACGGACAACCGAAGAACATGATACCTGCATATCAGAACATAACAAGGTACTGGAACTTTTATTCATGTTCACAAAATGTGGGGAGTTGTTGTTGTTGTTCTCCTCCTCCTCTTCCCTTTATAAGGGGGTCAAACGATACCAAGCTTCTGCCCAGCCTTGACCGTGATACTCCTCCAATCCCCTCCGTCCTCAGCCAACTCTCTCCACCCTCCAACCACCCCCACTTTACTGATATCTTTCTTCACACAATCCTCCCACCTCAACACAGTTTACCTCTCTTCCACCTCGCATATTTGCTCAACCTATCTACTTTCTTTGCCATTCTTTCTTCCCCCATCTGCACCAAATGTCAAGCCCATTTCAGCCGACATTTCACCAATGTCCCGGTCAAACTCATCTGCACACCAATCTCCTCCCTCAGTTCTTCCATTCTCCTTCTATCCACCCTCTTCACTCCCACAGTCCTCTTGACTCAGTTGTTCTTGCAAACCTGCAGTCTGTCATTGTATCTCTGTCAGTGCCACTGTCTCCAGACCCTAAAGGTAGGCCGGTGTTACACATCACATCAGAACCTTCCCTTTCATGTCATTAAAATCTGTCCGCCATTACACACTGCACCCTCCTCCACACTTTTGAACCCACCAAAATCCTCCCCCGCATCACTGCCTCTGTTTTACTCAAACCTATTTCCTTATCTGATCTCCTTCCCCTACAAACTGATATTCATTTCTTTTCTCTTCTGCCCAACCCACATCACCTGGGTCTTCTCCATGCTTATTTTCAGCCGATGTTTCTCAAATGCCTCTTTTCACTTGCCAAGTACTCCTGCATCTCCTGCCCAGACTCCACCACAACAGTCAGATCATTCTCACACAATATCCTCAGAATATCTTTCATGTATACCTTTCATGTTTCATGTGTCCCCCAATGCTGATTGCATATGCAAGGTAACATGAAAAAAATGTTTAAAAATATGCCCCGAATTACATTTTTTGCTATTCTACCATTTGGTATTCCATTTTTGCAAAGGCACCAAGGGGGCGGGGTCAAAATGATACTGCTAATACACCTTATTGCCATGTGATCATAACAACCAAGTAGATGAATTTTTACACAATCGTTCAGGAGGAGACAGCATGACAGACAGACATATGGAGGGACAGAGCCAATTACAATATGACTACGATGAAGCGTCTTAATATTTTTCAGAAAGCGTGGGAAAACAAGGAAAAGCCTTCCATGAAAATAACTTCCTACATGCAGATAACTTAAATGTACCGTTAAACATGGAACACAGAGGTATTTAAATGCAATTCCCCCCCACACCCCCCCCCCCCCCCAAAAAAATAGGGGCAAATAGACCCCAATTTTAAAAAATACTGTGAACATCACGGGTGATGAAGGTTGTGGTCAAGTTTTTCAAAATCGTCAATGCAGTTTCAGATAAGAGAGCAAATAACCATTTTAGGATATCAGGCCCGCTCACCAGGCCTCACCCACCATCCCTCCCACCTCCTTGAACTCCAAATTTTTAATGCCGTGTATAAAATTGAGTTCCAACACACAAAATATAATTTTACCCAAGTTTGGTCACAATCCCATCAGCAGTTTCGGAGAAGAAGCTGCAAGTGCTTACGGACAGAATGACGACGCGCCATCCAATAAGCTCCCCGGAAATATGTTCCAGGTGAGATAAAATTTACCTTGTAATCTCCATCAAAAATCCATTAATATTAGACAATACAAAACTGCACTAAAAGAGATTACACAGGTTAAAATAATACAAAAAAAACAATGGTAGAAGATCAAGATATTTGTTGACGTGTGATGTTGTATTAAAAAAGTCACATACCAGACATGGCTCTTGACCCATCATCCTGAGAGCGGAGGCTGCAGACATCACTGAACCCGATTCCAGAGAAACCAGGAACATTTTCCAACTGCACATTTTGGGATCTGAAAATCTTTTCACAGAAACTGGAAAGTTCCCGAATAACATTCTCCAAGTTGACGAAAATACTTCCCAACAGAGAAGAACCCGCAATCTGGACATCTTGCGGCTTCGAAAAAGAATTAATAAATTTACAGAAGTCAGCATACATTGCAAATTGTAATTTCTCTTTGGAGAGAGAAAGGAGCTCGATTCGCAATGGATCCGACTCAGTACAAGCTCGAATAACCTTCTGATTCTCAATTCCAAGCTTATCGATCACTGCTTGGGCTGTTTCTGCTCTCAGGCCTTGGGACATGAGCCATTCCAAGAAGCTCTCCATTGCACCGATGACCTGCCAAGGATACAATGCTTATGTTAATCACAGAAAAGTTATACATGTTATTTTCTTTACTGGAATGTTTTTGAGTTATTTCCATTGACAATCCAATCAATTATTATCCAATAAATGCGGGGTTTGCATCCAGTTTGTTCACCCGCTGTGTCCCATTTTGAAAGATTTATTATCAATCAGCATCTAATGAATGTGAGTTTTTATAAACAGAGACAAAAACAAACCCAGAGTAAACTAGAGGAGACCATTTGGCCCATTATGCTGCGCCACATCAACACCAGACAAATTTCATCCACCAAAACGATGCAATTTCATTTGGGGAATGAGGAAAGAAATGTGGATGAGACGATGTGGCACAACCAGGGATATCCCAAGCGTGTCAAATACAAATGGGGAAACACAATTATTTTAATTGTTTAAATAACAAAAAGAGAAAAAGCAATCTTTTGTGTTATTTTTTCAGAGGTGGGTGGGGGAGGGGGGGGGGGGGGAAAGATTTGGGTGATGGCGGTTCTTAGATGACAAACACAGAACATCAACAATAACTGCTTGTCGAGACCCCCCACAGGCACGACGCTCTTCACTTCACTTCACTTCACTCAGATGCACCCAATCTCCCAATCCATGCGCATGTCACAAACGTCTTGCCAATATCCCGACACTCTTCTATCTCTAATGCTTCCAGGTACCTATCTAATCCTAATTTAAACTTATATATTGATTCTCTTGCCACCGCCTTTCTCGGAAACCATCTTATGCATTAACTACTCTCTCAGTGAAAGACCCTTACCTTACCACCGTATTAACTCTTCTTTTCTTTACTAGGCTATGGCCCCTGATCCAGTCACTGTCTCTGCTGAATAATTTTTCTGCACTTATTTCGTCTATACCCTTAATTATCTTAAACATCTATCACATCCCATCATAACTGCCTCCTTTCTAATGTATAAAGCCATCTTTTTCAGGCACCCTAAATTAGTTGAGTCTAGCTGGGCCCCGAATCAATCAAGTAGGCCTGTACTGAAGCCTCTCGACCGTAGCTATGTCTTTCCGACTTGTGGTGACGAAAAATGGAAACAAAATTCTGGATGAGGCCTCACTAAGTGCTCAAGTACATACTTCAATTTTATTAAAATAATGATATTAAAGATCGTTTTTAAAAATCCAGAAGTGTAGCGCTACTGAAGCAGTCTCATCCATCACCAGTATGGACTTGCACAATGTAACAAGCCGATGTTGAGTCGCAGTTTAGAAGATGTACACTTTATTGATCAACACAGAACAAAGTGTCATTCGGCTTTCTACGACACATCCATATTAGCAGAGTCTTCTTCACCACAATCAAATCCAAATTTAAACTTATCCATTGGTTATGTTGTCATTGACATCATTGTTTTTTTTTGTATACAAGATCGAAGCTTGATAGTCAGCACTGAGTGGCCTGCTGACGAGGAGGGGAGTTGCGTTGAAGCTGAAGGGAAAGGTGGATGCTGCATGTGTGAGAAATGTTATGATTTATGGGAGAAACATGGGTAATGAACGTAGAGCAGCAAAAAAGGCTGCAAAGGGTGGAAATGCGAATGGTTCGGTGGATGTGCGGACTATCGTTGAGAGAGAGGAAGACAAATAACGAATTGTGAAAGATGATGGGAATAGAGCCTGTGATGGATGCTGTGAAGAGAAACAGGTTGAGATGGTTTGGTCAAGTGTTGAGGCAGGATGAAAGTGACTGGTTGAGAAGAGTGATGGAAATGAATGTAGAAGGAAGTCGAGGACGGGGAAGACCGAGAAAGACTTGGCTAAAGGTGGTGGAAGAAGAAATGCAGGCAAGGGGGTTAACAAGGGGAGATGCCGAAAATAGGGCAAAATGGAGAAGATCGTCATGGGGACCGCAAGGCTAACCCCCTCTCAGCAGGGAAATAACCTTAAAATGCCGATTGTTGTTGTTGTTGGTCCCTGGTCCTGTCACTGTCTCTGCTGTAGAATTATTCTGCACTTATTTTGTCTGTACCCTTCATTATCTTAAACATCCATCATATCCCATCATAACCGCCTCCTTATAAAGCTGTCTCCTTCAGGCACTCCTCGTAGTTGAGTCTAGTTCGGCCTGGAATCAATCTCGAGTAGGCCTGTGCTGAACCCTCTCTATAGCAGCTATTTCTTTCCAGACTTGTGGTGACCAAAACCACAAACAATATTCCATATGAGGCCTCACTAAGTGTCCAAATGCATACTTCAATTTTCATAAAATAATGATATAAAAGATCGTGAAAAAAATCCAGAAATTTAGCGCCACTGAAGCGGTCTCATCCATCACCAGTATGGCCTTGAGCACTTTAACACGCCGACGTTGAGTCACAGTTTAGAAGATGGACGTTCTATTGATAAACACAGAACACAGCGACAATCGGCCTCGTACTGCATCGAGTCTTCTTCACAACAATCCTGTCCCTCTTACATGCCAGGCCTTCTCATGCTAAATATCAATATATTGTGGCGGACACAAGCAAGGGACACGAATTCAGCGCACCAGCAGGTGGCGCGGACGTCCAGGCGGGGAACTGGAATGCATGCCCCGCCTATCGACCGACCGGCCACGCCCGGGGACGAGGCGTGGCCTCGGCACATATATGCGGGCTCTAAGCTCGAGCCCGCCCAGTGCTGCAGTTCGAGCTTTCATAATAAAGACTCTTGGTTTTATCAAACGTGTTGTGGCCTACCTCTTTGGCAAGCAAGTTGTGTGCGCAGCACCACACCTCACTGGTGACCCCGACGTGATATGAACACGCAACCTTGATCCGGACCACCCCCCGCCAGCAGCTCTGCCTCCGCGTCGAGGCCGCCCCCCGGCGGTCGGACCCCCGGCACCCCACAGCCCCCCCAACACCCACCTCTGAAAAAATAACACAAAAGATTGCTTTTTCTCTTTTTGTTATTTAAACAATTAAAATAATTGTGTTTCCCCATTTGTATTTGACACGCTTGGGATATCCCTGGTTGTGCCACATCGTCTCATCCACATTTCTTTCCTCATTCCCCAAATGAAATTGCATCGTTTTGGTGGATGAAATTTGCCTGGTGTGGATGTGGCACAGCATAACGGGCCGTATGGTCTCCTCTAGTTTACTCTGGGTTTGTTTTTGTCTCTGTTTATAAAAACTCACATTCATTAGATGCTGATTGATAATAAATCTTTCAAAATGGGGCACAGCGGGTGAACAAATGGCCTCTAAAGGTGGTTTATATTTAAGTGTGGTGCTGCGCACACAACTTGCTTGCCAAAGAGGTCGGCCACAACGCGTTTGATAAAACCAAGAGTCTTTATTATGAAAGCTCGAACTGCAGCACTGGGCGGGCTAGAGCTGAGAGCCCGCATATATGTGCCGAGGCCACGCCTCGTCCCCGGGCGTGGCCGGTCGGTCGATAGGCGGGGCATGCATTCCAGTTCCCCGCCTGGAAGTTCGCGCCACCTGCTGGTGCGCTGAATTTGTGTCCCTTGCTTGTGTCCGCCACACGCGCCCCCCCAGAATTCCGCGCACCTGAAGGGTGAGTTTGCGGGGAAGCCGGATGACCTGGCCGAAACGCCCCCTGGTGATGGGTGCAGGTCTGGGGGGTGGCGGGACGGCGGGGCTGTGGGGTGCCGGGGGTCCGACCGCCGGGGGGCGGCCTCGACGCGGAGGCAGAGCTGCTGGCGGGGGTGCCGGGGGTCCGACCGCTGGGGGGCGGCCTCGACGCGGAGGCAGAGCCGCTGGCGGGGGGTGGTCCAGATCAAGGTTGCGTGTTCATATCACGTCGGGGTCACCAGTGAGGTGTGGTGCTGCGCACACAACTTGCTTGCCAAAGAGGTAGGCCAAAGAGGTAGGCCATTGTGCAACCACACTTCAATATACTGTTACGAATTTGGGTAGTGATATATGTAGAGCAGAGTAGATCTGAGTAGGTAACATGCTTCGACTGTCACGATAGGGAATCTACCTGTAATAAGTTCTGTGTGTTTAGGTGTTTTGTCGGTCAAGTTGTATAACTGTGAATCTACCAGGAGACTCGTGTGTTAGGTCGTGTCGGGGTTAATGAGTAGAGCCCTTGTATGTCTCAGCTGTTAACCAAACCTTTGTCCCTTATAGCACTACAGACCACATAGACACTAGTTATGACCTTTAGTACAACATTAATGACGCCCTTCCCCCCTGACATGACTCAGGAAGAAATCGGGCTAGAACGCCGCCGATAATGGCCGCCACCATTTGCACCTCTGAGAGGCCTACCCGCCTCGCATAGCACGTGCTGAGACCAAGGAAGCGGGGACGGGAGTGAGAGTGGCGCAGTGGGCATGCCCCTGGACGAGCCGGCGAGTCGATGGAGGCTCTGATTGGCAGAGCATTGCGCCAATGCTGACGTCACCGGCCAGAGATATTATCAGCGCCGGACGCCTTGGCTGGCAGTTCAGTTCAGAGTTGGATCGAGAGTTCGTGTGCACCAGAGTGAGGATTTAGATCTGAGTCAAGAGTTCATCTGCACCAGAGTGAGGAGTGAGATCTGAGTCAAGAGTTCATGTGCACAGTGGCCATTGTGCAGTTGAGAAGATCTGACCCAGAGCAGTTGGATTCCTGTCACTTCGCAGTTCAGTAGTTGATCCCAAGCAGTTGGAATCCTGGCAGCGCAGTTCAGAGACCCCGACCCGAGTTGGGCTGAGGTGTAGCCCGAGTGGAGCTCGCTGTCCTGCTGTGGGACCTCGGGGTGCTTTGGAGCTTGGTGCACGGACCTCGGGTGCAGCGGCGAGGGCGTTGGCTCGGGCCTAGCGGGGCGTGCGAGGCGGATGGAGGATTCTTCCAGGCCGGGAATTGAAGACGACAAGACAGCTAAGACCGAGCTCCGCATACCCAATTACATAACGGACGTTTTTATTTTCGTATTCATCTCCCTCGTCTCGTGTTTGAAATCTGTTGTGTGTGGGATCCCAATTTAGCTACCTTATTTTATTATCGGCACGCATTTTCCTGTCCTGCCTTTTTCATTTGAATAAACCCTTGTATTATTTTGCATCCCCCATTCAAACCTGTGCCGCCTGAGTTAATTTCCTCTCACAGGACCGGAGCTACGCCGGCGTTCTGCAGTTAAGTGCTTTCACCGCAGCCTCCATTTCCCTTCTTCCTCCTGCGCGGCCATAGCCGAATCCGTGTTTGGGTAGTTGCCTCCAATAAGACCGTTTAGGCTATCCGCAACTCTGATGTTAATCGGCGTTGCATGACAATACCATGGTTCTTGAAAGTACGAGTATTATGAAGGCGATTTTTGTTAAATAATATTCAAGTATTTAATTCAATTTAAATGAACATTTGAAAGTGTAAAGTAAAAAAATGTTCCAGGTTTTACCACCATTTTATCCAGTGGCTATTGCACCACCTTATCATTCTAACATGTTACAAGAAAGGGCATTCTTGGGAAAAATGCCAGGGGCAAAGAAAAGGCTCCTTTATATGGTACGTGCCATGTGGCAAACTATAGAAAAGCAGGGACATTCCTTATCTTGGTACAAAATGCCAAATAAGGCCGAAAAAAATATATTGCTGATCTCTGGTCAGACCAAAGTTCCAGAATTGATGTGGCGATGAGTTTTTTTCTTTTTTTTTCTTTTTTTGAAAAGCATGGATTGCACATATAAAGGTGTTGTTTTTTGTGTCCTCATGCCATGCGGTCCTCCTCATCTGCCGTGGCGCTATCCAGAGAGAAATTAAAGATAGCCAATGGGACAGGTCGGCCTTTTTGTAAATAATGAACACAAGCTTAATAAGTTATTTTAAAATGTATTTATTCTGAAAATCATTAAGTTCTTCAAGCATATTATAGACTGCCATTTCGTTCTCATGATCGCCTCGCCATACCTTCAAACATTCCAATGCATCGATCGCGTCAACACTGCGCAAGCGCAAGTGGTCGAACAGGCCGATGGTCTCCCACGATCTCTTCTCCCAGTCCACCAGATTATCACAGACATGTACAACTTAATGACAGATGAGATAGGATCCAGGCCTAACAAATGAGTCCACCCGCAGCTCTCTAGGCCTTCTGGTTGCTTCACACGAACCCGACAAAGAACGTCTTCGTTTCAATAAATGACAATATCTGGCCGATTGGATTAATGACGGCACGGCACACAAAACTATTCATATCTTCGGAACGGCTGGTTGGATTTGAATGTCCCAAACTAAGGGGCATTCAAAAATCTCATGTGCATGCTGGATTACCCTTGTGTTCTTAGGAGGAACCAAGTAACGTTCTATGAATGTTCATATGAAGGGGCGCCCTACATTGAGCAAATAAAATAAATTTACTTGTTCATGCAGCTGTATGAATCATTGCCATTTTTCCCAAGAATATCCCTTCTTTTCTATCATGTGCCACATGGCACACACCAAAAAAGGAGCATTTTATTTAGTTTGCCACATGGCACATACCATATAAAGGAGCCTTTTCTATAGTTTGCCACATTGCGCATACCATATAAAGGGGCCTTTTCTGTAGTTTGCCACATTGAGCATACCATATAAAGGGGCCTTTTCTCAAGTTTGCCACATGGCGCATACCATATAAAGGGACCTTTTCTATAGTTTGCCACATGGGACACACATACCATATAAAGGGGCCTTTTCTGTAGTTTGCCACATGGCACATACCATATAAAGGGGCCTTTTCAATCGTTTGCACATACCATATAAAGGGGCCTCTTCTATCGTTTGCCACGTGGCACACACCATAAAAAGGGCCTTTTCTATAGCTTGCCACATGGCACGTACCATATAAAGAGGCCTTTTCTATAGTTTGCCACATACCATATAAAGGGGCCTTTTCTATAGTTTTCCACACAGCACATACCATATAAAGGGGCTTTTCTATAGTTTGCCACATACCATATAAAGGGGCATTTTCTATAGTTTGCCACACGGCACGTACCATATAAAGGGGCCTTTTCTATAGTTTGCCACATACCATATAAAGGGGCCTTTTCTCTAGTTTTCCACACAGCACGTACCATATAAAGGGGCTTTTCTATAGTTTGCTACATGGCACGTACCATATTAAGGGGCCTTTCTATAGTTTGCTACATTGCGCATACCATATAACGTGGCACATACCATATACAGGGGCCTTTTCCATAGTTTGCCACATGGCACATACCATATAAAGGGGCCTTTCTGTAGTTTGCCACATACCATACAAAGGGGCCTTTTCTATAGTTTGCCACATACCCTATTAAGGGGCCTTTTCTATCGTTCACCACATACCATATACTATAAAGGGGCTTTCTATAGTTTGCCACATACCATATAAAGGGGCTTTCTATACTTTGCCACATGGCACGTACCATACAAAGAGGCCTTTTCTATAGTTTGCCACATGGCACATATCATATAAAGGGGCCTAATCTGTAGTTTGCCACATGGCACATACCATATAAATTGGCCTTTTCTGTTGTTTGCCACATACCATATAAAGGGGCCTTTTTCTAGAGTTTGCTACGTGGCACATACCATATAAAGGGGCCTTTTCTGTAGTTTGCCACAGAGCACATACCATACAAAGGAGCCTTTTCTATAGTTTGCCACATGGCACATACCATACAAAGGGGCCTTTTCTATAGTTTGCCACATCTCTATATATAAAGGAGGAGTGTCTGTGTGTGTGTGTGTGTGTGTGTGTGTGTGTGTGTGTGTGTGTGTGTGTGTGTGTGTGTGTGTGTGTGTGTGTGTGTGTGTGTGTGTGTGTCTGTCTGGATGTCCGCTTATAACTCAAGAATTACACATCGGAGAAAAGTTTTTGACACAGATTCGGAATCAGCATAAAATCCCGGTGGTTTTAGGCTACGTTTTATTTTAATATCAATGGTTTAAAAAAACCGCGCCAGCTGCAATTCCATGGTGTAGTTTGTGGCGGCGCTAGACGTTCGGGGTGTATTGCAATGGTTTGTCGGGTTTGGCTGTGGGTCCAGAATAGCTCCCATTTCCAAATGTTCTTCCACTTTTATTTTGATTCTTCTGTTACAACGCCTTCCTTATCTACCTTATATCCCCCCCAACGAGGCCTCTACATAATTTCATGCGGCAGAATTTCGTGCATTTTGAGTGAAAGAAGTGAGACGAAGTTGTAGGAGGAATAAGAGGCGCGGTCACTGTGGAGGCCTCGATCGTGAGTGGAAATGGCGGGAATTGCGTTTGTATCGCAAAGTAAAGGATCTGCATTCATTTCTGAACTTGCATTGGTGGATTGTTACACATCTGCATTATTTTTCATTAAAAAAACTTTATGTTGAACTTGAAGGCTCCAAGCACGGACTATATATATAGCCCTCATTGAGGTAAAAATAAAAGTAAAAAGCCTGCTATCGCTTGCCAAGCTAGCCGTTCCCTCTCCCTCTCCCCTCCTCCCTCCCCCTCCCCTCCCCCCCTCCCCCTCCACTCCCCCTCCCTCCCTTCCCCTCCACTCCCCCCTCCCCCTCCCCCTCTTCTCCCCTCCCCACCCTCTCCTCCCCCCCCCCCTCCCCCTCTTCTCCCCTCCCCACCCTCTCCTCCCCCCCCCCCCCCCCCCGTTCCCCTTCCCTCCCCTTCCTCCTCCCCTCCCTTCCCCCGCCCGGCGATGCCGGGTACTTCCCATGGCCAGCTGTACGTGGGCTGCTCGAGGGTTGGAAAAGCAAGCAATCTTTATGTCTTGGCACCATGTAAGAAAACCAGAAATGTTGTATACCAAGAGGTTTTGAGAAATTGAAAATTGACAAAACGTCATGTAGGAAATGTACTGTGATATTGCTCTAAAATATACATGTTCTTTTCATCATATATTTGAATTATTCTTATTCAACCCGGGTACCTCAGCTAGTACCATATAAAGGGGCCTTTTCTATAGTTTGTCACATAGCACGTACCATATAAAGGGGCCTTGGGTATAGTCTGGCACATGGCACGTACCATACAAAGGGGCCATTTCTATAGTTTGCCACATACCATACAAAGGGGCCTTTTCTATAGTTTGTCACATACCATACAAAGGGGCCTTTTCTATAGTTTGTCACATTCCATACAAAGGGGCATTCTATATAGTTTGTCACATACCATACAAAGGGGCCTTTTCTATCGTTGCCACATGGCACATGCCATACAAAGGGGCCTTTTCTATAGTTTACCACATGGCACATACCATACAAAGGGGCCTTTTCTATAGTTTGTCACATACCATACAAAGTGGCCTTTTCTATAGTTTGCCACATGCCACATACCATACAAAGGGGCCTTTTCTATAGTTTGTCATATCCCATATGGAGGAGCCTTTTCTATAGTTTGCCACATGGCACGTACCATATAAATGGGCCTTTTCCGTCGTTTGCCACATACCATACAAAGGGGCCTTTTCTATGGTTTGCCACATGGCACATCCCATGTAAAGGGGCCTTTTCTATAGTTTGCCACATGGCACATACCATACAAAGGGGCCTTTTCTATAGTTTGTCACATACCATACAAAGGGGCCTTTTCTATAGTTTGCCACATGGCAAATACCATATAGAGGGGCCTTTTCTATAGTTTGCACCATACCATATAGAGGGGCCTTTTCTATAGTTTCCACCATACCATATAAAGGGGCCTTTTCTGTCGTTTGACACATACCATGTAAAGGGGCCTTTTCTATAGTTTGCCACATGGCACATGCCATATAGAGGGGCCTTTTCTATAGTTTGCACCATACCATATAAAGGGGCCTTTTCTGTCGTTTGACACATACCATGTAAAGGGGCCTTTTCTATAGTTTGTCACATGGCACATGCCATACAAAGGGGCCTTTTCTATAGTTTGCCACATGGCACATGCCATACAAAGGGGCCTTTTCTGTCGTTTGCCACATGGCACGTACCATACAAAGGGGCCTTTTCTATAGTTTGCCACGTGGCACATACCATGGAGAGGGGCCTTCTCTATAGTTTGCCACGTACCATATAAAGGGGCCTTTTCTATTGTTTGCCACATGGCACATAACAAATAGAGGGGCCTTTTCTATGCTCCTGGCATTTTTACAAGAATATATCTAAACACACATCAAGTGAATCTGTTGAAAATTGATGATTTCTGTCACCAAGACCAAAGACATGTTCCCCTCAAAAACAACCCACTTCCAGTTTCGCGCGCCGCTGATGCAGTGCCCCCTGTTCCCGGGAGCCTCGTACTCATTTTGCCGACTTCAAAAAGACGACACGCTTGGTCAACACACCTGGTGTTATTTTAACGACGTGACCCTGACATCTTAAATCAGCCACATTAAACATGAAGCCAACACCAGGATTAGTTTAACAGGTAACGAAGTAGACCGTCACTCGATATCACACAAACCTCCACCAGGATAAACAGGTGACGTTTTGTATCCACTGATAGACATGATCTGGATTCGGCCCTAAACCGAAATCGAATCAGTCCCGTCTTCCTCTTCTTCTTCTTCTTCTTCTCTCTTACAAGTCTCATCCCCCTAGATTCCCAATAATCCATCCACAACTCTTTGCCATATCTTGCTCTGTATAATCATAATGTTCGTCCGATCTCTCTGTTAATATTGTGAAGAATCACTTCAAATTATCGTTTCACAGAATATCTTGCTCAGTATTAATATTAAAATGAGAAACTCCGAACAAACCTTTTCCTCAGAAGATCCGACCCGATCACTGTTTCAGCCGCTTGTGGAAAAGGACACGGAGCCGATGTCAGTTCAAGCAAGTCATGTTCCATGTCCTGACCGGAAGTGACGCCGGAAGTACGTCACCACTGTATGCCATAAGCACCCTCTAGGCGGTGAATGTGTAGGTGTTACGGTGTGTGTGTTATGCAACAAGTGAACACCCGAAACAACACCCCGTGACGTGTACACATGCATCAAGTTTCCTTGCATTGTATATTTGCATTATAACACCGTTTTCATTGAATCTAATAATCCAGTGAATCCCTGTGAAATGACCAATGTAAAATCATTATGTGACGTAACATTCAATTTGAGGTACAAATTATGAAACAATTAATTGATATTCCCTGTTTTTTAAAATAATTTATTGATATAAAATCAATGTGTCACTCCCCACATTTTATTTACATTCCTGTTATGTGAAAAAGGATTCCGAAAACTTGTCTGACTTTTTAACAGGTAACAAACATGTATCGAGCTCACCTATAGTCAGGTTCACTATGTTTTTTCGTTCAAAATTTTGGTAGATTAGCAAAACTATACATTTTTGGAATATTCAGGGCATGAGGAATCCAAAAATTAATGTTTACATTTGCGTAGACACCTTTGCGAAAATGCCACTCAGGACAGTGATGAAGATCTGGAAAAGCATATTCCTGAACGGTATAGACCTCGTACATCCTGTGTATAGGACTTATAGTTCAATCTGATACTACCTATAACTTCCTATAACAACCCATAACTTCAACGGACTTGCAATATCATGTATTATATAATACAGTTATATTGAAGGAGCTGTGCTCCAACTCGAATCGAAAGAATGGACGCGACAAAAAGCTGGAATTCGTCCGAGTTTCTTTATTGTGTCAAATCAACTCGGGTACTCTGAAAAGCCCGTTTATCGGGCAGCAATATATATACACATTATGCCGGAGCGTTCGCCCGGGAAAGGCGAGACCGGGCGTGCCCGGGCGTCCTGGGCGAGCCCTGGAAAGGCGAGAGCGGGCATGCCCGGGCGTCCTGGGCGAGCCCTGAAAAGACGAGGCTGGGCGTGCCCGAGCATCCTGGGCGAACCCTGGAAAGTCGAGTCTGGACGTGCCCGGGCGTCCTGGGCGAGCCCTGGAAAGGCGAGAGCGGGCATGCCCGGGCGTCCTGGGCGAGCCCTGAAAAGACGAGGCTGGGCGTGCCCGAGCATCCTGGGCGAGCCCTGGAAAGGCGAGTCTGGACGTGCCCGGGCGTCCTGGGTGAGCCCTGGAAAGGCGAGAGCGGGCATGCCCGGGCGTCCTGGGTGAGCCCTGGATAGGCGAGACTGGGCGTACCCGGGCGTCCTTGGTGAGCCCTGGAAAGGCGAGTCTGGGCATGCCCGGGAAAGACGAGACCGGGCATGCCTGGGCGGCTCGGGCGAACCCGGGAAAGGCGAGTCCGGGCATGTCCGGGAGAGGTGCGTCTGGGCCTGTCCGGGCGGCCTGGGCGAGCCTGGCATGGTGATCGCTCCCTGGCCGCGTCCTCGGCAGGTGCAATGCGATTGTGTATACCCAGCGGTAACCGCTACACACGCCCCCCCAGAATCGACTTGCACCGGCAGGGTCAATTTAAGGGGGGTCCTGATGACCCGGCCGAAGCGACCTCTGGAGTGTTGTGGGGGGGGGGGTCCGGTGTGGTGGTGGGTGGTCGAGTGGGGGGAACCGTGGATGGGGGGCGGCCTCACTGCGGAGGAAGTGCCAACCATGGCGGTTGGCCGACGTCCACGTGCGCCGGCTTCAGGCGGTCCACCGAAATCCGGTCCGACCTGCCGCCGATGTCGAGGACGAACGACTTGTCGTCCCGTTGCAGGACCCGGAAGGGCCCGTCGTACGGTGGCCGGAGTGGCCCCCGGTGTGCGTCATGACGCACAAAAACGTACTCCACTGTGCGAAGCGCTGGGGGGACGTAGGACTGGGGGTCACCGTGGTGGGACGTTGGCATGGGGGCAAACCGTCGGGCAGTCTCCTGGAGCTCCGAGCGCTGGTGAGCTGCGGACCAGGGACTGGTAGCGTCGGGCACGAATTCGCCCGGGACGCGTAGCGCCTGGCCGTAGACAAGCTCGGCGGTGGACGCCCGGAGGTCCTCCTTGGGGGCCGTGCAGAGGCCCAAAAGGACCCACGGCAGCCTGTCAGCCCAACCGCCGTCCTGAAGGCCGGCCATGAGCGCGGCCTTCATGGAGCGGTGGAACCGCTCGCACAACCCGTTGGCTTGGGGGTGGTAGGCCGTGGTACGGTGGAGCTTTACCCCCAGGTTGCGGGCGACCGCGCCCCACAGCTCGGAGGTGAACTGCGGCCCGCGGTCCGATGAGATGTCCGCCGGTGCGCCGAAGCGGGCGACCCAGGTGGCGATGAAAGCCTGCGCCACGTCGGCGGTGGTGGTGGAGACGAGGGGAACGGCCTCCGGCCACCTGGTGGTCCTGTCCACCATGGTGAGGTGTGTGAAACCCCGTGAAGGGGGGAGGGGGCCCACCAGGTCCACGTTGACGTGGTCGAAACGTCGTTCGGGCACGGTGAAAGGTGCCAGCGGGGCCTGGGTGTGTCGGTGGACCTTGGCCTGTTGGCAGGCCATGCAGGTGCTGGTCCAATCGCGGACATCCCGTTGAAGGCCGTGCCAGACGAATCGCGCTGACACCAGCTTCTGGGAAGCTTTCCGGCCCGGGTGGAAAGGCCGTGGAGGGAGGCGAAGATGCGGCGTTGCCAGGTAACGGGCACGACGGGGCGAGGCTGGCCTTGGGAGACGTCGCAGAGCAGGACAGTGTCCGCGAAGGGGATGTCGGCCAGGCAGAGGCCCGTGTCCGCCGCCCGGAGGGCTTGCACCGTGGTGTCGGTGGTTTGGTCAGCCGCCATAAGCGCGAAGTCCACGCCGAGGTGGACCGCGTTCACGCTGGCCCGAGAAAGACAGTCGGCCACGGCGTTGTCTTTGCCGGCGACGTGCCGGATGTCCGTGGTAAACTCCGACACGGCGGAGAGGTGGCGCTGTTGGCGGGCCGACCATGGCTCCGTGACTTTGGCCATTGCGTAAACCAACGGCTTGTGGTCGACGAACGCCGTGAAGGGTCGGCCCTCCAGGAGGTGGCGGAAATGGCGAACGGCCAGGTGTAGACCAAGGAGCTCACGGTCAAATGTGCTATATTTGAGCTCGTTCGGCCGGAGTTGCCGGCTGAAAAAAGCGAGTGGCTGCCAAACCCCGTTCACCCATTGCTCATGTACGGCGCCCACCGCGGAGTCGGAGGCATCCGTGGTGAGGGCGATGGGAGCGTTGAGCACCGGGTGAGCGAGCAGTGTTGCGTCGGCGAGGGCGCGCTTTGAGCATGTAAATGCCGCGTCCATGGCTGCGGACCAGACGACGTCGTGTTTGGCCGGCTTGCCCCGGAGGGCTTCGTAGAGGGGCCGCATGAGTTGAGCAGCGCGGGGCACGAAGCGGTGATAGAAATTCACCATTCCGAAGAACTCCTGCAGGGCCTTGATGGAGCGGGGACGCAGAAACGCGGTGATGGCCTCGACCTTGGTTGGCAGCGGCACGGCCCCGTTCTTGGTGATGTGGTGGCCCAAAAAATCAACGGCCGTCGTGCTGAAGTGGCATTTGGCCGGGTTGACGATTAGGCCGTGCTCGCTGAGGCGCCCGAACAGCGTTCGGAGATGGAGGAGGTGCTCGGCCCGGGATGCGCTGGCGACGAGGATGTCGTCCAGGTAGACGAAGAGGAACGGCAGGTCGCGCAGCACGCCGTCCATCAAGCGCTGGAACGCCTGAGCCGTGTTCTTGAGGCCAAACGGCATTCGAAGGAATTCGAATAAGCCAAACGGCATGATGACGGCCGTTTTTGGGACATCGGCCGACCTGACAGGTACCTGGTGGTATCCCCGTATCAAATCGATCTTCGAAAAAATGACCCGTCCTGCCAAACGGGCGGAGAAGTCTTGGATGTGCGGGATCGGATACCTGTCGGGGGTGGTAACATCATTAAGGCGGCAGTAGTCGCCACATGGGCGCCAGCCGCCCCCGGGCTTTGGGACGATGTGTAGTGGCGAAGCCCACGCACTATCGGAGCGCCGCACGATGCTGAGCTGTTCCAAAGCATCGAACTCGGCTTTGGCCACAGCGAGCTTGGCTGGGTCGAGGTGGCGGGCTCTGGCGTAGACCGGCGGGCCTGTGGTTGGCATGTGGTGCACGATCCCATGTCGTACTGCGACGACCGAAAACGTCGGCTGCGTGAGGGCTGGGAACTCCACGAGCAGACGAGCAAACTCGTTCGCCACCGGGAGGGTGCATGCTAGCTCGGTCGGCGCGGAGCTGCTCAACGTGCATGCCAGGGAGCTGAAGGTCTCGGCGTTGACGAGGCGACGCCCTTTGACGTCAACCAGCAGCCTGTGTGCGCAGAGGAAGTCGGCGCCTAGCAGAGCCATGGGCATGCTTGCGGTTACAAAAGTCCAATTAAAGCGCTGGCTGCCGAAGCAGAGGGTGACGTTGCGCGGGCCGAAGGTGCGGATGGCCGATCCGTTGGCCGCAACCAAGGAGGGGCCGCAAACCGCGGACTGCCTGTCCTGATCGGAGGTGGGTATGACGCGCAGTTGGGCGCCGGTGTCACACAGGAAGCGCCGTCCGGACGCTTTGTCCCTGATAAAAAGTAAGTTGCCCGTGTGGCCGGCGCTCATGGCAGGTAATGAACGCCGGCTCGGCCGTTTCCCGACTTGCCGAAAGTGCATGGGGGTTGGCATGTCCGGGCCTTCTGTCCGAACCTGGCATGGTAGTAACAGCACGCCTGGTCAGGTGGAGGCCCCGGTCGTCGTGTTGGAGGCGGTCGGCGCAGCGTAGCGGCCGCCAATTGCGCCGGCAGTTCGGCTGCCGACCGTGCCGGGTGCTCGGGCGCCATGGGCGTTGCTTCGGACGGGGGCGGGCTCCAGGTCGCTGCCCCGATGCGTTGGCCTGCCGAGGAGATCTTGTCGGCTTCCCTGGCGAGGGCGCGGGGATCCGTGATTGTCGTGCTTGCCAGGGCGAGGCGTACCTGGATGGCAGCTGACGGAGGAACAGCTCTAGAAAAAGAAAATCTGGGGCGTGCTCCCCGAGGAACGAGAGCATGTAGTCCATTTGTTTGGACGGGCGCGTGTCGCCGAGCTCGGGCAGGTCGAGCAGGCGCCGTGCGCGTTCCGCCGGTGAGAGGACAAAAGCGTTGAGGAGGAGCTTCTTGATCACGTCGTACTTGTCAGCGGCTGGCGGGCGCTGGAGGAGGCTGAGAGCGCGGGCCGCGGTGGCTGAGCCGAGTGCTGCTACCACATGGTGGAAGCGGGTGTCGTCGGTGGTGATGCCTCGCAGGGCGAACTGGGAGTCCGCCTGGGTGAACCAAACCGCCACGTGAGCCTCCCAGAAGGTAGGCAGTTCGAGGGCAACTGCCGTGTCCATGTCGGGTCACCAATGAAAGAGCTGTGCTCCAACTCGAATCGAAAGAATGGTCGCGACAAAAAGCTGGAATTCATCCGAGTTTCTTTATTGTGTCAAATCAACTCGGGTACTCTGAAAAGCCCGTTTATCGGGCAGCAATATATATACACATTATGCCGGAGCGTTCGCCCGGGAAAGGCGAGACCGTGCGTGCCCGGGCGTCCTGGGCGAACCCTGGAAAGGCGAGAGCGGGCATGCCCGGGCATCCTGGGCGAGCCCTGGAAAGGCGAGGCTGGACGTGCCCGAGCGTCCTGGGCGAGCCCTGGAAAGGCGAGTCTGGACGTGCCCGGGCGTCCTGGGCGAGCCCTGGAAAGGCGAGAGCGGGCATGCCCTGGCGTCCTGGGCGAGCCCTGGATAGGCGAGACTGGGCGTGCCCGGGCGTCCTGGGCGAGCCCTGGAAAGGCGAGTCTGGGCATGCCCGGGAAAGACGAGACCAGGCGTGCCCGGGCGGCTCGGGCGAGCCCGGGAAAAGCGAGTCCGGGCTTGTCCGGGAGAGGCGCGTCTGGGCCTGTCCGGGCGGCCTGGGCGAGCCCGGCATGGTGATCGCTCCCTGGCCGCGTCCTCGTCAGGTGCAAGGCGATTGTGTATACCCAGCGGTAACCGCTACAATATCACAAATATAAAGACAATGGTTTTCAATTACCTTTGTTTGTTGCTTTTCTATAATCCTGAGCACTATTTTGAGGCCTTTATTGGATTCCTTGACCCAGAAAACATAGGATTAGCATATTTAATTAAGTCTCTAGGTTGACTAGAAGCCGAGATCGCGCAAAATATGTATTTTAAGGCGGCCATTTTCAAAATACAAAATGGCGGCCATGCAGGTGTCTGTGCAAATGCCAACATTGATTTTCAGATTCTCCATGCTCTGAAGATTCCAAAAATGTACAGGTTTGCGAATCCCAAAATTTTGAAAGAAATTATATTTGTTGACATAGTGAACCTCACTCTCTTCATCACTGTCCTGAGTGTCATTTTCGCAAAGGTGTCTACGCAAATGTAAACATTAATTTTTGGATTCCTCATGCCCTGAATATTCCAAAAATGTATAGTTTTGCTAATCTACCAAAATTTTGAACGAAATTATATTTGTTAACATAGTGAACCTGACTACTGGTCCATAGTCAGGTAAACGTATCGATCGAACTGTGTGTGTGTGTGTGTGTGTGTGTGTGTGTGTTTGTGTGTGTGTGTGTGTGTGTGTGTGTGTATATGTGTGTGTGTGTGTGTGTGTGTGTGTGTGTGTGTGTGTGTGTGTGTGTGTGTGTGTTTGTCAGTGTGTGTCAGTGAGAATCAGTGAATTGAGGGAGTGAGTGGGTGTAAGTGAGACAGATAATGAGTGAGTCAGTTAGGCAGACAGTGAATGCATTGTGTGAGTGAGTCATTCATTGAGTTGAGTGAGTCGGTGTGAGTCAGTGAGTTTGTATGTGAGTGAGTGTCAGTGAGTGAGTCAGTAAGTGAGTCTGTGAGTGAGTGTGAGTTGGTGAGTGAGTAAGTATGAGTCGTTGAGTGAGTGAGTGTGTCATAGTGAGTGAGTGAGTCACAGTGAGTGAGCGGGTGTGTATGTGAGTGGGTCAAGCAGAGGCAGATTAACATTTTTTGGGGCCCTGGGCACAAACCCTTTGCACAAACCACCGATATTTACGAAACCTCACCAAATCATAGAGTTGGCGAGAAGGAAAAACAAACCTATTGATTTTGAGGTCAAAAGTTCAGGATAGGCCAAAGGTCAACAATTTTGGCAGATTTGTAAAAATCCTCAATTTCAATCCGATTCACTTGAAATTTAAAGAAGATTTGCATTTCAGGACAATGAATTCAGCCACCAATTATTTTTGACGTCAACATCGGCGAAAAGGTCAACATCGGCCAAAGGCGAACAACTTTACCGATATCGATACGTTTACCTTCCAAATCCTGGTGGCGTCTTGTCAAATCTGTTTCTGGTGTTTGTTCCCCCTCCATCCCCTCCCTTACCTCAAATGGCTACACAGCTGACTCCGCACGTGAAAAAGCTGAATGCCTCAACCCTATGTTTGCCTCTAAATCTTGTGTCCCAAACCCATCCCTCTCTGTACCCACCATACCCAGTCGTACCCAGCTGCTCCTGGACTCCGTGTCCTTTCCTCCTGACAAGGTGGAAAAGTTTCTGTCAACCCTCGATTCTGATTCTGCAACTGGACCTGACGGCATCAGCCCACGGGTCCTAAAATCCTGGTCTTCCGCTCTTTCACTCCCTCTCTCTGTTCTCTTCACCCTCTCTTTTGCTCAAGGTCAACTGCCATCTGCTTGGAAATCAGCCAACATCACCGCTTTGCACAAAAAAGATGCAAAAACAGATCCTAGCAACTACAGACCAATCAGCCTTCTCCCAATTATCAGCAAAGTCATGGAATCCATCATTGCTTCGGATATGAAATCTTTCCTCTTCTCCAATGGCTTGATCTCTGATCATCAATTTGGTTTCAGACCAGGTCACTCTACTCTGGACATGCTGCTTCTGCTGTCTCAACAATGGATGGAGGTCCTCAATGCCAAACAGGAAATTAGAGCTGTCTCCCTCGACATATCACGTGCCTTCGATACGGTCTGGCACCCCGCTCTGCTCACCAAACACTCCTCCTTTGGTATCCATGGAAATCTCCATGCATGGCTGGCGGACTTCCTCTATAGACGTAGTCAACGTGTGGCCCTGAATGGTTTTCTCTCATCTCCTCTTCCTGTTCAGGCTGGAGTTCCCCAAGGCAGTGTTCTGGGCCCTGTGCTTTTTCTGGTCTTCATCAATGATCTCTCTGACTCACTTGAAAATCCTCTCTATCTCTTTGCTGATGACTCCACTCTCTGCCGCTCCTTTCCTCATCCCTCAGATCAGCAGTCTGCAGCCTCCTCACTCTCTACAGACCTGGACAAAATCACAGACTGGGCAAACAAGTGGAACATGTCTTTCAATCCTCACAATCTCACACTCTTACGATGTCTCTCCGAAAAGACCGACTGGACAACCCTCCCATCTACTTTCTGAATAATCCTCTCCAAGAAGTTCTGTCACTCAAGCTTTTGGGTCTCACTATCTGCCATGATCTTTCCTGGGAAAACCACATTTCCAAGCTGGCCTCCAAAGCCAGTCGCCGACTGGGCATCCTCCGTCGTGCGAAGT
Source organism: Myxine glutinosa (assembly GCF_964187855.1). NCBI lineage: Eukaryota > Metazoa > Chordata > Myxini > Myxiniformes > Myxinidae > Myxine > Myxine glutinosa. Next base: position 413,075,612 of record NC_136261.1, read on the forward strand.
CCTTCCTTGGCACACCTGAGCTCCTCACCACATACAAGGCTTTCATCCGCAGCTCAATGGAGTACTGCTCTCCCCTCTGGGCTGGTGCTCCTGCCTCACATCTAGCTCGTCTTCATGCTGTTGAAACCAAAGCGTTCAGAATCATTGGAATCTCCCGCGATGACGCTATCTCCGAGGGCCTTTCACTTACTCACCACAGGCAGGTTGGTGGTCTTTCCGTCTTCTACCGACTCCTCTCCGGCCTTGCTCCCCCAGCTCTCTCTGGGCTCTGTCCCCCAAATATTCCTACAAGTCACACAAGATCAGCCTGCAACCCTCTTATGGTTAAACTGCCAAAATCAAGACTCTCTGCTCACCTTCACTCCTTCATTCCTCTTTTCTCCCGCCTCTGGAACAAAGTCCCTCACTCTCTTCAATCCCACTCCTCCCTCCAGGTCTTTAAAACGGCTGTTCACCACCATCTCTTATCTTCCCCAATCCAAAACCTTGATCTTTTCTACCCCCGCTAATTTCACCCCAAATCCACTTTTTTAGGTGACTTTTGACTTCTTTCCTGGAAGTCCTTGGTGGCCTTACGTTTTGTACCTATCCTGCCTCCCCCCAGGCCCTCTCCCTCCCACACATCTCCCGATGTCCCTGCTCTCAAATGTTGTGTTTGTGTGCTTCCTCCCCTTCTCTCCCCATCTTCTCGACCACCCCCCTTTTTATGTAGTTTCTTTGCTTGTTTGTCTGATTTGTTTGTTTGATAAATGTTAGCTCTTTCACGAGCCTCGACTCTGTATACAAAAAAAAACAAAAACAAAATTATTTTAGGGATTTCCCAAGTATCGTTCTGTCCACAACAGATTTCTTGTTACTTGCAAAATCGAAGATTGTTCAAGTATATTGGTCGGTTGTGTTTGTGACTCTGTCTCTTTGTTTGTTTGTCACCGGCCGACAGGTCACAATTTTCAACCGATCTTCACCAAACTTCACCACGTGGTAGAGTTGGTCAAAAGCAAGAAGCCTATTGTTTTTGGGGTCAATAGGTCAAAAGGTCAACATAGGCCAAAGGTCACCAAATTTGCTAAATTTCTAAAATCCCCAATTTACATCCGATTGACTTGAAATTTGAAGACCACTTGCATATCTGGTCACTGAATTCAACCACCAAGTATTTTTGAGGTCAACATCGGCCAAATTTCTAAAATCCTCAATTTTCATCCAATTGACTTGAAATTTGAAGAGGACTTGCATATCTGGTCAATGAATTCAACCACCAAGTATTCTTGAGGTCAACATAGGCCAAAAGGTCAACATAGGCCAAATTTCTAAAATCCTCAATTCTCATCCAATTGACTTGAAATTTGAAAAGGACTTGCATATCTGGTCACTGAATTCAACCACAAATTATATTTTAGTTGAACATAGGCCAATAGGTCAACATAGGCCAAATTTCTAAAATCCTCAATTTTCATCCAATTGACTTGAAATTTGAAGAGGACTTGCATATCTGGTCACTGAATTCAACCACCAAGTATTCTTGAGGTCAACATACGCCAAAAGGTCAACATAGGCCAAAAGGTCAACATAGGCCAAATTTCTAAAATCCTCAATTTTCAACCAATTGACTTGAAATTTGAAGAGGACTTGCATATCTGGTCAATGAATTCAACCACCAAGTATATTTGAGGTCAACATAGGCCAAAAGGTCAACATGGGCCACATTTCTAAAATACTCAATTTTCATCTGATTGACTTGAAATTTGAAGAGGACTGGCATATCTGGTCACTGAATTCAACCACGAATTATATTTTAGGTGAAGATAGGCCAAAAGGTCAACATAGGCCAAAAGGTCAACATAGGCCAAATTTCTAAAATCCTCATTTTTCATCTGAAAAATCGTCACTTTTCATCGTGTTGACCTGAGCTTTGATCAAGATTGTAAATTTAAATCTTCATGAAATGGACAATTTGCTGTATCAATGGTAAACTTTTGGGGGGGTTGGGGAGGGCGGATTTTGCAAGTATCGTGCTACGCATGACGTCTTCTTGTTTGTCTGTTTGTATGTCAATTACCCACAAGTTACACTTCCAACCTGATCATCATGAAACTTTACGAAGTTGTAGAGGTAGTCACAACTGAGAAGCCTATTGATTTTTAGGTCAAAGATTATCTTGAGATCAAATTTCTAAAATAGTCATTTTCATCCGATTGCTGTGAAAGTTGAACAGCATTTTCATATTGAATCATCGCATTGGGGAATCAACTATCTTTTGAGGTTAAAAGGTCAAATGTCAACTTAAGGTCAAACTTATAAAATCATCAATTTATGTCTAAAAACTCATCAATTTTCATCCGATTAACCTGAACATTAAAGAGCAATTGCAAAGTGCCTCACTGAATTGGGAAATAAACTATTTTAAGGTCAAAAGGTTAAAGGTCAAACTTTCAAAATCATCAATTTTCATCTAAAAATCAATGAGTTATGATTAAGATTGTCAACTTTAATCTCAATAAAATGGACAATTTGATGTCTCAGTGGCAACTTTTTGGGGTGGTTTTGGGGTGGATTTTATCAAGTATTGTGCTCTGCACGACGTCTTTCTTGTTACTTGCAAAATCGAAGATTATTCAAGTATATTGGTCGGTTGCATTTGTGGTTCTGTCTGTTTGTCTGTTTGTTACTTGCCGGAAAAAATTCCGGCAAGTATGTTGGTTGGTTGATTTGTCTGTCTGTCTGTTTGTCTGTGTTTGTCTGTCTGTTTGTGCACAGTGCTACGTCTACATCGTTGCACATAGCATCGCCATACTTTACACACATATTTGCCTTGCTCTGGAATAGACTGTGCCCAATTTTTAACTCTCTAGGCCCAAGGTCAAGCTCAAAGTCACCCAATTAAGGTCACCCAATCATTTGCACCTTCCAATTGAAGCCCCGCCCTTAGGGCGGGTACCGTTGCGAGTGATATATAATGGCGATACAACAATTTTTACCGCTTTGCTTTGAAGAATGGGAATGAAGGGGGAGGAGCGTGTTAATATGTCTGCTTGAAGGCTTTGGGTGGTGAGGGGGCTTGAAGCCAGATTTTAATCTTACAGCCACCATGTTGGTGCTCGCCGTCACTGCAATGCGAAGCGAAAGACGCCTCAGAGCTGTCACAATCACAATCGCTATGTTGTATGTGTTCCCGATATGTGTTTCCTTCATTGTAAAATCTACCAAGTCAACAGTTAAAAGGATTTTTAGCCGATGGTTACGGCTAGTCATTACGGCCGAGGTTACGGCCTTGGCAAGATCGATGGAGACAGCGATCTGTTAGCTTATACACTGCCCAAATAGCGATGTGGAATTCTCTCATGTAGAGATTAACCCCACATCGTTTGAACTTTTGCAGAGGTCATTATTTACTTTTAATGAGCCAAAATGGCCAATAAAAAGTACATTCCGGCAAGTCCTCAGTCTCTGACTGATTTTTCATTTGTTTGTTTGTTACTTGCCGGAAAAGATTCCGGCAAGTACGTTGGTTGGTTGGTTTGTTACTTGCCGGAAAAGATTCCGGCAAGTATGTTGGATGGTTGGTTTGTCTGTCTGTTTGTCTGTTTGTCTGTTTGTGCGCAGTACTATGTCTACATCGTTGCACATACCATCGCCATACCTTACACGCATATTTGTCTTGCCCTGGAATAGACTGTGCCCAATTTTTAACTCTCTAGGCCCAAAGCCTCCATTATGACATCATCATTCGATAATTTGACAAGTACAAAACTTCATCCAATCAAGATGCAATTTCTTGAGCACCATGTCGGCATAAACTGGTGGAGAAAGTAATAATAATGATGACGTCATCGGTCATGTGGTCGGGCCGCAATCTTAGAAAAACCCAAAAAACTTTGCACCTCTATATCTCCGAAAGTGCTGAATTGAAAAAATTTGAGACATGGCTTATTGTAAAGAACTCCCCACGAATATATCAAGTCACTAAATTGGGAAATGTACTATTTGAGGTCAAAAGGTCAAAGGTCAACTCAAGGTCAACTTTTCAAAATCAATTTTCATCTGAAAAGCCGTCAATTTTCAACCGATTGACTTGAACATTGAACAGCATTTGCATATCGAGTCACTAAATTGGGAAACATACTATTTTGAGGTCAAAAGGTCAAAGGTCAATTCAAGGTCAAACTTCCAAAATCATGAATTTTCATCCAAAAAAACCCATCAATTTGCATCCGATTGACTTGAAAATAGAACAGCATTTGTGTGTTACCTCACTGAATTGGGAAACCAACTATTTTTGAGGTCAAATGGTCAAAGGTCAACTCAAGGTGAAACCTCTAAAATCATCATTTTTCATCTGGAAAATCATCACTTATCATCCTGTTCACCAGAGCTTTGATCAAGATCATAAATTTTAATCTTCATGAAATGGACAATTTGCTGAATCAATGGAAAAATGTATTTTGCATCAAAATATTTTAATTTCAACTTATTAATTTAAATTTTAATTAAAACTCATTTGCTCCGCATATACATTTAACATAACGTGTTCTTTTTATTAATTCACATCCCCTGTTCGTGTTTGAAATCTGTTGTGCGTGGGATCCCAATTTAGTACCTTATTTTATTACCGGCGCGTGTTTTTACTGTCTCTGCTTTTCCTGAATAAACCCTTGCATTATTTTTGTACATATATCTGAACGCAGTTTACCGGGTGGTTTATTTCAATAGTTAAGGCTGCGGGGACTTACGCCACTTCCCTCCATTCCGCGCGCTGAGGTGTTTTAGATTTTGGAATCCACCATTGAGTTTCCGCCTCAGAGTTAAAGCCTTCGTGATTGGCATCTGCGACCGCCTCATATAAATTTCGGCGGTTGCGCGACATTTGGTGTCAGGAGTTAGGGATTCGAACCTAGCGGACAATATTTTTGTCCGGAGGAAGGGAGTCGACGCCGGCTGGGTGAAAAACCCCGCCCAGCATTTGGAACCGAAATTTTTATAGTCGAGGCGGAGAAATTTGAATAATCAATTGGGCGTACGGAGCGCGATATCGTGATGAAATTTATGAAGGATTTAATAAACGAGAGCAGTGAGCGAACCAGTAAGGAATTGAAGGGCGAAATGCGAGAAATGAAAAGTGGGTTGGAAAATAAAATGTTGTGCATGTTGCTCACGAGCAGGGAATTGCGCCGGGAATGGCAAAGTTGGGAATTGCACCGGGAATGGCAATTGTGGCATGTGTACAGGTGAGCGTGGAGTGCCCACAGGTAGATGGAGAGACTGCAGGTGCAGAGGTGGATGGGGAATGTCCACAGGTGGATGGGGAATGTCCACAGGTGGATGGGGAATGTGAACAGGTAGATGGGGAATACCTGCAGGTAAACGTGGAGTGCGCACAGGTGAGCGTGGAATGTGCAAATTGCAATAGGGAATGTTTCCCACCTGGCCTGGTTGTTTGTCGGGACCGAGTGGATGTCACAACACCTCAACAGGGGGATGAATTGGAATTGGTGCAGCACCAGGGCGGTGGTGCGGAGCAAGAGGGGGTAGAGTTTTTGGGGGTCCGTGTAATGGAGCCGGACCGGGTATTTATTGGGGATATTGATGAAGACCTGGCGGGGCCAGAAATGATTTGTGATGATGATGATGATGATGAGGATGATTTGACGCAGCGGCTGGGGACCTGGGATAGTCCCATGGAGGTAGAGTTTGTTCAGGCCCAAAGGAGTTTGGGGAATGAGGTGAGTTGGTCCGAGGAGGTGGTTGGAATGACCAAGGGGACCCTCACCGTGCTCAACGACTTGGTAACAGAGGCTCCAAAATTACAGAACCAGTTGGGGAGTGTGTTGACTCCGGGCTGGATTTGGACCTTGGAGGATCGGGGGATAGAGCCTCTGAAGATTTGGTCCCCGCAGGGAATTTGGACCAGCTGCAGGGAGGGGCAGAACAACCGGTGGTAGAGGTTGTTACCTGCAGCTGCGGTGATTGGTCACCTGGAGCCAAAGGTTCTAAAAGAAAATTTAAAATTAAATTTAAATGGGAGTTTGATTTGGCACAGCCATGGGGATAATTGGTCCCCGGGCTGCGGGATTTGGACATGGGGAGGTCAATGAAGATAGCCTCGGGGAAAAGTTGCCCCTTTCGAAATTTAGTGATGCCATCCAGCTGGGGGGCTGTGCTGGCGAGATTTGGACGTGGGGTCCAGCCATGGGGGGCATGGTACGACCTGGGCCCCACGGGGGGTCTGGTGGAGTGTGGCGTCCCTTGTCCGTCGGGGCGCCGTCAGGGCTTGTGGCTCGGGCCGACAGGGTCACCGGACCCTTGTGGGGGTTAAGACCTCCAGGGGGGTCCGAGGTGGTTTCTCAAGCCTGGGAGGGCCTTTATTGAGGACCACAAGGGGGAGGTGTTGTGGGTCACGCTTTGGTGGTGGCACTGCGGACGGCCAACTTGGGCCTGATGTGGTGACCACCCGGGCATGCGACCTGACACCCTCTCCCTGAGAATCTGGGACAACCAGCATGTGGTGACCTGACATGGTGGTTGGTCTATGGACGCGGGTCGTACCGAATGGACAGGAATGAGACAGCCTGCCGGACAACCATTGGGGCATCTGTGGAACGTGAGGGTGTGAGAGTGACCTTCCACAGATGCTCCGTTATGATTTATGGACTCTCGGGTTGGGAAGAGTAGCCATGGAGTTGTTGAATTTGGAATGTGTAACGAGCCGAGCACATGGGCCATGCTCGGCTGGCATGTGTATGGCAAAGCATCTTTCTTTCGTTAAGATTAGTAAAATGTGAAAAATGTTTGGCATGGGTAATCTGTGGGTTAGATGTAAATTAAGGGGTGAATTTTTGTGAAGAGAAATGGTGGACACTGTATAGTGACGCCATTATTGATCCAGGTGTGTTTTACCAAAGTGTTGGAGGCTGTGATAAAATTAATAAGGTAGCAGGACACAGCTTTCAACTGGTTGTGGGGGCGACTGTGCTGATATTTGGGACGCGGGATCATGGGGATGTAGTTGTGTGGTCTGAGGGTCAACGTGGTGCTATGGGTGTCCGAGGGGCGTGGACCATGTCTTCTGGGTGGGTCACCTGGTGGAGCATGGCTGTTGACTGGACCTTGGTGTGGTCAAGTGTGGGTGAGCATTGGGGGGCTGCGGTTCTGTGGACTGGGGGACGCGAGGGCGGCGTAGGTGACGTGAGGGGAATGACACGCATTGCGGCCGTCTCCCCCAGGGCCGAGATTGTGTGTGCGCTAGTGTGTGTTGTGGCAGCAGGTGCTCACCACATTGGCCAGCTGGGGCTGGTGCAGCCCTGTTCCTCGCAGGGGGGGGGGGGGGGTGGATGTTGGGTCGCACCCTCATGGACACTCATGGGCCAATGCTGCATGTGTGAGAAGTGTAATGATTTATGGGAGCGAGACATGGGTAACTAGAACGGGCACTCGGTAGAGCGCATACCTTCGCCGCAGCTACTGTTCTGTACTTGGCATGGGAGTGTAGGGAACAGAACAACAAAAATACGATTTTGACCTTTTCGTGACCTTGACCTTGACCTTTGACCCGATTGCTCCCAAAATCTAATCAAATGTGTCCCGTATAATAACCAATCATCCCACCAAATTTCATGCAATTCGGTTGAATACTTTTTGAGTTATGCGATTAACATACACACACACACACAGACATACAAATAAATACACAGCGATCAAAACATAACCTTCCGCTTTTGCGAAGGTAATGAACGTAGAGCAGCAACGAAGGTTGGAAAGGGTGGAAATGCGAATGGTTCGATGGATGTGTGGAGTATCGTTGAGAGAGAGGAAGACAAATGATGAATTGCGAAAAATGATGGGAATAGAGCCTGTGATTGATGCTGTAAAGAGGAACACGTTGAGATGGTTTGGTCATGTGTTGAGGAAGGATGAAAGTGACTGGTTGAGAAGAGTGATGGAAATGAATGTAGAAGGAAGTAGAGGACGGGGAAGACCGAGAAAGACTTGGCTAAAGATGGTGGAAGAAGAAATGCGGGCAAGGGGGTTAACAAGGAGAGATGCAGAAAATAGGGCAAGATGGAGAAGATTGTCATGGGGACCGCAAGGCTAACCCCCGCTCGAGCAGGGAAAATGGCCTTAAAATGCATGTTGTTGTTGTTGTTGTTGTATATGTTGAAATATTTTGAAAATGGGCTCATCCATTTTATATACTCTGAGAAAAAAAAGTTTGGAGTAAGGAGCGTCTTTAAAAGTAAACAGGTTTTCCCACATCCGCTTGAACCAACTATTAGACACCGTAATGAATTTGGGAGGTTCTTATGATTATTAAATGTTATCTTGCTTTCCCACATGGGTAAAAAATCATCCATTTAATGGAGGGCTGAAAATACAGACTTGGCATTTAATATGGAATATTTTTTTTGTGGGGGTGAACTTACTTTTCAAGATGTCTTAGAACCAAAAGTTCATTGGAATTATGTTGAAATTATTCTAGATTTTGTTAATGTGACCTTTAATAGAAACAAAAACCACATTTGACATTTCGAAACAAATAAATTGATCCTTGAAAGTGATGTAAACTGATATCGAACTCAATTCATGGACAGTACTGTGTTAAACTTCTATACGTTTTCCAGAAGTATCTCTTTATTTTGCACATTAGCCAAATTTTTTTATTCCAAAAACAAAAGTTAAATTACGACTGGGATTACGGACAGTACAATTACAGTTCAGTACTTCGTGTAACCCCCACGAGCATTCAGGAGAGCACGTACACGTTGAGGCATGCTGTTCACGAGATTTGCCAAGGTTTGGACAGGAATCGCTTGCCATGCAGTGACAATAGCCTGCTGCAATTCACGCACAGAAGTCGGCTGCTGGTCCAAGTGGTCGATTTGACGCGTTAATTCTGCCCACAAGTTCTCTATCGGATTCATATCCGGGGACATGGCAGGCCACTCCATATGCTCGACACCACGGTCAGCAAGAAAGTGTTGGATCATGCGAGCACGATGAGGCCGTGCATTGTCATCTTGGAAGACAAAGTTTCCTCGAAAGGCTGCACGAGCAAATGGAAGCAATGTTTCTTCCAGAATGGCCCTGTACTTGAACTGGTTCAGGTTTCCATTCAGAACAACCAGGTCAGTTTTGCCCCCTGCATGAAAAGCAGCCCAAACGGTCACCCCACCACCTCCAGCTTGGATTCTTGGCACTATACAATCTTTGTTGTAGGCTTCATGCACTTGTCTGCGCACTCGGACGCTGCCATCTTGACGATAGACAAGAAATCTAGACTTGTCACTGAAGATCACGTGATTCCAGTGTCCTGGCTGCCATTGACGGTGCTCTCTGGCCCACTGCAATCGGCGCTGGTGGTGTTGTCTGGTCAGGCGTGGCTTTCTCAGGGGACGCCTGGCACGATAGCCTGCTTGAACCAGTCGGTGGTTGACTAGCCTTCTGGATACAGGCACATTTGTCTGTTGCTGCCACTCAGCCCGAAGCCGATTAGCTGACTTGGTACGGCCATTGCGGACTAACCAGTGCAGCTGGCGATCATCCCTCCTTGTGGTTCTGCGGGGACGTCCTGGTTTCGGTATTGGAGTAGGGACACCCCTCTGAGCATTTCGTTTCAGGATCTTTGACACCTGACCTTGAGTGATGCCATACTGCCGAGCAATAGCACGCTGTTTCATGCCGTAATTTCGTAAAGCCACCACTCCATGACAAACAGCATTGTCGAGTTTACGGACCATCTCCAGAGGAAGCGGCAATAACTTTTGGAGACATGCAGCAGTTGTTTTCCACTAATACAGAACGCAACAACCCTTGTATACCCGACTGTGAAGCCAATCATCAAATGCACCTGTCTGCACATTTTGCCACGCCACCTGTGATATAATCCTATTGTTGACTTCTTGCTGTGACAGACAATCAGTGACATGGTTCTTTTAACAAATAAATCACCAAAGTGTAAAAGAAACTCACCAGATTGATATACTGAGTTAAGAAAGTAAACCCAAGTCAAGAAAAAATATATATTCCATATTAAATGCCAAGTCTGTGTATAGCAGTTAATCATTCATCCTGTGTGTTGTTATCCCTATTATAATTGTGTATACATATTAGAAGTGACTCAACCAACCGTCTAATTGAGTTGAATGTATCTTGAAATATTTTGAAAATGGTTTCGTCCATTTTATATACCCCCAAAAAAAAATTCTTTTTATTTATATTTTTATAATTATTTTAGTGAAAATCAGGAAAATCGAGGAAATCAGAAATTTGAGACATTTTGGAAATTTTGGGAAATTTCGGAAAAATCATGAAAATCGAGAAATTCGAGAAAATGTGAAAATTGAAGAATAAATAAATAATTATTTCGACCACTTCCGGTTTGTAACCCACAACTTCCTGTTTTTGGGGCAAGGGGGATACGGGCATTCTGCTCCTGGCCTGGTCTGGTCTGGATCTCTCCTTTTCTATCTACTTATGTGCTTTGGTAATCTTTGAGTATTTTACATCATCTTCTTTATCATGTATCAAAAGTTGATATGCGTTAAATTTCTCATATTGTTATCGTTTTTAATTTAGTATTGAACGTCTCATATTCCGTTTTAAAGTTTTTAATTATTTTATTATTGATGCTAATAATATCAATGCACATTTTATTAGTCCCCTACCGGTGTACACCGGAGGGGACTATAGGTTTGTACGCCGTTCCTCCGTCTGTCAGTCCGTCAGTCCATCACGCAAAGAACAGTTTTCCGGACTTTTTTTCTGAACTCTTAATGCTAATGATTTCACACTTGGTACGGTTTCCTCATGATAAGTTACAGATCAAGTTCAAACTTCACGACGTTTCGATCATTTTTGACAAAGTTATGGCACTTTGGGTATTCTCGAGTTCTCCTCAAGCCGCACCGTGCGCCCTCAGCCTCGTCTCGTGAACGTCAAAAGCACGACACAGCGCGCGCTTTCGGGAGGAGCAGAGCCAAGTCGAGCAACATATATATATACACCGATCATTAATCGTGAACCGGAAAATATAATAAATTACTGATATTTAGCGACTCGAAAGGTTCTTTATGAACAACTTATTTTCTCGTGCTTCTGCTGACCCGTCTGCAAGGTGTATAAATCGAAGTCCCGAGTGCGAATCACAGGTGAGCCCGTCCTGAGGTAATTAGTGATTGGGAACGATTCAGAACCTGTGGATAAATAACCCTTGGTAATTTCCCCAACAGTTTTCCGGACGACAGACTGCCGGTAGGGGACATGTATTGCAGCGCAATACTCAAAATGCTTGTTTATTTTTGTTTGTATTTAAATAATATTTTGAAGTGTGGTACTGCGCACACAACTTGCTTGCCAAAGAAGTAGGCCACACGTGTTTGATAAAACTAAAAGAGCCGTTATTGTTAAAGCTAGCAACAGATCCTAGCAACTACAGACCAATCAGCCTTCTCCCAATTATCAGCAAAGTCATGGAATCCATCATTGCTTCGGATATGAAATCTTTCCTCTTCTCCAATGGCTTGATCTCTGATCATCAATTTGGTTTCAGACCAGGTCACTCTACTCTGGACATGCTGCTTCTGCTGTCTCAACAATGGATGGAGGTCCTCAATGCCAAACAGGAAATTAGAGCTGTCTCCCTCGACATATCATGTGCCTTCGACACGGTCTGGCACCCCGCTCTGCTCACCAAACTCTCCTCCTTTGGTATCCATGGAAATCTCCACGCATGGCTGGCGGACTTCCTCTCTAGTCGTCGTCAACGTGTGGCCCTGAATGGGTTTCTCTCATCTCCTCTTCCTGTTCAGGCTGGAGTTCCCCAAGGCAGTGTTCTGGGCCCCGTGCTTTTTCTGGTCTTCATCAATGATCTCTCTGACTCTCTCGAAAATCCTCTCTATCTCTTTCCTGATGACTCCACTCTCTGCCGCTCCATTCCTCTTCCCTCAGATCGGCAGTCTGCTGCCTCCTCACTCTCTGAAGACCTGGACAAAATCACAGACTGGTCAAACAAGTGGAACATGTCTTTCAATCCTGACAAATCTCACACTCTTACTATGTCTCTCCGAAAAGATCGACTGGACAACCCTCCCAACTACTTTCTCAACAATCCTCTCCAAGAAGTTCTGTCGCTCAAGCTTTTGGGTCTCACTATCTGCCATGATCTTTCTTGGGAAAACCACATTTCCAAGCTGGCCTCCAAAGCCAGTCGCCGACTGGGCATCCTCCGTCGTGTGAAGTCCTTCCTCGGCACACCTGAGCTCCTCACCACATACAAGGCTTTCATCCGCAGCTCAATGGAATACTGTTCTCCCCTATGGGCCGGTGCTCCTGCCTCACACCTCGCTCGGCTTCACGCTGTTGAAACCAAAGCTTTCAGAATTATTGGAATCTCCCGCGATGAAGCTATCTCTGAGGGCCTTTCACTCACTCACCGCAGGCAGGTAGGTGGTCTTTCTGTCTTCTACCGACTCCTCTCCGGCCTTGCACCCCCAGCTCTCTCTGTGCTCTGTCCCCCAAATATTCCTACAGGTCGCACAAGATCTGCCAGCAACCCTCTGATGGTTAAACTGCCGAAATCTCGGCTCTCTGCTCACCTTCACTCTTTCATTCCTCTTTTCTCCCGCCTCTGGAACAAACTCCCTCACTCCCTTCAATCCCACTCCTCCCTCCAGGTCTTTAAAACAGCTGTTCACCACCATCTCTTATCTTCCCCCATCCAAAACCTTGATCTTTTCTACCCCCGCTAATTCACCCCAGATCCACCTTGTTTGAAATTCCAACTTCTTTCCTGGAAGTCCTGGCAGTGTCCATATGTTTTATACCTCTCCCACCGCCCCCTTCCCATGCCCCCCCCCCCCAAAGCCCTCGCCCTCTCTCAGATCTCTCGTTGTCTCCATGTCTCTCGGTCCCTGCTCTCAAATGTTGTGTTTATGTCCTTCCCCCTCTCTCCCCATCTTGTCTACCGTTTCCGATGTTATATGTTTTATGTGTCGGTTTGTCTTTCTGTGTGATTAATGTTCGCTCTTTCACGAGCCTCGATCTTGTATACAAAAAAAAAAAAAAAAAAAAAAAAAAAAAAAGCTCAAACTGCAGCACTGGGCGGGCTCGAACTTCGAGCCCGCATATATATCCCGAGGTCACGCCTCGTCCCCGGGCGTGGCCGATCGGTCGATAGGCGGGGCATGCTTTTCAGTTCCCCGCCTGGACGTTTGTGCCACCTGCTGGTGCACGGAATTCTTGTTCCATGTGCCCGCCACACGCGCCGCCCCCCAGAATTCCCGCGCACCTGAAGGGTGAGTTTGCGGGGAAGCCGGATGACCCAGCCGAAACGCCCCCTGGCGATGGGTGCAGGGCTGGGGGGCAGCGGGCCGGCAGGGCTGAGGGGTGCCGGGGGACTGACCGCCGGGGGGCGGCCTCGACGCGGAGGCAGAGATGCTGGCGGGGGTGACGGGGGTCCGACCGCCGGGGGGTAGCCTCGACGCGGAGGCAGCGCTGCCGGCGGGGGGTGGTCCGGATCGAGGTGGGCCGGCTTGAGGTGGTCCACGGAAATGCGATCCGGGGCACCGCCGATGTCGACCGTTAAAAACTTGTCACCAGTCTCCAGCACGCGGAAGGGCCCGTCGTGCGGGGGCCGTAGCGGTGCCCGGTGGGCATCGTGCCGGATGAACACGTACTCTGCCGTGTGAAGCTCCGGGGTGATGTGGGCAGGTGGGCAACCGTGGTGTGCCGTTGGCACCGAGGCGAACCTCCGGGCAGTCTCCTGAAGGGCGGAGCGCTGTTGCGCCGCGGACCAAGGAGCCGTGGAGTCGGGGATAAATTCACCCGGTACCCGCAGTGGTTGCCCGAAGACCAACTCTGCCGAGGACGCGTGCAGGTCGTCCTTGGGCGCCGTCCTGAGGCCCAGCAGGACCCAGGGGAGCCTGTCGATCCAGCCACCATCGCGGAGGCTGGCCCGGAGTGCGGCCTTCATGGAGCGATGAAAGCGCTCGCACAGGCCATTGGCCTGGGGGTGGTAGGCTGTGGTGTGGTGTAGCTTCACCCCGAGTCCTTGCCCCACCGCGGCCCAGAGCTCCGAGGTGAACTGGGGGCCGCGGTCGGACGAGATGTCCGAGGGGGCACCGAACCGGGCAACCCACGTGGTGATAAAGGCCTGCGCCACCTCAGCCGCAGACGTCGCCGCCAATGGGACGGCCTCCGGCCACCGTGTGGTACGGTCGACCATGGTGAGGAGGTGGGTGAACCCTCGCGAGGGGGGCAGGGGTCCCACCAAGTCGACGTGCAAGTGGTCGAACCGCCGCTCGGGCACCGTAAACGGGGCCAACGGTGCCTGGGTGTGGCGGTGGACCTTTGCGCGCTGGCACGCGAGGCACGTCCTGGCCCAGTCACGGACGTCCTTCCTGAGGCCATGCCAGACGAACTTCGCCCCGACGAGTTTCTGGGATGCCCTCGCGCCAGGGTGGGACAGGCCGTGGATGGCGTCAAACACTGGGCGCTGCCAGCCAGCAGGCACGATGGGGCGAGGCCGGCCGAGGGAGACGTCGCAGAGGAGGGCCGTGCCTGTGGCGTCGAACGGCACCTGGGTGACGTGGAGGCACGTGACGGCGGTCCGCAAAGCCTGGACGCCGGGGTCAGTGGTCTGGGCCTCCGCCAACCGGGCATAGTCGACCCCGAGGTAGACCGCGTGCACGACGGACCGGGAAAGGCAATCCGCCACCGGGTTGTCCTTACCCGCCATGTGATGGATGTCCGTCGTGTACTCGGACACGGCAGAGAGGTGGAGCTGCTGCCGTGCCGACCATGGCTCGGCGACCTTGGCCATCGTGAACACAAAGAGCTTGTGGTCAACGAAGGCCGTGAACGGGTGGCCCTCCAGCAGATGGCGGAAGTTTCGGACCGCCAGGTGGAGCCTGAGCAACTCGCGGTCGAAGGTGCTATAACGGCGTTCGTGCGGGCGAAGCTGCCGGCTGAAAAACGCCAGCGGTTGCCAAGCACCACGCACCCATTGCTCGTGCACCGCGCCCACCGCGTAGTCCCAGCATGGTGGCGTCGGCCAGGGCCAGCTTTGTGCCCGCGAATGCCGCAGCCATCGGCTCCGACCATGCGATGTCACCTTTGCCCGGCTTGCCCCGAAGGGCCTCGTGCAAGGGGCGGAGGAGCTGGGCGACGTGGGGCACGAAGCGGTGGTAAAAGTTTACCATGCCCAGGAACTCCTGGAGCCCCTTGATCGTGCGGGGCCGCGGGAAATCCCTGACCACGTCCACCTTGGCCGGTAGAGGGACGGCCCTGTGCTCGGTGATGCGGTGCCCCAAGAAGTCGATGGTGGCGACACCGAAACAGCACTTGGCAGGGTTGATGATAAGGCCATGCTGGCCCAGGCATTCGAAAAGCGTGCGGAGGTGGAGCAGGTGCTCCTCCCGGGACGCGCTCGCGACTAGGATGTCGTCCAGGTAGACGAACAGGAAAGGTAAGTCGCGCAAGACGCTATCCATAAGCCGCTGGAACGCCTGAGCCGCGTTCTTCAACCCGAAGGGCATCCGTAGGAATTCAAAGAGGCCGAAAGGGGTGATGACCGCCGTTTTTGGGACGTCGTCCGGTTGGACGGGGACCTGATGGTAGCCCCGGATGAGGTCCACCTTTGAAAACACGGTCGTGTTGGCCAACCGGGCAGAAAAGTCCTGAATGTGTGGGACTGGGTAGCAGTCGGGGGTGGTGGCATCGTTGAGCTTTTGGTAGTCCCCGCACGGCCGCCATCCCCCGCCGGGCTTCGGCACGATGTGCAGCGGGGAAGCCCAAGCACTATTGGAGCGCCGCACGATGCCCAGCCGCTCCAGCATGGCGAACTCCGCTTTTGCCACCGCGAGCTTCATCGGCTCCAGTCGGCGTGCCCGGGCATAGACCGGCGGCCCGACCGTGGGGATGTGATGCTCCACCCCGTGTTTAACAGCCACCGCTGAGAAGGTGGGCCGCATGAGGGCCGGGAAACTGGCAAGGAGGCGGGTAAAGTCGTCCGCTGCCAGAAGCGTGCAAACTAAACTCGCCGGGACGGAAACGTCTTGCAAGCCACTTGGCAAGCCGCTCGGTGAGCCGCTCAGTGAGCCGCTCAACGAGCTGCTCAGCGAACAAGTGAGCGAGCTCAAGGTCTCGGCCTGGACGAGCCATCTGCGCTTTACATCGACCAACAACCCATGCGCACATAAGAAGTCCGCACCGAGCAATGCCATGCGCACACTGGTGGTTACGAACGACCACCGAAAGCGCTGCCCTCCGAACCGCAGGGAGAGGCAGCGCTTCACGAACGTGCGGATGGGTGTACCTTTGGCGGCAAGAAACGCGGGTCCCCGGCCCGCGGTTCGCTTGTCGGACATATAGGCTCACCTGCGCTCCTGTATCGCAGAGGAAACGGTGCCCGGACAAGGTGTCCGTGATGAATAGAAGGCTGCCGGAATGGCCGACGCTCAGGGCCGCTACCAAGCGCCGGCCTGGGCGTTTCCCGACTTGCCAAATGAGCACGGCGGGCAACACTTCTTTGCCTTGTGGCCGAACCTGGCGTGGAAAGAGCACCAGGCTTGCGGCGGCGGCGGCCGCGGTTTTCTCGGCGGCAGTGGTGGTGGGCGGGGCGCGGCAGCGGCCACGAGGGGTGCAGCAGCATCAGCCTCGGGATCCACGACGGCCGCACCGTAACTCACCCGCGTGTCGCAAGCCGCGAAGAACTTGTCGGCCTCTACGGCCAGGGCGCGGGGTTCCCTTATGTTGGAACCGGCCAGCGCGAGGCATACCTGTGCAGGTAGCTGGCGTAGAAAAAGTGCCCGGAATAAAAAATCCAGGGCTTGGTCACCAAGCAACGACAGCATATGATCCATCCGCATGGATGGTCGTGTGTCGCCGAGTTCGGGAAGGTCCAGGAGGCGGTCGGCCCGTTCGATCTCCGTGAGGCCGAACGTGGCGATGAGGAGACGTTTGAGCGCCCTGTACTTGTGGTCGGCCGGCGGGAGCCGCAGGATGGACACGACTCGGGTGGCCGTGCCGGGCCCGAGGGCGGCGACCACGTGCTAGTAACGGGTCTCGTCCGCCGTTATGCCTCGAAGCTGAAATTGTGCTTCGGCCTGCACGAACCACACCTCGGCCTGTGCTTCCCAAAACTCTGGGAGTTTTACCGTGACTGCGTTGTTGGCCATGGCGCTTTCAGTGGTCAGCAACGGCTGAACCAATCGGGGTCACCAGTGATGTGTGGTGCTGCGCACACAACTTGCTTGCCAAAGAAGTAGGCCACACGTGTTTGATAAAACCAAAAGAGTCTTTATTGTTAAAGCTCAAACTGCAGCACTGAGCGGGCTCGAGCTTAGAGCCCGCATATATATCCCGAGGTCACGCCTCGTCCCCGGGCGTAGCCGATTGGTCGATAGGCGGGGCATGCTTTTCAGTTCCCCGCCTGGACGTTCGCACCACCTGCCGGTGCACAGAATTCTTGTTCCATGTGCCCGCCACAATATATATTTTAAGTTTTCCAAAACATTCTTATTCCATTTTCAATTTTCAATTATTTTGAGAAATATATAATTTGTGAATTATATATTTATTTATTTTTACAAAAAATTTAATTCATTTTCAATTTTTTCAATTTTTTGTTTTTCTCAATTTCAATTTTTATAATTGCAATGAAAAGTCTGGTAAAATTACTTACGTTATTACTTACAATGTTTCCACATTGCTTGTTTGTGGTGACGTTATTGCTTTAATACTCTGAGCCGTTTGCATTATACATCCCAATTTAATAATATTAAGAGATCCATTCAATGATGTTTTATGTTGCTGTGTTGCCTGGTGTTGGCATAGTGGTTAGGGTGCTGGCTTGGGATCCTAGGATCCTGGGTTCGAATCCCGATCGATCGCTGAATTAACACCAGGGGGGTTGACTCAGCCTGTCATCCTTCCGAGGTTGGCAAATTGAGTACCAGCTTGCTGGGATGAATGATCCTGGTGTGTACCCTGGTTTAGAATAGGTACACCATATCCCTGCGCTTTGGAAGAGCATGACCAAGGGTTGGCGTCAGGAAGGGCATCCGGCCATAAAAACATCCGGCCATAAGGGGCATCCGGCCGCAAAAACATTGCCTCAAAACAGGGAACCATGATTGTCATGGGGCCCGCAAGGCTAACCCCCGCTCTAGCGGGGAAAATGGCCTCAAAACGTTCATTCATTCATATTCTTTCAATGATGTTTTATCTATTGTCTGATTGTTCTTGATTAATTTGGGTTTCATCATTCTCATGCCAGAAATTTTTTTTTTTTTAAATGCAGTATATATTTGAGATATTTTACCACTTTTAAGCATTATCGTATTTCTATTGGTAGATTTTATTGTATATCCTCAGCTTTCTCATTACGACCAATAACAATCGATGACTGTATTAGATACATACCTTTTGTTTTCGTAATAATTTTTTATCTTGGATATTAATATGCTCTCCTATATTAATCATTATAACGGGTATTATCTCACTGTCAGTTTTGGTTTTGTCTATCCAACATAAACCTTGATATCTCCTTTTTCTCCCTGTTCACCTTTTTCTCCCACAATTACTTGGGTACTTCTTGGTCCAGTAGCTCCTCGTCTACCAATAAATCCTGGCCTACCCTGGGCACCTTTATCACCTCTTACAAACAAAACCTTTTGAATTATTGCTCCCTTTTCACCTTTAACTCACGGTACTCCTTGGTCACCTACAACTCCCAGTACTCCTTGGTCGCCTTTAACTCCTGGGTCGCCTTTTACTCCCGGTACCACAAGTCTTTTATTAATCTCACGGGTTTCCATATTTTTCTCCCTTTCCTCCCTCTACGTTTTCTCCCTTTCCTCCCTCTCCTCCCTTCCACTCTCTTCTTCAACTACATCCTCATCCCTTGCTACCCTAAAAGCATCTCCCCATAGAATATTGTCGCGCAACCGCCGAAATTAATATGAGGCGGTCACGGATGCCGACCGCGAAGGCCTTAGCCCCCCGAGGCGAAAACGGAATGGCGGATTTCCAAAACCAAAAGCTACCCCAAGCGCGCGAGATGGAGGGGAGCCGCGAGACCCCCCCGCCCCCCCCCCCCCGCAGCCTTATCTGTTAAATCAATCACCGGGAAAACTGCGTTCAAGTATGTACAGCAAATAATATAAGGGTTTATGAAAAGAAAACAGGGACAGGAAAAGCACGCGCAGGTAATGAAATATCCTAAATCGGGATCCCGCACACCAGATATCAAATACAAATGAGGGAATCTGAATTAAGGAAAAGAACACGTCATGTACTGGTGAACGTGCAACTCGGTCTTATCTGGTCTTTGTCGGTGACTTTGGCCGCTGTCCAACATGTGGCTCCTTTCGCCCGCGGCACGCCTCGCTCCAAGTTCCAAAGCACCGAGCACCGAGCACCACGCACCACGCACCGATCACCACGAGGTCGACCCTCGTACACGGTCGACAAGCCAACTCGGATCTCACCGGGACGGCCAGCTCAGGCCGTGAGTATTCCAGGAATCTGCCAGGAATCTGCTCAGAATCTCACTGGAATCTGCGAGCCAACGAAACCAGGGATCTCACGAACCTGCCAGGGCCAGGAATCTCACTAGAGCGCAACTGCTCAACTTGTCCGTTACTCACTCGGGATCCAACTCACAACTCAACTCGACAACTCTGCGCACTCAACTCCAACTCGACCGACTAAATGGCATTCGGCGCTCGTTCATCAACTGCCCAAAAAATGGCGTTCGGCCTCGATAGTATCTGCTGGCCATTGACGTCAGCATTGGCGCACTGCCAACCAATCAGTCTCCTCCACCGACTCGCCAGCTCACCCAGGTGCACGCCCACTGCGCCACTCCCACTCCCTGCTCCTTATGTCAAAGCGCGTGCTATTCGAGGTGGATCAGCCTCTCGGAGGTGTAAATGGCGGCGGCCATTCGGCGGTGTCCTGGCCTGATTTCTTCCTAAGTCATGTCAGGGGGGAGGGCGTTATTTAGTGTTGCACTAAGGATCCATCGGAATGTCTATGTGGTGTGCGGTGCCAAAAGGGACAAAGGTTTGGCTAACCAGGGGAGGGTACACAGGGGCGCTACTCCTTAATCCCTACACTACTTATCACTCGAACCTCCTGGTAGATTCACAATTATACATCTTAACCGACAAAACGCCGATACAGGAACTTATTACAAGGTAGTTTTCCTTACCACGACACCTCAAAGCATGTTACCTACTCAGATCTAACTGCTCTACATATTGCTCTACCACATCGACATAACAATATTATACATATACTCATCTGGATTTTGAGATATTCTGAGATGTATAATTATTTTTCTCATAATCAGATACCAATAGGATTTGTTGACAATTTCTAAAAGAGTTTTATATTTCATAACTTTGAGAAGTTGATTTTTATTTAATATATTTTCATCAAGTCTCTATTTGTGGGTAATAGTCTTCTTTACGAGACCAATTAAAATAATCTATGCCTTCCAACTTCATTGAAAAGAACCAATTATACCCTAAATCAAACATATCATACGTTTATTTTTCATATATCCTCCCCAACTATATGTCCTTCTTTATGAAGTTTAATTGTAAGTAGATGGTTAAATTTAATAAGAAAAGGTGTATGGTCTGGAGATCCAGGTGTTGTGGCTGTAAATTCTACTTGTTTGTTAAAGAGTGCTGTAGAATATTTTGTTAAATCACTGAATCTAACTAAGTCATTGTCATATGTGGGGCTTGGATTAATTAATTGATTAATTTATAATTATTCTTCATATTAATATGTTTTGTTATATTATATTTTTGTCGTTCAGCCTGTGCCTTTGTATAATAATTTGATAAATCAATATCCAACTATCAGGATAATCCAATGATCGAACCATCTTTTCCAACATAAGTCATTTTTAAAATGAGATTTATAATAATATCATAAAAATTTACATTATTGTTGAGTTGAAATAATATGACTGTATAAACATAATTGACCCCAACATTTGGAATTAATGTCTTGGACTTGAAATGTTTGATAAAGACCATTCTGTAAGAAGTTAATTACTACAAGAGGCGGTGGAAGGCCATAACTACCGAAATAAAATAAATTCCGACTATTAAGAATACAAACCCAAATGAGACCCATTCCCATCTTCTAAATTCATAATAATATTCTTTGTATTTTTAGACAGCTTTGTTAATTCATCTCTCATACAAATAATTACATGATCAATTTTTAGTTTTTTGCAATATTTTGCAAATTCTATATTTGATGTTGTATTCTTTCCAAATTGTTTGAACCATTTATCCATTTATTTATAAGAAAGATGTAATCCATTACCCCTTTTAGTTAGTTTTACACCTGCCTGGGCGATAAAAGAAAGCATATCTCCAACTAACTATCTCGCTTCATCAGGTAGGCTTTCAAGCTTTTCAGCAAAATCTACAATGACATCACTTCCACTAATTTGTTTCTCCAACTCCTTATGATGTCTTTCCAATTCTTTTTGAGCTTTTAGTTGTGCCTTCCTATCGTTAGCAGTTTTTACCACTGCTGAAATACCACCGGTCAAAGCCCCCGCCACGCTTAAACCAGAAAATAAAGGAATGAGAAATGGAAGAAATCCTCCTCTGAAATTTTAAATGTCAGTGAACCAGCATCATTCAAGGTTTTCACCTGCTCGCTTGTGAGCAAAACATCAAGTCTTTTATCTCCTTTTCTCTGAATTGTTTTAACGTAAATCACACAAGGCTTTTGATTTTGAATACAAGATGTTCATTTATCATGATTGATTTGACTAACATATACATCAGTTGATACTTTACTCATTTATTTATTATGAGAAAAAAAATCAATGTGATATTAGTCATAACAACATTATCTGTATTAATCTGCAATTCAGTTTCTTCCAAAAGCAAACAATGTGCATCAACTTCTTCACTCTCCCCTCTTTCAATGTATAGAGATGTTTTCCACTCTATTAGACTTTATAGTTTCCTTTTGAGAACTCAGGTCAATTGCATAGAGTGTATAAAGTTTTTGAAACGCAACCATATCCAAAATAGGATCATTATTACCGTTGCTTTCACACACCTTTTGGTTAAGACTTGTAGGCTTCCACATAATCATTTTTTTCCCAATCAATTTCCAATCTATCTCACGGGTAAAATGTGCCATCAAGAGAAACCCGAAGTTGTTTCACCTTGGCATTATCACTCAGCGCATTATTCTTTTCAGTACCTTCATCTCCATCTGGTTTCTTTAAAATGAGCCATAGGTATCGTGGCTTTCCTTCCAGAACACCTAAATTCCAAGTGTAGGTAGTGTGCTCCAGTTTAACATGTTGACATATACTTTTAAGGTATGATACATTCAGTGGTTTCTTTGAGTTAAGTCTTCTATCTTTCTTTCTCTCTCTCTCATCTCTTTCGTTTTAAGATTAGGAGTACATTCACTAATATACCAACTCATTTCATTAATAAAAAAATTATGTTATCACCAAAAGCATTAGCATCCCCAAATAGCAATCTATTTACATTATCATTCCTTTGTAGTTGAAATCGAATTTTGAGTCCATACAAAACTTTATCATAATCACAAAAGCCAAATATACCCTTCAGGGGAACTGCTACGGTAAAACTATTCTCTGCTTTTGTATCATCGTTATACATTAACCAGGGTCTGCATTGTTCCTGTTGACATATCAGATATAAAACCTTCAACAGCCCAGTAGTAGGAGAATGGAGGTTCTGGCTCACATAAAATTTGACATTGAAGTCAATGGGAAAAATGAAGGAAACGAATTGACTCCTACCCCCTCTCTTGAAAAATTACACCCATTTCTACCTCTTTTAAAATTAACTCCCCATTTTTTATTATGCTCATACAGAGGAGACCCAACGAATATCTGATCATGTTTTATCTCCCTGATAAGATCCGTCCTTTTATCAGAGAAATCACCATCTAAAATATTGATAAATATTACATTAGAATTTAACTCTCGGTTTAGGTATCGCTGTTGAGCCAATATGAAATGATAAACTTATCTTCATGACCTCATCTGGCCCCCTTCCGAACCACATATCATTTTGAGATTATAAAAAATTATTTTCCCATTAAGGACTCCAGTCCGCATACCTTCAGTCTACTGCTGTTAGCTAGATTCAAAATCCCGTCTCGGAACCGTCTCGATAAATTTTCAATTTTCATAACGGGATCTCGGGTCGGCTCGGTTCCCGGCAAAGTAAAAAAAAAAATAAAATAAAAAAAAAAAAAAAATAATACTAATAAATAATAAGGCTTCAAAAATAATGGAATTTCATTACAATATATAAACAACAATGAAAAAAATTCATTTCTGATGTTGAGTACTTAAATTCCGACTTAGCTTCCATTTACCGGGATGAAATAAAATACACCGCCTACATGCAGATGATCGGCCACCGATGGGACCGGGTTATCTCATTACAATTTGTATTGTCGTGTAATTTCTTGCTCGGAATGTCAGAGAGAGGGAGAAAATGTTTCTGCCCAGGCATGTTCGAGTCCCGGTTGGAGTTTCATTATCATTTTGTGAGTTGTGATCGCCAAGGGGCTCGCTCCCCCCCCCCTCCCCCCCCCGTTCCCCTCCCCTCCCCCGCCCGGCAATGCCGGGTACTTCTGCTAGTAAATTATAAAGCAGGCGGTGTAGTGATCACCCCCCCCCCCCCCTCCTTATTTTTACTCTGTGACTAAAGTAAACGTAATCAACTTATCAGGCCTAAAGTGGAGATAAGATAACCAAAATACTTTCACATTCAAACCGTCAAACCAAACCCCGAGGGATTCTTACAATTTATAGATTTAGCGTTGCAATTAAACATAAACGTTCATCAAAAACTCATTTCATAAAACTACATAATGTATTGTACTTGTATTAATACATTGTGTGTAGAATAATCCGTTATAAACGTGTTTTTAATCTAAATAAACATCGTCCCTCCATTCACGGGGCTCGAGCGAGTCCCTCGATATTAATGTGCTAAAGACCCTAGCAACCACATTCCGTAACTCATCTCCAAGGACGGACACGTGACCGCAGCGTAAAGCGGGGCGAGGCGGAATGATACAGCGGAAGGATTCAACGGTTTAAATGAAGCCGCGATGCGGCGGATTTTCATTGGGACCTTTATCCTCATTTCGTTACCTCCGCCACCAAAGGTGGATGGAGGTTATGTTTTCACTCCTGTCTGTTTGTCCGTTTGTTTGTGAACACAATATCTCAAAAAGTTGTGGACGGATTCGGACGAAATTTTGTGGAGATGCAGCGTGTGTGACAAGGACGACAGACATGATTAGATGTTGGTGAAGATCCGGATTCGGAATTCGGATTCGTTTGCAGTGCATTGTTTGTTGACAAGGGGAAAATCCTGGAACAGTGAGTTTACTTTATCTATCATCGTTTGTGTCAGTTCAGCTGCACTTGCGAAAAATGATGCTTGTGCAGAAGCAGAGTAATGAAAGCAAGGCTCAATAAATGCCTCTAATATGGAAAATATCTGCAAGAAGTTGGAATTTTAACCGGGATTTTTTTACCGACAAATTGCGTCAGTCAATTTATCTCGGGACCGTACCGAGACCGTCTCGAAAGCCGAAACCGCCGGGATTTCGTCCCGGTCTCGGCTCGGTTGACAGCCCTACTTCAGTCTTTATTTCTTGACAACCACCAAAGTTCTCAGTCCATTCGAGGATATTGCCTCCGAGAGCCTCTAATTTACCCGTATTTAAATTTATTCGCTTATTTGTTTTATCTACTCTTACCCCTGTTATTTTTTTCAATGAGACTTATTTGATATTTTTCACATTCATGATGTTTTCCATTTAAAGGCCAAGGTTGTTGTTTTCTCCAATCCTTGGTTTGGTTATTGCTTGGTTCTATCATATATATTGTTGTGGATATGAGAATTGTGTTTTTTTATTGTGGTAAAATATCACCCTCCTTCCTCCATTTGTTGTGTATAAAGGTCAAAGGTCGTTCCCGTTAGTTATTCCATATACCACACGTAGCCAATCATAGATTTCCTCCTTGTTCAGTAGTTATCTCCTTATTATGTGTATTTGATTAAGGCCTTGTCTTCCATTAATTAACACTCCATTGCACCAAATTCAAATCAGGTAGATTCCCTTCACCTTCCCCTTTCGTCAATTGCCAACTGCATTGAGCGGTTTGCTGCATTCTACCGCTGCTGTGGGGTTGTGGTTGTTTTCGCTGCAAACTCCATTGAGCACGAGGTCATCTCGGAGCGGAAGGTGGGAGGAGTCAGCCCAGTGCCAGGAACAAGGCGTGGCCTTGCCAACGCCTCCTCTGGGGGCGGGATCGTTGGGCCCTCGCGGCCAATCAGGGCCGCGGCGAGCTCGCCGATGGGCGTGTCCTGGAGGCCGGCGGCTTGATCGCCCCAGGGGCAATAAAAAGCGCCCGCGCAAGCATTTTGAGAGAGAGGCGGCGGATGTGGCAGATGCGTGACAAGAGCAGTCCACCGGAGAGAGCTTAGACAGGGAGAGAGAGAGAGACGTGGCAGAAGCAGTACCAGGCAGCTTCGACTCCACCAGGCAGTGTTGGCTCCACCAGGCAGCTTCGACCCGTTACCCCGCGGGAACCAGGATCGGTGGCATCGGTGGCCGTCGAGGTCCAGCCCGGCGTCCCGTGCGGGATCAAGCCCGAACCATCTACCCCAGCTGAACCTTCCTCTCTCCTTCCAGTCCTTCAGTCCTGCCATTCCATCCTTCTGTGTATGTGAATTTGTTCTGTGTGTCTTGTCCTGGGGTATAAGTTAAGCCTGTTTAGAATAAGTTAATATTTGCACTGTGTCTCCTTCCATTCTTTCTGTCTTTATTTTATTATCCTTCCTTCTTCCTTGGTTTCTTTTGGTTGTAAATAGTAGTAATAAATCATATTCATATTTCCTACCTTTTGTCTTCTTCTTCTTCTTCACATCCTTCATCTTTGAGGTTTCCACATTGAATACCTGTGGCACGATTTGGCCAACGTTCAAGGATCGGGTCTAGTTTCTGTTAATAGTTCGTGCCGCGGTTGCTAAAACTGCTCGGCAATGAACATCTGTCCGTGGTATGAATGGGGCTGTGACACCAGCCTTTCTGGAGGTCGCTGGGCAGCGCCAGGGACCACGTCGGTCAGTTATAGAAAAGGGGATTAATCCCCCCTCGAAGGGGAACCGAGGCCGACGTTGGGTTTCGCAACATTTGGTGTCAGGAGTGGGATTCCGGCCTGAAGCGCTTAGCGCGCTCAAATTACGAGTGGCCCGAGATTTTGTTTTATAAAATCCTAAATTTAAAAATCGTGCCATGGATGGTCAAGGCGACGGGATGCCGGTGGGGAATTAGAAGAGGGGTTAGGGGTAACCCAGGACCTCGGGGAAATGTATGTGGGAGAAATGGAGGAGGAGAACAATGAGGAGGTGGTTGAGGAGGTATCAGGCGCACAAAATGGCGCCCTCGCGCACGAGGTGGCAGCAGCACCAAATGGCGTGGCGCACGTGACCACAGCAGCGGTCTTTGATGTGGGGGACTTCATGGCGCAATTCACCGAGATGCTGAGAATAGAGAGGGAGAAATTGAGTAATGAAATTGAAGAAATAACTGAGGGAATGGAGAGGGAAAGAGACCGCAGGTTGGGCGAGCAGGTCCCACGGGTGCACGAGGAGGTAAAGCGGGTCAAGGAGCACTGGTTGGGCGAGGTGGAGAAAAGCACGGGTAAAATGACGGGTATAGAGATCGTGACCCGGGGTATGGGGAAGCCGGCGACCGCTGAGGTACAAGTGGGAATTTTAATAAAGCCAGCGGTCGTTGAGGTGAATTAAGAGAGAGCAATAGTTATCGTTGAAATTGAAAAGACGACGGAGGTAGCCCGGGAATTGAAGGGAGAGATGGATATTGCTCAAAGTCTGAATGCACATCCTGATGCCGTACTTGCTAATCCTTATAAAGATTTGCAGGTGCGCGTGGAGAAAAGGATCCCCCAGGTGAGTCGGGCTGTATGTGGTGCCGGGAGATTTTGTAAGAGGGGGTTCGGCGTGAAGAGAATTGTCGTGCGATTGGGATCGATATGGCACCCGGGCATTGGTGAAGGGTCCCGTGTGAGTGGAAATGGCGCGCGTGTGAGGAAAAAGGGTGCGTCAAAGAGTGAGCGTGTTATAAAGTGTGGGAGTGATACCGAGTGCGAGCGAGAATGCACTTCGGAGTGTATGGAGTGTGACACGGAGAGTGAGTTGGTGGTGGAACCGGTGCGAGGATGCACGTATGGGATGAACGGCAAGAGTGTGCGAGAATGCACACCTGGAATGGTCGAACGTGTGTGAGGGAGCACACCTGAGTTGGTTGTGGCGCATGTGCGGGAGGGCACATCGGAGCGCGTTAGTGGGTGGATGCAAGAGTGCACGCCCATGGTGAGTGTTACGGGGGATGTAACGGAGGAGAGGTGTGGACCGAAGTGTGCGAACGGCGAGTGTGCGCAAGAGGGTGCGCGAGAGGTGTGGTGTGTAACGGGGAGTGCGTTGGTGGAATGGATGGAGTGTGTGGAATGTACGGGCGGCGTTGGAACTCCGGGCTTGGTGAGTGTGGAAAGGGTCGCGTGTGTGTGTGAGCATGCGAGTAAGGCATCGATGTTGAACGGGGTAGCGTTTAGGGTAACGGATAGCCGACGCGGGCGCTCGGTGCGCCGCGGGCTTTGTTGGATGCAAAGCTTCACGCGGATTGATGCTGTTTCGCCCCGCTACGGAGCGTCGCGCACAATTCGGGTCGGGCCCTGCACTGAATGGTCGGAGCCACGTCAGAGCAGCGATCGGCACGATTCCGGGGGAAGGGAGCCGGGTCGGACCTTCACCCCCTGGCCGGGACGGGGTTCCGACCGGGCGAGCCTCGGTCATCGGGCCGGAGACCGCAAGGTTCCGAGCTGCGATGATGCGTGGAACCTCGGCCCGAGCATGCCTCCTCCCCAGAATCTTGAATGCCGGACGGATCCAACTGCAGGCGACCAAACCACCCGAATTCATTGCTCGGCTTTACGAAGCCGGGCTTTGGAGATGAAATGGTGCACCGAGAGGTTCAAGTAAAGGACATTTGGTAGGGATAGGGAATTTGGAAAAGCAAAATTTGTGATTGGCAGTGGTTGGAAAATTTTTGATTGGTTGGAATTTTGAGAGCAAAATTGGTAGTGAGAGATGCCCGATGTGGTGGGATGGCAACCCTGCCGTCCCTCGCAACGGGGGCAAAGGAGCAATAGTTTTATGGGGTTTATGGCGGAGAAAACTAGCCCGGGAGGGTTTGGATAATGGATAGGGATCTAGAGAAGATGACCATAGGTAACGGTAAGTTTAAGTAGCGACTTTGGACAGGTAGTTGGGGACATAGAGAGGGTAGTTGGATGATAATGACGAGGGAGCGCAATAATATAAGGGGCGACGGGGAAGTGCGAGTTTTAGCAGGGCACCAGGTAGGTCAGATGATGCCGTGTGAGTGTTGGAGGTTTAATCAGAAGTGTATTGTGAAAAGGTGATTGTGAATTGTATTGAGCGTGGAAGTGTATGGAGCAGTGAGTGAGGAACAATTGTGATTGCACAGGTGTGCAACTGAACAGGTGTATGGAGCAGTGTATGAGTGAGTAATCGTGATTGTGTGTTGTGTTGACCAAATGGTCCAGGGAGGAAGGAGGGTGCAGGAAGCACCAGGAGGAGTGATTGCACAGGTGTGCAACTACAGGTGTATGGAGAATGGTTGTGTGGAATACATGGAGTGTGGAATATATGGAGTATGGAATGGATGGTATGGAGTGGGTATGGTGGAAACTGTGGAGTGGAGGGGATGGTGCAAAGATGTGAATGGGGGAAGAGTGGACCCCTATCACGAATACCCGGGGAGGGTAGTGTAAGTGTTAGGTAGAGGGTACAGGTAAATTGTTGTTGGATATTGGCATCTGTGGTGCGTGGTGGAAGAATGGTGTTTGGATGGGTGCATTAGTGTCGTGGAAATGGCTGGGCGTGTGGCCTGTTAGTGTGTGTAGTTGGTTGAGCACTCCACCACTGTGAGGATGTCGGCCAGGTGAGGCCGCAGGTGGGCTCTGGGAGCCGGTAGAGTTGTGGATGGGGCCCGAGGATCCGGAGGACGGACCCGGGTAGCCCAGTGCCAGAGAGGGCACCGAGTGGGGACAGCGCCAGAGGGCCTTCCCCAGTCAGATAGGTTCGGGTGAGGAGCAGGTAAGTTCGGAGGCAACTACAGTGGTGGAGGTGTGCAGGTGGGTAGACCTGCTGGGAGAGCTGCACGACCCAGCCCGGAAATTGTGCGAAGGCACAGGGAGTTGAATCGGGGGAGTGAGACCCCAAATTGAGAAGCACCACAGTTTGGTCAATGGGAATTTGGTTCTTAAAACCGCATAGAGTAAGATGGCCAATGGTTTGGCAGGGAAAGACCCTGGGTATTGTAAAGTGTGTTAATGTCATTTAGAAGGTAGTTAGGATTGAGATCTCCTCGCACCATCTACATCCACTCACCTGAGATGATGTACCTCCACACCATGCCAGGTTGTTTTATTATTTTTTGGTGCAAATGTTTGAAATGTGAGACGCATCATGACGTGGGTGTAACATTGTGCCGTTGTTCCATCTCTCCCTCCTTATGAGGATTGATGATGAATTGGTGATGGCAAATTTTGGATTAGTGGGAGTGAAGACGAATTTGGTATAGGGGAAATATGGGGAAGACGAGACATTAGTGACGAATTTGTAAATGTGTAGATTTTTGTAAATATGGGGTAAAGGCAAGGGTAGAGTAGATAACAGGGGGGGGTGACGTACGGTAGGGACGAGCTTTTCTCCGCTCAGTCTCCAGATGCACCTCACCTTGCATTGCCTTTATTGATGTGTACCCTTGTGACCTTACCCCTCGCTCACCTGTCTTCTTCCCCCCCCCCCCCCTTGTCTCCCACGCGAGGACTGTGCGCCACTGGGTGCCGAGCGGAGCGTGCGGGAGTCCGCCATTGTGTGCCAGAACTCTCGCAACCACAGCTGTCTGCATCGATGCACCACTTATGGACCACATGTCTGTGGCTGAGCACCACTTATGGACCCAATGGGTTGGGGCATGGCCCCTCTGCTGGAACCGGCCATGAAGGCCTGAGATCTTGCTGGCGGACCTTGGTCACAGGGCATCGATGCCCCACAGGTGAACCACCCCTAGTCGGCCCTGTGGGCCATAAATAACAACAATGGACACGTTTTGTGCAAGTTTTATTTCCACCAAATAGGCTGCCAGCAAAGAAGAAAGACAACAACTGAAAGAATACCAATGGCCAGCAGAGGGAGCCAAAGAGGAAGACCAGCACCAGGGTTTGTTGGTTTATTTTTATTATGAACTGTGGTGACTGTGCACCGATTGGTGCTTGATGGTGTTTTGGTGCGTTTTTGGGTGCTTTCTGGTGCGTTGATGCAGCACAGGCTGTCTCCCCCCCCCCCAAAAGAACAATCGCAGGTCCTGGGTTGCGTTTTGTAAATACAAGTAGAGTAATTGGAAATAATGCTCCCCCATCGTTCATGTTGTAGTTTGAAGACAATTCCGCAATTCTGTTAGCTGTGGGCATGAGTCTGTTAGGCAGGGTGCAATGGAGCAGCGGGACATATTTATTTATGTTTTAAAACTGTCACACTCAGGGTCAGGTTAAATGTAGAGGGAACTACACCTACGTGCCACACTAAAGGTAAAAGTTAATAGGCCCGGAACGTGCCTAAGAGGAGGAGGGTGCAGTGTTGTGGAAATGAGAATTGTGTTTTTTTATTGTGGTAAAATATCACCCTCCTTCCTCCATTTGTTGTGTATAAAGGTCAAAGGTCGTTCCCGTTAGTTATTCCATATACCACACGTAGCCAGTCATAGATTTCCTCCTTGTTCAGTAGTTATCTCCTTATTATGTGTATTAGATTAAGGCCTTGTCTTCCATTAATTAACACTCCATTGCACCAAATTCAAATTAGGTAGATTCCCTTCACCTTCCCCTTTCGTCAATTGCCAACTGCATTGAGCGGTTTGCTGCATTCTGCCGCTGATGTGGGGTTGTGGTTGTTTTCGCTGCAAACTCCATTGAGCACGAGGTCATCTCGGAGCGGAAGGTGGGAGGAGTCAGCCCAGCGCCAGGAACAAGGCGTGGCCTTGCCAACGCCTCCTCTGGGGGTGGGATCGGTGGGCCCTCGCGGCCAATCAGGGCCGAGGCGAGCTCGCCGATGGGCGTGTCCTGGAGGCTGGCGGCTTGATCGCCCCAGGGGCAATAAAAAGCGCCCGCGCAAGCATTTTGAGAGAGAGGCCGCGGATGTGGCAGATGCGTGACAAGAGCAGTCCACCGGAGAGAGCTCAGGCAGGGAGAGAGAGAGAGAGAGAGAGACGCGGCAGAAGCAGTACCAGGCAGCTTTGACTCCACCAGGCAGTGTTGGCTCCACCAGGCAGCTTCGACCCGTTACCCCGCGGGAACCAGGATCGGTGGCATCGGTGGCCATCGAGGTCCAGCCCGGCGTCCCATGCGGGATCAAGCCCGAACCATCTGCCCCAGCTGAACCTTCCTCTCTCCTTCCAGTCCTTCAGTCCTGCCATTCCATCCTTCTGTGTACGTGAGTTTGTTCTGTGTGTCTTGTCCTGGGGTATAAGTTAAGCCTCTTTAGAATAAGTTAATATTTGCACTGTGTCTCCTTCCATTCTTTCTGTCTTTATTTTATTATCCTTCCTTCTTCCTTGGTTTCTTTTGGTTGTAAATAGTAGTAATAAATCATATTCGTATTTCCTCCCTTTTGTCTTCTTCTTCTTCTTCTTCACATCCTTCATCTTTGAGGTTTCCACATTGAATACTTGTGGCACAATTTGGCCAACGTTCAAGGATCGGGTCTAGTTTCTGTTAATAGTTCATGCCGCGGTTGCTAAAACCGCTCGGCAATTAACATCTGTCCGCGGTACGAACGGGGCTGTGCCACCGGCCTTTCCGGAGGTCGCTGGGCAGCGCCAGGAACCGCGTCGGTCAGTTATAGAAGAGGGGATTAATCCCCCCTTGAAGGGGAACCGAGGCCGACATTGGGTTCCGCAACATTTGGTGTCAGGAGTGGGATTCGGACCTGAAGCGCTTAGCGCACTCAAATTACGAGTGGCCCTTGCCAAATCAAAACCACGCATTTTCCAGATCACCTCCGGAAAAGAAGAAGAAAAAACGCATTAAGATGTAATTTTTCTTTCTTTTTTTTTGTCAGATTTGAGGGGTTCCGCGAGTGTTCGGTGGGTTTCGTTAGGGTTCGGCACCTTTAAAAGAGTTAAGAACCACTGTCCTAGAACTTAACGGATGTCGTCACGAGGCGAGGAGAAACACGAACGACACGAACATCGCCATTGTCCAAACTGTTTGTTCACGCATGCGCAGGCGCAACATAGCAATACATCACAAAGCTCGGTTTTCGCTCACCTAGACTTTAGTCCGGTCAGTAAATGTATCGATCGAGCAGTGTCCATAGGACATGAGGGAGTGACAGAGAGTGTGTATGTATGTGTGTGTGTAAGTCAGTCAGAGTTGTGTGAGTCAGTCAGTGAGTTGTGTGTGTCAGTCAGTGAGTTGTGTGTGTGTGTCAGTCAGTGAGTTGTGTGTGTCAGTCAGTGAGTTGTGTGTGTCAGTCAATGAGTTGTGTGTGTCAGTCAATGAGTTGTGTGTGTCAGTCAATGAGTTGTGTGTGTCAGTCAGTGAGTTGTGTGTGTATGTGACTGAGTAAGTCAGTCAGTCAATGAGTCAGTCAGGGAGTGATGTGATGATGGATTCGATAACCTTGCTGATGATTGGGGTCAGTCAGGGAGTGATGTGATGATGGATTCGATGACCTTGCTGATTATTGGGGGAAGTCAGGGAGTGATGTGATGGATTCCATGAACTTGCTGATGATTGGGAACAGGCTGCTTGGTCTGTCGTTGCAGGGATCTGGTTTTGGAATTTTTATTTTTTTTAAATAATTCTTACCTCTTGGTCTGGCCAGTGGCCACATCGACTTCGACTTGAATCTCAACTTTGGGGTTTGTTGGAGAGGGGGAGGGGGGGGGGGGGGTTGGTGGGGGAGAGGTTCGTTCCCCTCTTCCTTTCTTTAGAAGTCTGTGTTCAAAGGTATTCTCTCCATTAACAATGCATTCCATTGATGTTGAGAAAAATGTGGTGGCAACAATCTGTGTGGCGTTTCTTCCACGTTAGGACCTGTATAACCGAGGTGCTTGGCAGCAATCAGTGATGGCATGAAGTGCAGTCATGCCATGATGGTAAATGTTGTGCAAGGCTTTCAACTGGTTAGATCAGGATTACTTCTGGGGATATGCGCACTCCAAACTCTTCATTGACTGATAATTGACCATAATGTGCCATTACATATTCACAATAACACAGACGGTGCATTTGTGCTTTGAGGACCTCTCTTTATTGTGAAACTCTTCACAAATTCAAGTTTCATGAAAAACATAGGCAGGAGTCTTCTTCTGATAAACGATTTTCCAACAAAGGTGTTCTGCTAATATCACACGTGGCAATGAAACATGTACTTCAGCTAAGATTGAGTAAAAATTGATGTTCAAACTGCCATGGCAAGATCCCATCTGAGCATAACCAAAAAGGGACAAAAAAAAACAACGAAATCAATGAGAAAACAAAATTCCTAAACATTGGTCACAATCAAAAAAAGACCAAAAAAAAAAAAAAAAAGGAAGTTCTCCCAGATCCCTTTTTCAGTAAAGGATCATTCATTCATGAACTGGTTTGTGAAACTTCATTCTTATAGCTTTGTTCCAAGGGCTCGTTTTAGAATCCCCACTGAACCTCTGACAGCCTCCACTGTAGTTTGTTTGTTGTCATATTCCCTGGAATGCTTTATTAGTACTGTTAGGCTTTTCTTGATCATCCAGATTCCCTGTTGCTCCAAATATCACTGGTACATATTCAGGTTTCTTCAATTCCGAAATCTTCTTCACCTAATTTTTCATATCCTGCTATTTCAGATTTCAGCTCTCCTGTGTGGATCTTCATATGTGATTTCAAATTGCCTTTTTGAAAGAAACCTTTATCACATATCAAGCATTTGAGAGGATGCTCTCCTGTATGGATCATCATATGTGATTTCAAGCTGACATTACAGGAGAAAACTTTGTCGCATATTGAGCATTGATGTGGACGTTCTCCTGTATGGATCCTCATATGTGATTTCAAATTGCCTTTTTGAAAGAAAACTTTATCACATATCAAGCATTTGAGAGGATTCTCTCCTGTATGGATCATCATATGTGATTTCAAGCTGACGTTATAGGAGAAACCTTTGTCGCATATCGAGCATTTGTAAGGTCGCTCTCCTGTATGGATCCTCATATGTGATTTCAAATTGCCTTTTTGAAAGAAACATTTATCACATATGGAGCATTTGTGCGGTCGCTCTCCTGTATGGATCCTCATATGTGATTTCAATTCGCCACTTTGAGAGAAACCTTTATCGCATATCGAGCATTTAAAAGGATGCTCTCTTGTATGGATCGTCATATGTGATTACAATTCGCAACTTTGAGAGAAACCTTTATCGCATATCGAGCATTTGAGAGGATGCTCTCCTGTATGGATTGTCATATGTGATTTCAAGCTGATGTTCTGAGAGAAACCTTTGTCGCTTATCGAGCATTTATATGGACGTTCTCCTGTATGGATCCTCATATGTGATTTCAATTCGCCACTTTGAGAGAAACCTTTATCACATATCGAGCATTTGTAAGGTTGTTCTCCTGTATGGATCCTCATATGTGCTTTCAATTCGCCATTTTGAGAGAAACCTTTATCACATATCGAGCATTTGTGAGGTCGCTCTCCTGTATGGATCCTCATATGTGCTTTCAAATTGCCTTTTTGAAAGAAACCTTTATCACATATCGAGCATTTGTGAGGGTGCTCTCCTGTATGGATCCTCATATGTTTATTCAAATCGTTTTTTGTGAAGAAACCTTTATCACAGACAGAGCAATTGCGAGGGTGTTTTCCAGTGTGGATCCTCATGTGTATTTTGATGATACTCTTTGAAGCAAAATCCATTCTGCATACATTACACTTATAACGTATTCGCCTTTTTTGCACCTTTTTGTGTGTGTTTAATTTAATATTAATATTGGTGTTGCGAGGCCCAGACTTGTATTTTACAGGAAGTGAGTCTTGATTTCGTGATCGTTTCTTCAAAAAAGGCTTCTTCTTTTCTGTCAAGCTGTGACTGGACCTCATTTGTCCCATTTCACTTCTGGATTGTTCTACAGAAACAAAGAACACATTTTATTTTTTGTCAAAATCAAAATGCAAAATATTTAACACTTTTCAGAAAATTTTAGATTTTCTCAACACAAAAGATTTGTTAATTTTTGTGAATTTTTTACGTTTCCACTCACCAGTTGCAAAAGAGGAAGCACTTCTGTTTGTCATGTGAATATCATCTGAACCTTCCTTTGCTGAAGCACATTTTGAATCTTCTGTGACAGATGAATCGTTGTTGTGTTGTCTGCCTTCCGTATTTACAGGATGGACATCACCTGTGTGCAAATCAGCATCAGTCTTTTGCAGGTAAATGAGATTGAGAACTATCTTTAGAGTTCATCGATCATGTTACGCCATGGAATGTGCACTTCAATTTAAATATAACAATGAAGTTAAACATTGTTAAAAACAAAAATTCCGGATGTGAAGCACTATTGAAACAGTCCTCTACATGACCCTGATGCAGTGTATCAGTGATACACCACCCTATTTAACATGTCGAAGTACTGCTAAACTGGAGGATAGTGGAAGTAAAAATAAGGCGATTTGTGTTCAACAGTGTTTCCGTGTTTAATTCAATTTAAATAAAATAAAGATTGTAAAATTAATCAAAATAAATTTCTGGAATTTACTGGCGGTAAAAATTTCTCAAAATATCCTTTCACACAGCTCGGAACAAGTGCGTATCGACCCTCAGCAGAGCCAGGAAATAATATCTCTCCCCTCGCAAGACTGAACTCTCAAACTTGTCTCCCTCCTCCAAGTCCTGGTGGTATCTGGACAAATACGTTTCTCGTGTTAGTTCACCTCCAATTCCCTCCATTTCCTGAAATTACTACACACTAGACACTGCACGTAAAAAAGCTGAATGTCTCAACTCTGTGTTTGCCTTAAAATCTTGTGTCCCAAAACCATCTCTCTCTGTACCCACATTAACCAGTCGTACCCAGCTGCTCCTGGACTCTGTGTCCTTCTTTACCGACAAGGTAGAGAAGTTTCTGTCAAACCTCGACTCTGATTCCGCAACTGGACCAGGCAGCATCACCCCACAGGTCCCAAAATACTGCTCTGCCGTGCTGTCACACCCTCTCTCTGTACTATTCACCCTCTCTTTTACTCAAGGTCATCTGCCATGTACTGGGAAATCAGACAACATTACCGCTTTACACAATAAATGTGCAAAAACAGATTCCTGCAACTACAGACCAATCAGCCTACTCCCAATCCATATTCGCTTCTGATATTAAATCCTTCCTCTTTTCCAATGGCTTGATCTCTGATCATCATTTTGGATTCAGACCAGACCACTCTACCATGGACATGGACATGCTGCTTCTGCTGTCTCAACAATGGATGGAGGTCCTCAATGCTAAACAGGAATTAAGAGCCGTCTTCCCTTGACATATGTCGTGCCTTCAATGCAGTCAGGCACCCCGCCCTGCTTACGAAACTCTCCTCTTATGGTATCTATGAAAATCTTCACACATGGCGTGGACTTCCTCTCCAGTCAAAGTCAACGTCTCGCTCTGAATGGAATTCTTTCATCTCCCCTTCCTGTCCAGGCTTGAATGCCTCGAGGAAGTGTGCTCGGCCCTGTGCATTTTCTTGTCTTCATTAATGATCTCTCCAACTCGCTGGAAAATCCTCTCTATCTTTTTGCTGATGACTCCACCCTCTGCCGCTCCATATTACAACCCTGAGATTGGCAAGCACCAGCCTCTTCACTCTCTGCAGACTGGATAAAATCACAAACTGGTCAAACAAGTTGAACATGTCATTCAATCCTGACAAATCTCACACCCTCACTATTTCTCTTCGTAAAGACTGTTTGGAAAACCCGCTGTCACTCAAGCTTTTGGGTCTGACGATCTGCCATGATCTTTACTGGGAAAACCACATTTCCAAGCTGGCCTCCAAAGGCAGCCGCCGACTGTGCATCTTCTGTCGTGCGATGCCCTTTCTTGGCACTACTGAGCTTCTCACCACATACAAGGCGTTCGTCTTCAGCTTAATGGAGTACTGCTCGCTCCTCTGGGCTGATGCTCCTGCCTCATACTTCATGCTGTAGAAAACAAAGCTTTTAGTATCATTGGTATCTCCCACGATGAAGCCGATTCTGAGGGATTTTCACTTTCGCACTGCATGCAGGTTGGTGGTCTTTCTGTCTTCTAATGGTTCCTCTCTGGCCTATCTCCCCCTACCCTGTCTGTACTCTGTCCCCCAAATATTCCTTGAGGAGGCACAAGATCTGCCAACAACCCTCTTCTGGTGAAACTTTCAAATGCAAGACTCTCTGCTCACCTTCACTCTTTAATTCCTCTTTTCTCACGCATTTGGAACAAACACCCACACTCTCTTCAATCCCACTCCTACCTCGAGGTCTTTAAAAGCAGCTGTTCACCACCATCCCTTGTTTTCCCCCATCCAAATCCTTGATCTTGTCTACCTCCGTTAATACACCCCAAATCCACCTTTTTCAAATTCTGACTTCTTTCCTGAAAGTCAGTCATGTCCATTTGTTTTATACCATTTTATCCCCACTCCCGCACCCCTCCACAAATCTACCAATGTCACTGTTCTCTACTATTGTTGTGCATATGTACTTTCCTCTCTCTCCCCCTCTCGTCTACCGCTCCCTTTATTATATATTTTGTGTGTTAACTATTACATGAGCCTCAACTTTGTATTAAAAAAATAATGAAAAAAATAAAATTGAATGGCACTCAGCAGCGCATCCTTTTGACTTCAAATGTAGTTGGTGGTTGAATTCAGTTCGTTGATCGGAAAATCTTCTTCAAATTTCAAGTGAATTGGAGGACAATTGAGGATTTTAGAAATTCGAATAGGTCGTGGACCTTATCGCCTATGCTGATCTGAAAAATAGTTGGCGGTTGAATTCAGTTCACCGATATGAAAATCTTATTCAAATTTCAAGTCAATCATATGAAAATTGAGGATTTTAGAAATTTGAAGAATATGGTTGACCTTTGGCATTTGTTGATCTTCCGACGTATGTTGACATAAAAATAGTTGGAGGTTGAATTCATTCAGCAAATATGAAAATCCTCTTCAAATTTCAAGTCAATCAGATGAAAATTGAGGATTTTAGAAATTTGAATTGTTGACCTTTTGGCCGATGTTGATGTCAAACATTGTTGATGGTTGAATTCAGTTAGCTGATATGTGAATCCTATTCAAGTTTCAAGTCAATCGGATGAAAACTGAGGATTCTAGAAAATAAAAGTGGTTGACCTTTGGCCTATTTTGACCTTTTAACATCAAAAATAAAGACGATTCTGTCAGATCACCAACTCTACCGTTTGGTGGTTTCATGAAGATCGGTTTAAAACTGTGACCTGTAGACGAGTATAAGTGAGCAGACAGACAAACACACAAACTGGAGTGATCAATATACTTGTCAAAAAAGGATTTTTTGTGAAGTAACAAATAGACAGACAGACAAGTGTGACATGACATGTGCCATTGTGACAAGGGTGACATTCGTGACATGTGCATTGGAGAGTCTGCGCATGCGCAAGATTGGAGGTCACGTCTCTTCAAAGCTGTCCATGCGCGCACGCTTTCGAAGTTAAGAAATTTTTCACAATTGTGTTTTTGTCGAAACTGTATCTTTCTTTCGGTGTGTGTACCTATTGGCGTGTCTTTAATAGGATTCTCGGTGTTGGTTTTTCATACCTGTGTACAGAATCGTCGGTTAGTTCGTGTCGCGTATTCTGAGGCCTAGTGTAGTAGGCTACCGTGTCCGACATTGGCTTGAGGCTTTGTTTTTGTCTCAGCGGTTCTTCGATTGCGCTGCAATTACTTTCGGTCTCTGTTTTTCCCGGTCTTTTCACCCCCATACTTCCTTGTTTTAAAATCTCAACTCAAAAAAAAAAATAAAAAAATTCCTTCTCTGTTTTTATCCGTTTGTTCGTTCTTATTTGTTCGTTCGTTCTTCGACCACATTGTTAAAAAAATGTTTAAACTGTCCCCTGAAGAACTGTATTCTGTCGTATACTATAACACCTTTTTCTTCTTCTTCTATAAAAGGATGCTTTCGACTTGCTCACCAAATCTATTCATTCCAAAAAAAAATTCCATCTCTTACAGTGCCTCTTTCATACATTCCCTCAACTCTCCAGCCCTCCACCCATCCTTCAGCGTCCTCAAATGTATTTTTGACTCGAAGGTCTCAAGAAACTCATTTTGCAATAAATGTTCGTTTCCCATTAATCGTACACTTATCAATATCCAATCTCACCCCTCCCCTCCAAATCTTCCACATCACCCCTTCCCTCCAAAACTTCCCCATCACCCCTCCCCTCCAAATCTACCCCCTTGCCCCTCTCCTCCAAATCTTCCCCATCACCCACCTCTTTCAAATATTCCCCCTTGCCCCTCCCCTCCAAATCTTCCCCATCACCCATCCCTTTCAAATCTTCCCCCTTGCCCCTCCCCTCCAAGTCTTCCCCATCACCCATTCCCTCCAAAACTTCCCCATCACCCCTCCCCTTCAAAACTTCCACATCACCCCTCCCCTCTAAATATACCCCCTTGCCCCTCCCCTCCAAATCATCCCCATTACCCATCTCTTTCAAATCTTCCTCCTTGCCCCTCCCCTCCAATTCTTCCCCATCACCCATCCCTTTCAAATCTCCCCCCTTGCCCCTTGCCCCTTCCCTCCTAAACTCCCCCCACACCCCTCCCCTCCGAGACTCTCCCTCGCTCCTCCCCTCCTAGACTCCCCTCTCACCCCTCCTCCTCAAAGCATCCTCCCCACTTCTTCCCCCTTCCAACTTTCACCTTCATCTCCCTCAACCTTCTGCCTCACTCTTCCCCCTCCTCAAATAACACCTCACTGCGCCTCACCCAATCACCATCAAACCTTTTGTCCGCCCCATTCTCCCTTTCTCCAAGCTATTCTGAAATCTGACACACCTTCAACAGCTCTCCCTACCGCTTCCTCCTCTTCCACATCTTACCCTACTGCTCCCCCCCTGTTCTGAATCCGATGCTCCCCCTTCCTCTTCTTTAACAGTATGGACCTCAAACATCCGGGGCCTTCGCTCAAACTTGAATGATCTCTCCATACAGGTTGCTTCTGACAAACCAGACATGATCTGCTTAACAGAAACTTTATTCCTTCATGATGTCTCTGATTCCTTGGCATCTCTCCCAGGTTACTCCCTCCTCCGGTATGATAGACCTGAGCCTCGTCCTGGAGGTGGGGTTGCTATCTTCATTTAAAAAACTGTCTTCCTCACTCGCCCTGCACTGCCCTCTCTCCACCTCACCCCCAGGAATACCTTTGGCTACGGCTTCCCCTTCGCTCCCACCTTTTGTTCATATGTGTGTTGTACCGTCTACCAAACAGTGATGACTCCATCTACATCTCGCTGTCTGATAATATGGACCAACTTCTATCTACCCATCCCAACTCTCTCTTCCTCATATGTGGTGATTTCAATTGTCACCATGCCAGTTGGCTGGGTGTGGGTACCTCTCTCACCAGCCATGGCTCTTCAGCAAAGGACTTCTGTGACTCACTGGGACTGACACAATCTGTCAATTTCCTCACTGGGATCTCAGTCAATGGAGCATCTTCTCTTCTGGACTTGGTTATGACTAACTTCCCTGAAAATGTCTGCTGCTCTTCTTCTGCTCCAATCGGCTCATCTGATCATGTGCTTGTTAAAGTGGACATCTCTCTGACCATTCTCAGAGAGCCTCCTCAGCGTCGACGAGTCTGGCATTTCACTCAGGCCAACTGGCACGGTCTTCAAGCAGCCATCAATCATCTGGACTGGTCTCCCATCTCTACCGCCTCTGACATAAACTCATCCTGGGAATTCTTCCAAAGTAAATTGCTCTCTCTCATGCACAGATTTATCCCATCTCGTCTTCAGTTGTCATACCCTTACTCCCATCCATGGTACACGGAATCTTGTGGTGAGGCTATTGCCCAGAACAACTTGCTTTCGTCTCCTGGAAAGCAAATCCAACGGAAGGAAATCTCATTTCCTTTCACAAAGCCCGAAACAAGTGTGTGACCACCCTCAGGAGAGCCTGGAAACAATATCTCTCCGTTCTCAGGACCGAACTCTCTTATCTGTCTCCCTCTTACAAATCCTGGTGGCGTCTGGTCAAATCTGTTTCGGGTGTTTGTTCCCCCTCCCTCCCCTCCCTCACCTCAAACAGCCACACGGCTGACTCCGCACATGAAAAAGATGAATGCCTCAACTCTGTGTTTACCTCTAAATCTTGTGTCCCAAACCCATCCCTCTCTTTACCCACCATACCCAGTCGTACCCAGCTGCTCTTGGACTCGGTGTCCTTTCCTCCTGACAAGGTGGAAAAGTTTCTGTCAAGCCTCGACTCTGATTCTGCAACTGGACCTGACGGCATCAGCCCACGGGTCCTAAAATCCTGTTCTTCCGCTCTTTCACTCCCTCTCTCTGTTCTCTTCACCCTCTCCTTTGCTCAAGGTCATCTGCCATCTGCTTGGAAATCTGCCAACATCACCGCTTTGCACAAAAAGGTGCAAAAACAGATCCCAGCAACTACAGACCAATCAGCCTTCTCCCAATTATCAGCAAAGTCATGGAATCCATCATTGCTTCAGATATGAAATCTTTCCTCTTCTCCAATGGCTTGATCTCTGATCATCAATTTGGTTTCAGACCTGGTCACTCTACTCTGGACATGCTGCTTCTGCTTTCTCAACAATGGATGGAGGTCCTCAATGCCAAACAGGAAATTAAAGCTGTCTCCCTTGACATATCACGTGCCTTCGACACGGTCTGGCACCCCGCTCTGCTCACCAAACTCTCCTCTTTTGGTATCCATGGAAATCTCCACGCATGGCTGGCGGACTTCCTCTCTAGTCATAGTCAACGTGTGGCCCTGAATGGGTTTCTCTCATCTCCTCTTCCTGTTCAGGCTGGAGTTCCACAAGGCAGTGTTCTGGGCCCTGTGCTTTTTCTGGTCTTCATCAATGATATCTCTGACTCTCTTGAAAATGCCCTCTATCACTTTGCTGATGACTCTACTCTCTGTCACTCCATTCTTCATCCCTCAGATCGGCAGTCTGCAGCCTCCTCACTCTCTGCAGACCTGGACAAAATCACAGACCGGGCAAACAAGTGGAACATGTCTTTCAATCCTGACAAATCTCACACTCTTACGATGTCTCTCCGAAAAGACCGACTGGACAACCCTCCCATCCACTTTCTGAATAATCCTCTCCAAGAAGTTCTGTCACTCAAGCTTTTGGGTCTCACTATCTGCCATGACCTTTCCTGGGAAAACCACATTTCAAATCTGGCCTCCAAAGCCAGTCGTCGACTGGGCATCCTCCGTCGTGCGAAATCCTTCCTTGGCACACCTGAGCTCCTCACCACATACAAGGCTTTCATTCGCAGCTCAATGGAATACTGCTCTCCCCTCTAGGCTGGTGCTCCTGTCTCACACCTAGCTCGTCTTTACGCTGTTGAAACCAAAGCATTCAGAATCATTGGAATCTCCCGCGATGAAGCTGATTCTGATGGCCTTTCACTCGCTCACCGCAGGCAGGTTGGTAGTCTTTCCGTCTTCTACCCACTCCTCTCTGGCCTTGCTCCCCCTGCTCTGTCTGGGCTCTGTCCCGCAAATATTCCTACAGGTCGCACAAGATCTACCTGCAACCCTCTTTTGGTTAAACTGCCAAAATCAAGACTCTCTGCTCACCTTCACTCCTTCAATCCTCTTTTCTCCCGCCTCTGGAACAAATTCCCTCACTCTCTTCAATCCCACTCCACCCTCCAGGTCTTTAAAACAGCTGTTCACCACCATCTCTTATCTTCCCCCATCCAAAACCTTGATCTTTTCTACCCCTGCTAATTTCACCCCAATTCCACTTTTTTGAAATACCAACTTCTGTCTTGGAAGTCCTTGGTGTCTTTGTGTTTTATACTTCTCCCACCCCCATCCCCCTTCCCATGCCTCCTCCCCCCAAGCCCTCTCCCTCCCACACATCTCCCTGCTCTCAAATGTTGTGTTTGTGTGGTTCTCCTTCTCTCCCCATCTTGTCTTCCGCTCCCTCTTTTTATAGATTTTGTTTGTCTGGTTCATTTGTTTGTGAAGTAAATGTTAGCTCTTTCACGAGCCTTGATTCGGTATACAAAAACAAACAAAAAAAAGGGTGAAAACAAAACCTCCATCAACCTTCGGTGGAGGAAGTAAGGATACCTGTTTTCAGTAACTCGTTCGGAACTCAAGTCAAAGCTGAGATGAACCGAGTCAGGTCATGTGACATGGCAAAGTTAAATGCACTGACACCAGGAGGGATCTGTGTTGTGAGAGAGAATCCATTTATCTATTTATTATACGGTTGAGCGGAACCGTGAGTGCACGATGGCTAGTGGCATGAGCGATCGGTGAGGCAAAACATCCTGTCTATCTGTTAGCACACACTAAATCAAGCCATTGAAGGAAATTAAACAAAAACAGACAGGATGGAAAACCACATACCAAAGAACAGGTACGTATTTAGAAGCACACAAGATTCAATAATAATGGGGCACAAATTTACAAGCACATCAAACAATAACCAAACATCAAGAAAGGCACAAAAGAGTAGATCTTATCTTACCCGTAGCAATTATTTCCCACTAAGGCATTCTTACTTATTTATTTGTACAAAAGACATGGCTCCAACAGAATAATAAAGGAAAAAATATAGAGAGGAAGTAAAGAGCACAAAGAGGTTGAGCAAAGTATATGGTAGACCTCTGACTCATCCTCGGCACACGTCGATGGACATGTGCCAATCCCGCAATGGGAAGACAAACAAGGAAAAATGGAGGGGTAATGAGAGCAGAATGTGGTGAGTTTTAATGAGAACAGTGTGGGCAATGTAGCTTTAGTATTTAGAGGAAGATAGGGAAGAGCGAATGAATAGTTAATGGGACGTTGTTGTTATTGTTGTATCAAGGGTTTTATGGCCGGCCTTGTCAAAAAAAAAAAACATAGGGAAAAGCCACAGGAGGCAATCACAAACTGGGGGGAAACTAACTTTAATCCCTACCGAGTTAACATAGCTTCACCCCCCATGTGAAGACGCAAAAACAATCTTAAGCTCCAGTTTCCCTACTTAATACATTGGGGTGCCTCCTACGCATCCACGGTCCATGCTGCACCAATACAATTCTGCCTCTATGATGGTATTTCATCCCATACCCCCACAAACGTAACAATATCAACTCACTCTTCTCTGTGCACGTGCGGTCGTTAAAAATTCACAGCCAAATAACTTTATTTACGGATTCATGTTCCGATTCGGATTCAAAATATCATATTAAATTTAAATAAGTTGTCCACATTTGTAGACAGACAGAAAGACGTGAACCAATTGCTTAACCCCACTTGTCACTTTCAGTTTGCGAGGTAATTAAACAGCTACCTGCAAGCACTACATGGGAATCCAAAAATCCTTTTGTGTCCAAGACACAAGAAATGCCAATATTATGGACTGCGTGTTCCAATTTACAGCAACCCTGGCTGACATCACAGTTAAACTGAGATTTTTGCCCATAACTTTCATCCCATCTGAAATTACCACAAACACTTGAGGATTCCAGAAAGAAAAAAAATTGTTGACCTTTGGCCAATTTTGACCTTCTAAAATAAAAAATA
The DNA here is from genome assembly GCF_964187855.1 of Myxine glutinosa. NCBI lineage: Eukaryota > Metazoa > Chordata > Myxini > Myxiniformes > Myxinidae > Myxine > Myxine glutinosa. The sequence goes on from NC_136261.1 coordinate 413,120,610, forward strand.
AAGAGGATTCCGTCAGAACCTGTCAGAGCCAGGTTAGGTCAGGTAGGGCAGCCAATCGCCACGCCCACTTTCTGCCGGTACTCCATGGACCTCCAAGCCACCATCCTCCAAACAGCACGTTGCCCAGCCCATTCCCATCTTCTTGAGATACTGATCAACCGACTGCAATCACAAGGCATGTGGTCAGCCCTCGGGCTCGCACATCTCAGTGACAACATGTGGAACCATTAATATCACTGCCAAGGTAAGTGAATCTCGATGTGATCTCAATATCCCCGCCACAGACAGGTACAGACCGGATAGTAGTATCCAAGATGTCATTGAAAGCCTGGATCATATAGAAAGTCCATGGGCCAGAGGGGCCTACCGTGCACCCCTCCCCCCCCCCATGATCCTCCCCAATGTGCATAATTATGATCAATGATGTCTCCTTAGATGGGGAAAAAAATGTTAACATTAAAAAAAAAAATTTTGGTCGATGTTTGCTTTTGGCATTTTGGGAGACATGTCAAAATGTCCCTTATTTAATATATCGACCATTTCTTGAGGTATGCGAATTACTTGCACCTTCGTTATGTTGTATCTCAATAATTACAAGCTCAAATCTTACTGAATTTGGCATGTCATTGCTTTTAATTATGTTTAACAATCTGACAAAGTTTTACTTGCGTCATGTTTTGATTTTATGTTTATTAAGTCATCTCAGCATACATTGAAATACATCATATCTGCCGCTATTCTCTCTCTCTCCACTGTGAATGAACACAGATAATCAAATGAAAAATGTAGGAATGTGTTATATTTTGCTTTTATTAACATCCAGTCTTCAAATAACTGTTTGAAATATTAACATGATACACCAATATGCTAATTAACCCAGTTGCACATGTAAAAGTATCACAAACACATATTTCAGTTTATACAGATGTTGTTGATTTCAGTTTCAAGCTGATAAACACCAGGAAACGTTTAAACTTTATTTTGTCATCAAATTTGCCGAATGACAACTTACCCACATGCAGTGCATTCAGAAAGTATTCAGACCCCTTCACTTTTTATCACATTTTGTTATTTTGCAGCCTCATGCTGAAATCGTTTAAATTCTTTTTTTCCCTCATCAATCTACACTCAATACCCCATTATGACAATGAGAAAACAGGATTTTAGAAAGTTTTGCAAATTTATTAAAAAGAAAAAACTGAAATATCACATTGACATAAGTATTCATACCCTTTGCTATGACACTTGCAATTTAGCTCAGGTGCCTCCTATTTCTCATGACCATCTTTGAGATGTTTCTACACCTTGATTGGACTCCACCTGTGGTAAATTCAATTGATTGGACATGATTTGGAAAGGCACACACCTGTCCATATAAGGTCTCACAGCTGACAATGCATATCACAGCAAAAACCAAGCCATGTGGTCGAAGGAACTGCCTGCAGAGATCAGAGACAGGATTGTGTCGAGGTACAGCTCTGGGGAAGCCTACAAAAAAAAATCTCTGCTGCATTGAAGGTTCCCACAGTGGCCTCCATAATTCTTAAATGGAAGAAGTTTGGAACAACCAAGACTCTTCAAAGAGCTGACCGCCCGGCAAAACTGAGCAATCGGGGGAGAAGGGCCTTGGCAAGAGAGGTGACCAAGAACCCGATGGTCAATCTGGCTGAGCTCCAGCGATCCTGTGTGGACATTGGAGAACCTTCCAGAAGGACAACCATCAATGCAACACTCCACCGATCTGGGCTTTATGGCAGAGTGGCCAGACGGAACACTCTCCTCAGTGAAAGACACATGAAAGCCCGCTTGGAGTTTGCAAAAAAGCATCGAAAGGACTCTCAGACTGTGAGAAACAAACAAGAGAAACAGACTAAAAACAAATATCTAACAGTGCAGCATTGCCGGGGCACCTCTGCCGCCCGGCAATACCGCAGCGCAGCTCCCAGAGACTGCAAAAAATATGTTCTTAATCAATTGGCTAATAGCATAACTAAACCACTAGTGCTTCATCCGAAGATGTATCTTTTAGAAATGTAATTAAATAAGTCATTAAAAAAATTAAAAAATTAATTGATGATTCAGTAAATAATTAATCGATTAAATGATAAATCAAAAAATCAAAAATATCCTTCATAGTCACATCGCTTGGTCATTGTCATGTCCAAATATTAGCTTCCTTGCTCAAAAGGTGCCTGAGATATTGCCCAGATGAGAAAGAAAATAAATGAATGATTAATAACGAAAAAAAAAAAAATCATAAAAAATGAAATAATTAATCGATTCGATAATACAACACATAAACCACCACCATTTCATCAGAATCTGTAACAAAAAAAAAAAATTTAGTCATCAATCAAATACCGCCGTGCAGCTCATAGAGACTGTATTTGGAGGGAGAGGTGCACAATATTTGATTGATTAATTGCATAATTAAAATCAATAAAAGATTTTCATAAAACTTTTTCTTAATCAATTGGCTAATAGCATAACTAAACCACTAGTGCTTCACCCGAAGATGTCACTTTTAGGAATTTAATTCAATGTCATTAATAAAAAAATGAAATAATTTATTTATTAATCAATAAATAATTAATCGATTAATTGATTAATCAATAAATCAAAAATACCCTTTACAGACAAATCACTTGGTCATTGTCATGTCCAAATATCAGGTTCCTCTTTCAAAAGGTGCCTGAGATATTGGCCAGATGAGAAAGAAAATAAATAAATGATTAATCATGAAAAGAAATACATAATAATCGTAAAAAATTAAATAATTAATCAATTGCCTAATAGAACACATAGACCACCACCATTTCATCCGAATCTGTAACTTAAAAAAATTAAAAATAAGTCATGAATCAAATAATTAGATAATTAATCGATTGATTGATTAATCAATAAATCAAAAATAGCCTTGACAGCCAAATCACTTGATCATTGTCATGTCCAAATATCAGCTTCCTAGCTCAAGAGGTGCCTGAGATAATGCCCAGAAGATAAAGGAAATGTACAAGTACTTCATTAATCGCTAATAATTAAATAACGAATTAATTCATTGATTAATCAATAAATCAAAAATATATTTTACAGCCAAATCACTTGGTCATTGGCATGTCCAAATATCAGCTTCCTAACTCAAAAGGTGCCTGAGATAATGGCCAGAAGAGAAAGGAAATGTATAAGTACTTAATTAATCGCTAATAATTAAATAACTCATCAATTAATTGATTGATCAAAAAACAAAAAATACAGTTTTTGACAAAGTACTTTCTCGCTATTGAGTCGAAATTTCAGCTTCCTCGCTCAAAGGATGGCTGAGATATCGCCCGGGCCAACAAAGAAAGTAAACAAGAAAACAAGAAAACAACCAGAGTGAAAACTGAGTACTCCCTTTCAGCATGCGTCATTGCTGAGCCCCCTTCGGTGCCCGGCAATGACGTTATGCAGCACCTGGAAATGGCATAGTAAAGGTGCGGTAAACAATTATGCTTGAAAAAAGAAAAAGAAAAAAAAACATTAAATAATTTTCATCTTGCTTTTGAGCGTATGAATGAAATGAATGAATGAATGATCGTTTTAAGGCCATTTTCCCCGCTAGAGCGGGGGTTAGCTTTGCGGGCCCCATGACAATCATGGTTCCCTGTTTTGAGGCAATGTTTTTATGGCCGGATGCCCTTCCTGACGCCAACCCTTGGTCGCCTCTTACGATGCGCAGGGATAGGGTGTACCTATTCTAAGCCGGGGTACACATCCCAGCAAGCTGGTACTCAATTATGCCGACCTCCGAAGGATGCATAGGCTGAGTCAACCCCCCTGGTGTTAATTCAGTGATCGACCAGGATTCGAACCCAGGATCCTAGGTATCCCAAGCCGGCACCCTAACCGCTAAGCCAACACCAGCCACCCTAACGTATATGCAAGCTAAATAATTCATCTAGTTGTAAGCTGTGCTGCTACAGAATCTACATGTGGATCTTTTTTAGTAAATGAAGAACAGGCTCTCAAAATGACCCAAACAAGAATTGGATGTAAGAAAATGCTTTAAAATGGTGACTGCTTGATAATGTATACATAATTATATGCATGTACATAATTATATGTATGACCAGTGTTTCTATGTAACCATGGGAACTATCATAATTAGTGTGCACGTAATTCGCAAAGCCCAATAAATGGTCGATATTTTGGAAAAGGGTCATTTTGTCATGTCTACCAAAATATTTTTTTTTAATGTTAACATGTTTTTCCCATGTAAGTAGACATCACTGAACATAATTATGTACATTGGGTAGGATCAAGGGGTGGGGGGTAGGAGGGGAGGAGGGAGCACGTTAGGCCCCTCTAGCCAATGGACTATTAGCGTTGACCCTGGAGTCCCATAATCGCAGTGGCCCCGACTCCTCACTCATCACCTTGAGGGACCGACCCCATAAGGATGTCCAGAGTCTGCGCAAAGATGACTGGATCATCTGCAAAATAATAATCCACCTTTCCAAATAATCCACCAAGTTTTGTTTCCATCCACAACTTTTTTTTAAATACCTCTATCCATTATTTTGGCCCCATTTGTTTCCTCTTGATGGTGACCAATCACTTAAGAAATTCTCAGATCCGCATTCAAATGAATCACTTAAGAAATTCTCAGATCTTGGCTGAGAGCATGGATGTTCCACTAATGCAGCACCACCTCAAGACCCTAAGATTTTAAGCCAGCCAACTTAACCGCTAAGCCAACACCGGGCTTCTCTCAAAAATGAAGAATCACTTTTAAAAAACTGGAAAGCATCTGAAAGTGTAAAGCCCATCCACGTGCACTTTGCATTCGGTCTTCTTCTTATTCGTCTTCCACAGGCGAAACATTATGAAAAGTAGAATAAAGCTTGTCAAAAATGACGGTTGTAACAGTTTATTTGATGGTGCAGCCACGTGAGCATGCCAAAGTCTGAAGCCTGGGCCTCGTGTCACATGTGCTTTTATCTTTATTTATTAGACATTCCACAGACGTAAATGAAAACTCGGTTTACTCTGCGCGTGTTGCACATCGCATGCAGCAAATTTTATATACATTGTGCGCCTTTTATATACATTGTGCGCGAAATACATTGTGCACCATTGTGTGTGCTGCGCCTTTTATATACATTGTGATTTTTTAAAAAATGCCTCTGTACACCGACCTTGAGGCTTGGTTTGTAAGCCACCATCTACAATTCCAATGTAAGAGACATCATTACTCTTCTTTTGGATATTTGGAGTCCTCAGAAGTCCTTTGGGTCCTCTAGGTCTTCTGGGTCTTCCGGTTCCTTGGGGTCTTTTGGGTCATTTGAGTCTTCGGGGTCCTTTGGTCTTTTCAGTCCTCTGGGTCTTTGAGGTATTTTCGGGTATTTGGGGTAATTTGAATTTTTTGTGTTTTTGGGGTCTTTAAGGGTGTTTGGGGTATTTTGGGTCTTTGGGGTCTTCCTGGTGATTTTGTGTTTTAGGGTCTTGAGTTCTTTGGTGAATTTTGGGTCTTCAGGAACTTCTGGGTTTTTGTGGTCTTTGGGTCTTTTCAATCTTTTTGGTCTTGAAGGTTTAATGGGTCTTTGGGTCTTTATGGGTCTTCGTTTATGGATCTAAGGGTCTGTTGGGTCTTTGGGGTATTTTGGATTTTTAAGGGTATTGGGGCCTTTTCATTATTTTGGGTATTTAGGGTCTTTGTGGCATCTTGGATCTTTAAGGGTATTGGGGTCTTTTGAGTCTTCGGGGACTTTTGAGTCCTCAGGATATTTTGGGTGTTTAGGGTCCATTGGGTCTTCAGGGACTTCGGAGTCTTTTGGGTCCTCTTGGTCCAGGGTCATTGGGATCTTTTGGATCCTTTAGATTGCTGTCTCAACAATGGATGGAGGTCCTCAATGCCAAACAGGAAATTAGAGCTGTCTCCCTTGACATATCACGTGCCTTCGATACGGTCTGGCACCCAGCTCTGCTCACCAAACTCTCCTCCTATGGTATCCATGGAAATCTCCATGCATGGCTTGCGGACTTCCTCTCTGGTCGTAGTCAACGTGTGGCCCTGAATGGATTTCTCTCATCTCCCCTTCCCGTTCAGGCTGGAGTTCCCCAAGGCAGTGTGCTGGGCCCTGTGCTTTTTCTGGTCTTTATCAATGATCTCTCCGACTCTCTGGAAAATTCTCTGTATCTCTTTGCTGATGACTCCACTCTCTGCCGCTCCATTCCTCTTCCCTCAGATCGGCAGTCTGCAGCCTCCTCACTCTCTGAAGACCTGGACAAAATCACAGACTGGTCAAACATGTGGAA